>NW_026652291.1:15870605-16129976 GCF_009828535.3 Hylobates moloch | reverse complement strand
CTTCCCAAAGTGCTGGGGTTACAGGCATGAGCCACCGCATCCGGCTTAATTTTTGTATTTTTAGTACAGATGGGGTTTCACCATGTTGGCCAGGCTGGTCTCAAACTCCTGACCTCAGGCAATCCACCCGCCTCGGCCTCTCAAAATGCTGGGATTACAGGCATGAGCCACCCCACCTGGCCTCCTCTCTTCTTTTTAAAAGAATGCCAGTTACATTGGATTACAAACCACCCTGATCCAGTGTGACCTCATTTTAACTTGATTACATCTTTTCCAAATAAGGTCACATTCATGGTACCAGAGATGAGAACTTCAACATTATCTTTCTGAGGGATACAACTCAACCCTGAACACCTGCTTACACAGGAAATGCACAGAGCGCCACAAGACATCCAGCCACAGGACTGTGGGAATAAGCCGCCATTTCCGAACAGATTATCTGAAAACATTCATGGCTGTCTCTGAAGTGCTGAGGGTGAGCGTTGTTGTCAATCTCCCACGGCCACATGGCGGCCAGAAACGGAGCTCCCCCATAAACCACCACACCTCAGCACCAGGGTATACAAATGGCACAAACTGTGCACGCCACACATTTCACACAGAGGGAAAAAAGATCATTTGGGATTACATTTCATAAGACTCAACCACTGCTAACAAAATAACCATCTGGCAATAAATCAACCTGCAGAGATGGCAGGCTTGTCCAGAGTGAGGCAGAAATGACACAGTGACAGTTACAGAGGGGCAAAAGTAGAGGAGAAAGAGCCCAGAGGTACAACTTGTCTAGAGCAGGAAACTGGCTCGGGACAAGGGAAGATCACAGGTACGTTTCATAGCCCCCTGACTTCATTGGGAGTTGTAGATAATTTATAAAGACACAGATTTGTTTCCTCACAGTCTGGAAGCTGGAAGTCCAAGATGGAAGGGCTGGCATCTGGTGAGGGCCTTCTTGCTCCAGTATCCCATGGTGGGAAGCGGAAGGGCAAAGAAGGGAGTGGGAGAGAAAGGGGGCCAAACTCATCCTTTTATAAGGCACCCACTCCCACAATCATGGTATTTATCAATCCATGAAGGTGGTGCCCCCATGACCCAAACACCTTCTATTAGACCCTAACTCCCAACACCACCACAATGGGGATCAACGTTCTTTCTTTTCTTTTTCTTTTTTTTTTTTTTTTTGAGATGGAGTTTTGCTCTTGTCGCCCAGGCTGGGGTGCAACTCATTGAAACCTCTGCCTCCCGAGTTCAAGCAATTCTCCTGCCTCAGCCTCCCTGGTAGCTGCAATTACAGGTGCCCACCACCACGCCCAGCTAATTTTTTGTATTTTTAGTAGAGATGGGGTTTCGTCATGTTGGTCAGGCTGGTCTCAAACTCCTGACCTCAGGTGATCAGCCCGCCTCAACCTCCCAAAGTGCTGTGATTACAGGTGTGAGCTACCGCGCCCAGCCTCAACTTTCCAATACATGAAGTTTGGGGGACACATTCAAACCACAGCAGGAGTTTAGTAAAGCTTTTTGATAAAGAAAATGACATCATCAAGAGAAGTGTACAGAGAGAAAGAAAAACAACAATGCTCACCGTGGACATGCCTGGCCTAAGGCATCTGGCCAGATACACGCGTGCGCTGAGCGCCCTCACAGCCATGAACACACCTGGGATTCCAGGAATAGGATACCTGAAGTTACTATTCTCTAATCCCAGGGTCCCATTAGCATTGGGGAAATGGTCAGAAGAGCTAGATTCCAACTGCTGTGAGACACAGGAAAGGACGAGGAACCTAGTGGGCCCCAGGGAGACAGATCACTGGAAGCATAGGTGGTGACTCCCCAACTAAGTGATCTCCTAGAATTTTAATAATAGCATAGGAAAGGGCTTTGAAAATCACACACAATCCATTCGGGTTGTTCTCCTACGGAAAGGCTCTTCTGCAGAGTTAGAATTATAAGGACAGGATTTTATTCTGACACTTCCCCAAAGCCTTTTGGAAATCACGCGTTCATGTGCAACATCGTTATGTAAGCTGCCACATCTAGCTCCTTTGCTTTGGGCAGAAATATTCTCAACACACCCTATGGACACTGGTTATCTGATGCTGGTCAGAGCCTGTGACTGATGCTCATGTGTCTAACAAAAGCACAGAATAAGGAGGAGAATAAAAGAGTCCCCTGTGGCAAGTAGTTTAGGAACACGTGTCCAGGACAATTCGGCTTACAGATGAATGACTAATTAAACACACTGAATGAACACAGTGGGCCCACAAGAGAAGGTTTACTGAATTGAATGGAGGAATCTAAGGTTTAGAGAGGTACACAGCTGGTTAGCAACCAAATTACCAATAAAACCCAGATCTCCTAACACCTAGTTCAATGCTCGGTACAGCATCCAAGCTTTCTCTCTCACCGATTTGTGTAAAATGAAGCAGCACTCACACCCTCTCCTGCCCAGCACAGCCTCTCATATGCCTGACATACACCAAGGTGTACAATGACTATTTCTTCATGTGTCTGTCTCTCCCACTAGACTGGAAATTCCTGGAGGACAGGGACTATACCTTCATCATCCGGCTTCCCTGGTGCCTAGCATAAGCCTGTTTACAAGCATGGAATCAACATTAGCTGAATGGATGAACAAGTTATGAGAAGGTTTAGGATACCATACAGGAGTAGTGTAATTACCTTATTACTATTTATTAATATTATTATTTCTGGGAAAAAATGCCTGCCCAATATAAGCTGATCTCAAGGCTGGGGCGGGGGGAAGTTTCAAAGTAAGTCAAAGAACCAAAGATAATGAACACAGAGTTTATCAAGACAGACAGTTAAGTAAAAAATTTTCTAAGAGTCTTCCAGTCACACTTGTCACTGCTTCTGGGAAATATGCAAACTCTCCACATAACATCAGCACCAAGAAGCAGATCAGGTCCTTTGCTCACCAGGAAAGATCTGTGTGGATTTCGTCAATGGCTAAATACTAATAGGCAGGTAATGCAAAATAGTGTCCAGAGACTCATTCAAAGGCTAAAATTCAAGGACATTCTGAGTAATCAATGAAACAAAAATTTATAGGTTAAAGCATACTCTCAAAGACTTAAGCACATTTTCAGAAGTTACACACAGAAACGACAAAGCACTTATAAAAACTGAGTATATTCAGTGACCCAAACTAAGTCGTAGGAAGGAAAACAAATCTCACATAAATAACACGAGTTTATGTCCACTTCCAGTTAATCAGAGTCCTTGAAGAAGAGGTGAAGCAATGAACTGATGCAGAGAAAAGAGCATCAGGCCAAGGGGCAGCTGACCAAGGCTTTTGGCACAGATCTGTGGGTTTTACCAAGTCACTTTCACTGGACCCCAGATTCTTCATCTATAAACCAAGATCATCTTCCAGGATCCCAGCTGAAAGGACTCTATAAGAGTATGATGGGGACCACATCAGTCAAATCCAGGTACAGATGCTGGACTGGAGCATCAAGAAGCCACTGCTGGCTGGGCACGGTGGCTCATACCTGTAATCCCAGCACTTTGGGAGGGCGAGGCGGGTGGATCACGAGGTCAGGAGTTCGACACCAGCCTGGCCAACATGGTGAAACCCCGTCTCTACTAAAAATACAAAAATTAGATGGGTGTGGTGGCGGATGCCTGTAATCCCCGCTACTTGGGAGGCTGAGGCAGGAGAATCGCTTGAAACCGGAAGGCGGAGGTTGCAGTGAGCTGAGATTGCGCCACTGCACTCCAGCCTGGGCAACAGGAGTGAAACTCTATCTCAAAAAAAAAAAAAAAAAAAACTTAAAATGAGAAATATGCTGCAGTAGACTTTTTTTTCCCCCTTATTTGTTAGTGCAGAAATCTGGTCCAAGTCAGTTCCAAAGCTATGGAAAATCAGCGACTGCTGTGGCCTTTTTCTCCATAAATTTCTGGGCAGCAAGAATCTCTGCTGTGACTATGCACAACAGCAAAGTCATGAAATCAACCTAAATGCCCATTAATGACAGACTGCATAAAGATGTGGTACATATACACCATGGAATACTATGCAGCCATAAAAATAAATGAGATCACGTCTTTTACGGGAACATGGATGGAGCTGGAGGCTATTATCCTTAGTAAACTAACACAGGAACAGAAAACCAAATACCACATGTTCTCACTTATAAGCGGGAGCTAAATGATGAGAACACATGGACACATAGAGGGAAGCAATACACACTGGGGCCTATTGGAGGGTGGAGGGTGGAGGGTGGAGGGTGGGAGGAGGGAGAAGATCAGGAAAAAACTATTGGTTACTAGGCCTAGTACCTAGGTGGTTAAATAATCTGTACAACAAACCCCAGTGATATGAGTTTATCTATATAACAAACCTGCACATGTATCCCCAAGCCTAAAATAAAAGTTTAAAAAAAAAAAAATCCCTGCTGTGGAGACCAGGGCTCTGCAAGAACCTCTAGGGCATCAGAAGGAAGCACTTGACTCCTTTGTCTGTGCTGTGGCTAGGCTCAGAAACGTCTGAGGGCCCCCTACCACCTTAGGGGGAAAGTCTGGGCTCCCTGGCACTCAAAACCCCCAGGTCTAGCTCAGCCTACCTTCCCAAACTTACTTCCCTCTCTATCCCACTGCGACCCTTTGTTTTAGCCAATTAGAGTAAAGGAGGAGCAAGGAAGTGTCAGACCTTGGCTAAAAATATCTGGCTGTGTCAACTCAGAAAGCCACTGAACCTCTCTGAGCCTCAGCTTCCCCATCTATAAAAAGCATATAATACCTGCTTTACAGTTGTTAAAAAGATGTAAGACCATGGATACAAATGCCTCACACGACTCCAAACAGCACCCAACAGGTCCTATGGAAACGTCACTTCCCACTTTCACACTCAGTCTTCCCGCTTATGTGTCCCTACCTCTGGCCAAGTCACGTCTGATGACTCAAGGGACCTCCTCTCTCCCTGTCGCCAGCCCCAGTCTGACTATTCTGAAGGAACCAGCTAATAAAATTCTGTCTTCAGGATTCTTCCAGTGGCACTGCTAAACCTTAGGAGTCCCTTTCTCCTTTGGCTTCCCCAACCACAAAATTCTGGCCATTGCCCAATCCCCTGGCAACTGGCAGAAGCCACTCTGTAGCCTTCCTGGTCTCTTTTTATTTTGTTGAGTATCCTCCACCAGAGTTTTGCCATCCCCAGTCCCCAGGATAGAGTAATCACATTTTCCCCCATTTTGAAAATAACAGTGCAATGATGCGGGCTAGTGCATAACAGTCAGCAAGAACTATTACCAAACCTCCTGATCTTGACTATTAGGACAACTTGTATTGGACAGCTGACATTTATTTCTGTCTGGATTGGGGGCTAGAGTTTATAATTTCTGGTAATCGCTCAACTCTGTGATTATGGGCATTTTGAGGGCCGCCGACAGGGAGAAGTAGTCACCAAAGGAAAGCTTTGCTAGTTTGGGAACTGCAAGCCCCCAATTTATAAACTGGAATGAAAGAAAGATGAAGGCACCATGGAGATGACAAGAAAACAGAGGTTCAAGATAGTCCCAGTGTTCTCTGGCATGTTAATCCTCATCACCTAGAAGAGGTATTCTGAGGGGACGGAGGGAAAAAGAAAGCACAAAATATTCCAAAGTTCCATATTACTTTTCTTTTCATTAGTACTGGGCTGGGCACGGCAGCCTAACACCTGTAATCCCAGCACTTTGGAAGGCTGAAGTGGTCAGATCACCTGAGGTCTGGAGTTCAAGACCAGCCTGACCAACATGGAGAAACCCTGTCTCTACTAAAAATACAAAATTAGCCGGGTATGGTGGCATATGCCTGTAATCCCAGCTACTCGGGAGGCTAAGGCAGGAGAATCATTTGAACCTGGGAGGCAGAGGTTGTGGTGAGCCAAGATCGTGCCATTGTACTCCAGCCTGGGCAACAAGAGCAAAACTTCATCTCAAATCAATCAATCAATCAATAAAATGGTCTTCAAATGATCAAAGGCCTTCCTGAATTTTTGTTGTTGTTGTTGTTGCAGATATGTTTCAGACTCAAGCCCCAGCCTAACCCCAGATGAAGGGATTTTCCGAGCAGCTATCTTGATCTGGGGACCTGCCCCTGTTCTGACCAGGGCTGAACGCTTGGCCCAGGAAAAGGACAAGTCCTAGTATCTAAAATGGTGACAAAGACAAGGCACAGAGATGATGGTGCTGATGCCACTGGGCACTGGAACCATCACATCACAGGGACTGGCACCAACATCCCAGCAGGGCAAGCCAACGGTGTGAGAAGGCAGGAATCAAGATCACACAGAGGGAGCTGGGCTGCAAGGAGGAGGCTGGAACAGATCCTCAGAGAAAGGCAGAGATGAGCGTCCACGTGGCCGCAGAGGAACAGAGGAGGCAGTTCCAATGGCCGTGGACCTGAGATATGCTTTGTTGCTCTCTGACACTGCTCCCACTCCATGGGACTGGCTGTTATGTTTTTGGGACAAGTACCCTTTTACTTAAGCCAACTCGGGTGACTCTCTTGTCCTTGCAACCAAGTGTACCCTTGACTATAACATTCTCCTTTGAGCTAAACTAAGTAAATTCTGCCAGGAGATCCCTCTTATAATCTATTTCAACTGACAGCGACTACTTTCGTCTGATTTATTACAGCTGTAAGCCCTTACTTCTGGAAGGGGGAGGGGCTGTGATCTCTTTTAAAGCTAGACCAATTTTACACTGGCAGGGGCCGTGTGTGCGGCTCTACATTACAGCGCCCTACAGGATGCATCTAAACTAGTTTGGTCAGCTTATCCATTCCCTGAAAGCAAGGAAGCCGCCACATCAGTAACTCCGTTGCTAAGGCAACTGCTTACTTTCCATATCAACTGCAAACTCGTTGCTATGGAGACACATATACAAGAAAAATTCCTCTTTCCATCCAGGGACCAGATGGCAGAGAACTCACAGAAGCCATGGGTTAGGGGGCTTTGCTAAGTAAGATGTTTACTGGAGTACATTTCTCTCCTGATATCAGAGATGTGGCTGCCCCAAGCACATTTAGAAGTTGCACTCTTGGTACAAAAGTAAAGGTTTGTTCTCTTCTGCCTGCAAAACTACAGCCAGCAACTAGAGGTAAGTTATTGTTGAAATAATTCTGAGAGGGTCTCCTTCTAAATGTAAACCTCTTTTGTTTTTATTTCCCATGCTGAATATACCCCAAAATGAATTTCCTAGTCAAACACTAATGGAAATACAATTTCATGTAAGAACTGAAATAGAGGTTTGATTTCACTCTTTTTGATTGAGAGGTAATCCAGAAATCTCTTTATTTTCCAACACCTATGCACTGTGTTTCAGATTTATACCTCCACCCGAATGTCTCTACAGAGCTTGAAACTCATATAGGAAACTTCCTGACAGCTCCACTTAGATGTCCGCAAACCATCTCAAATTTAACATGGTCAAAAGAGAATGTTGGCACTAACGCCCATCCAATTTCCCAACCCAAATTTGCCCACACATGTTCATCTGCAACCCCCGACCCTGGCTCAAGCTAGCATCACTCCCACCATCTCTCTCTTGCACCACTGGAACAAGCCCCAGAGAAGTAGTTCCCCCTCCTGTCCTTTTAGACATAACATTCTCCCCTTTCTAATACACTAACTGCTAGCCTTCTTTCTGTTCCTTGGACATTTTGAGCCATTGCCACCTCAGGGCCTTTGCACTTGCTGTTCTCTCTGTTCAGATCTTTGCATGGCTGCATCCCTCTTGCCATTCAAGGCATGGCCTGGTCAGATCCTCTGAGAAGCCTCCCACCATCCCACCCTCCTCCCTTAGTACATTATCTTGTTTTATATCTTCATTGCATGTAACACAATCTGGTGCATTACCTACCGTGTCCATGGAGGGAACTACTATTTACCACTTGCCTCCTCCTCCTCCCCTACCCTCACTGCTACCCTATGGAAGGTCTAGGAGAGCAGCCAGGGACCCGCCAGGGGTCACCACTGTATCCTCAGCACCCAAAACAGTGCCTGGCACTCCACAAACAAGGGTAGCATGAATGAACCACTGCTGAAAATGCTTCTAAAATGACTGAAGCCACTTATTTTCATAAATACAGAGTCCAATTTTTACTTTGCAAACTAGGGGCCAGATATAATGGCTCATGCCTGTAATCCCAGCACTTTGGGAGGTTGGGGCGGGCGGATCACCTGAGGTCAGGAGTTCAAGACCAGCCTGGCCAACGTGGGGAAACCCCGTTTTCACTAAAAATAGAAAAACTAGCTGGGCATGGTGGCGTGAGCCTGTAATCCCAGCTACTCAGGAGGCTGAGGCAGAAGAATCGCTTGAACCCAGGAGGCAGAGGTTGCAGTGAGCTGAGATCGTGCCATTGCACTCCAGCCTGGATGACTCAACAGCAACGACAACAACAGGTATTCTGTAAGACCTCAGAACCACAGCTGCAAACACCAGTTCTCAACTTTACAAGCCTCGAAGGAATTCAGCACACAGTGCAGTATTCCAGGAGTACCTACTGTGATGCTATGCCTTACCTCTGTGCCAGGCTCCCTGTACCTTGATTCCTGGAGATTCGGGACTTTTCTTCCCCCTCTACTATAGCCAAGATCAGAGTCAGCGCTCACATGATGTGGCCTTCTAAAAACAAAGCATGTACACATGTTCTGCTAGGTGGGTGTTTTCTGTCTAATGACATTAGTTAAATCACTTATCAGTCCTGTCCCTCGAGGAGGACAGTCACAGCCTTCTATGAGGCACTTCACAGAACCCAATAAATAGAAAGAAGACACTGAACTCGACCCCATGGGGCCCAGAGGGAAATCCCACAAACCCTGTGAAGACCAAAGGAAGAAAAGGAAGGGTAATTGGAGAGCTTTTTCCCCTGGGAAGCGTATAGCCTCTCTGCCTGTATTTACTGTCTCCTGCTGAGTTCACAAGCAAAGGTACTCAAACAAGCACATACACACACATACACAAATCAAAGACTTCATCCTGTTCATGGAACTGTCTGTAATCTTACATAGCAATCCATCAAGTTATTACTAAAAGAACGACTTCACGCTACTATCTTCAACCATCTATTTCCTTGCTTTTCTTCTTATCATCCTTGGCACAGACTACATCTTCACCTCAATCAAGCTATCGCTTTTGATGACATTAAATGCAATTTGACCAGAATATCTTAAAGCAAAACCTTGGTTATTTGGAATGTTTAAAAAATGGGTCAGCATCTCTGCTTTACTTAAGTTACCAATGCAATTTAAAGTTTTCCATTTAGCATCCTAGCTCCTCCAACAAGTCCCTATTCTTACTTACATAACATTCCAGCCACCATCTCTCTCTGTCCTTTCCTCTGATGCTGTTCCAACACATCCCTGGGGTCCAGTAACATTTGTCTCCTAAACATCCAGACCTTTGTGGCAGAAAGTTCCAAGTTTGCTTGGCAACAGAATCAACATTTAATTTGGGGTTCCAATGGATCAGGCAAAAGAGTCCATTTCCCAGCCTTCCTTGCAGCTAGGAGTCATGTGACCAGGCTCTAGCCAATAAGATCAAAGCAGAGGGTGGGGTTTCTGGAAAAGCCCCTTAAAACCAGAAGTCAGCAAGACTCCTTCCTGTCCTTCCCTGCACTCTGCTTCTTGCTTCCTAAAATGGGAACAAGCTAGCTGATGCCATCTTGGACCATGAGAAGACTGAGCATGGAAATCCGCAATGCCCTAAGAACAGCAGAGAAGAGGGAATGTGCGTCTCTGTCTAGCTCCTCAAGACTTCTTTCATGTAATGGAGAAATATGCCCCTAGCTTGTTTAAATCATTGTTAATTGGTTTTCTACAATAAACACTCAAGCCTCCTTCTGATCAATCCATCCTTGGAGGTCTAATGCTCATTCCTACACCCAAAGAATGCTTTGTAACAGCTTATTCAAGTGAACATAAGGAATATTCAAAACTCGCCCATCACTGTCTTTTAGCTTACCCAGTGCCCCTCTTTGGGAAAGGGAAGCCAGCCTAACTTTGAATGATACCAATCTCACACTGATCAGCACACTTCCAGTACTTACGGTAACTTATTCTTTTTTATTTTGCATTATGTTTCCTGCTTCCCTGGAATGTAAACTACTAAGAGTACAAAAAGCAAGAATCAAATCACACTTTTTTTTTTTTTAACTTTTTGTTGTTGTTGGAGACGTGGTCTCACTCTGTCACCCAGGCTGGAATGCAGTGGTGCGATCATGGCTCACCGTATCCTCCACCTCCCGGGTTTAAGCGATTCTCCAGCCTCAGGAGAGTAGCTGGGACTACAGGCGCATGCCACCACGCCCAATTAATCTCTGTATTTTTTGTAGAGACAGGGTTTCACCATGTTGCCTAGGCTGGTCTCGAACTCCTGGGCTCAAAGTGATCCACCCCACCTCGGCTTCCCAAAGTGCTAGGATTACAGGCGTGAGCCACCACACCCAGCCTAAACTCACAACTTTCAAATAGGAGGTCAGAGTGCCAACTTCCTATGTTATTTACTGCAGAGAATTATCCTGCAGCCAAAATGATTTCAAAGGGAAATCCCAGCCCAACGGGGAAGGTTCTGAAAACCATTTCTTGCTGGTTGGATATACAGGCAGTACATCAATGAAGTATCTGGTAGACCTATCCAGGTGCCACAAAGCCCTACCAAACAGAGTGCAACATTTTCTCAACAGGAAACAGGGGGAGATACTGGACAGATACATTGATAGGGCCCTAGGGCCCAGAAGCTTTCCCAGCAGCCTCAGACAGACCCCTATCCAGGTTAATGGCATCTTCCTGGCCAAGTCACTGTGAGGAATAGAAAGGTAGTGTATCCGTGAAGGGCCACAAAAGCAACGATGTGAGACAGAAAACAGAGAATACAAAGGGCCATACAGCAGTGCAGTAAGAGCTTCTGCTAGAGAAGTTCCGCTAGCGAGAGGGAGACTCTGAGGGGAGGGCTCACTGGACCATGAGTGCCTTACAGGCAGTGGCCATGGTACTTTCAATTCTGTATTCTTTTAGCACTTAGCATAGTAGGTAGTTTAGGAAGTTTGTTGAATAAATGAATGAATGAGCAGACAAATGAAAAGTTTGCCAGAGCAAGACAACGGAAATATGCCCCCACCCAAGACACCTGATGACTGGAAGAAGTAGGAATGAACAGTCTGGAAGGAACAAATCGGCAGGATGGGGCTGGGCACGGTGGCTCACGGCTGTAATCTCAGCACTTTGGGAGGCCAAGGCAGGCAGATCACAAGGTCAGGAGTTTGAGATCAGCCTGACCAACACCCCGTCTCTACTAAAAATACAAAAATTAGCTGGGCGTGGTGGCACGCGCCTGTAATCCCAGCTATTCAGGAGGCTGAAGCAGGAGAATCGCTTGAACCCAGGGAGACAGAGGTTGCAGTGAGCCGAGATTGCACCACTGCACTCCAGCCTGGGTGACAGAGCGAGACTCTGTCTCAAAAAAAAAAAAAAAAAAAAAAATCGGCAGGATGGGTCAGGGAGGGGCACTTTCTTGGGAGCACAGAGGATGCTGGTATGAATGGCTTCCTATTCCAGGGCCTGTGACGAGGGAGTATTTTTATTTCTGGCCCCTCAGAGACCCTGGTAAACTCTCAACCTTCTGAGGTGACACAGCCTATAGCACAGACAGCAGAAAGCAGCCCGCCTGGCAGTAGGCACCGGTGAGAAGGAGGCTGTCTTCAGGCAGAGCCATTTCCGACGCTGGGCAAGGCAGCCCCAGGTCGAGGATGAAGAGGATTGTCACTTCACCCAGAGACCACAGAGGAGTCTCACACACATTACGAAATTACACGTTCCACCCCACCCTACATTATACTAGTTCTTAGGAATTTACACATCCGGACCAGACCACACTGTCTTCCAAGGAGCATTATTTATCCAAAAAAATAATAAGTCATCTCTTCCTCCTAAAAGGACCATCAATGAGACAGATAAGTTGACTGGTGTCACGGGAAGGGGAAATGCTCTTGATTCTGCATTCACAACACCAAGAAGAGAAAACTAGAAGCAACTGCTCATGTGGGGTGCTGACACATAGAGGTGCAACCTCAGTTTTTTTGTTGTTGTTTTTCTTTTTGAGACAGAGTCTCACTCTGTTGCTCAGGCTGGAGTGTAGGGGCGTGATCTTCACTCACTGCAACCTCCGCCTCCCGGGTTCAAGCAATTCTCCTGCCTCAGCCTCCTGAGTAGCTGGGATAACAGGCGCCCGCCACCAGGCCCGGCTACTTTTTGTATTTTTAGTATAGACAGGGTTTCACCATGATGGCCAGGCTGGTCTTGAACTCCTGGCCTCAAATGATGCCCCCGTCTTGGCCTCCCAAAGTGTGGGATTACAGACGTGAGCCACCACACCTGGGTGCAACCTCATTTTCAAAGCTGCCTTTGAAAAAGAATCTCATCTACTGAGAGCAAACATGAAGAGAACAGCAAATTAGAGGGACAATTTGTATCAACAGTGTACATTCAGGGAGAAAAGCTTCTGCACTTGGCTCTGATGCCACTGAAGGGGTCCTATGAGGCAGGGGGCTCAGGATGGAGCCTGGAAACCAGAAGCTGAGCAGGCAGTTGTGTGCTCTGTGCAGACGCAAGAACTTTACATGTGCTGACAACTGAGCCCCATCTCAACAATACAAAAATATACTCTGTATTTGCCTTTCTCTATCATGTGCCCCCAGAGTTAATTCTGGGTTTATGTGGGTTATTTCAATCCCCTATAACCCATATTCATAGGATATTTAAAGGAAGCACAGAGAGATCATCTAAAATGTCTGCTATACTGAGAAGGCCTAGGCAAGCACCAGGGGTAAGCACATGCCCTTCAGAATTGGAGGGAATCGGGCCAAGCATGGTGGCTTACAACTGGGAGGATTGCTTGAGGACAGGAGTTCAAGACCAGCCTGGGCGACATGGCAAGACCCCATCTTTACTAAAAATATATTATTTTTGGAGACAGGATCTAGCTCTGTCACCAAGCCATCTTCCCAACTCAGCTTCCTGAGTAGCCGGACTACAGGTGCGTGCCACAATGCCCAGCTAATTTTTTTTATCTTTTGCAGAGATGCAGTTTCATCATGTTGCCTTGGCTGGGCTCAAGTCATTTGCCCGCCTCGGCCTCCCAAAGTGCTGGAATTACAGGTATGAGCCATAATGCCCAGCCTTACCAAAAAAAAAAAATCTTAAAATTAGCTGGATGTGGTGGCATGCACCTGTATTCTCAGCTACTTGGGAGGCTGAGGCAGGAGGATCACTTGAGCCCAGGAGTTCAAGGGTGCAGTGAGCTATGATCATGCCAGTGTACTCCAGCCTGTGTGACAGAGAGACCCTGTCTCAAAAATAAATTAAAGAAATAATTTTTTAAAAAAAGAGTTGGAAGGAATTAGGTTCCTTCCAATTAGGTTCCTAGTACGTTCTGCACTTACTAGCTGTGCAACTTCTAGCAAGTTACTTAACCACTCAGAGCTTAACTCATCATCTATTTTAAGAAAGAAAATAACAGGACCTACTTCATAGGGTTTAGTGAGGAAGAAATCAGATACTGCATATGGAAAGCACAAAGCAAGCATGCCTATATTTATAAGCTAAAATTGTATTTAAAGCACTCAGCTCTGGATATAATAAACATACTTTTGTACAGTGTTTCCTTTATAAACCCTTTGATGACAATGTTTTTTGTTCAAGTAGCAAGAGGAAAGGTTAAAAAAAAAAGGCACAGAAATAGAAATATACACATACCTTATAATCCAATCTGGAAAAAAATAACTGCATTCTACTTCTCATTTACAAGTACTCAGAGAGGTTAGTACATGCTAATCTTACACTCCTAAGTAAGACCTGTATTTAGGGAGTGTAAAACTTAATCCCAGACATTAAAACTCTACCTTAATTGATTTAGGCACAGATCATCCATAGACGAAATGAAAAAAAAAAAAAAAAAAAAAAAAAAACTAATGAGGAACTTTATAGAGTAGGGAACAGTGACCTCATGTGAACCCACGGCTCAATCTCAGCTTCCCCAAGAGGGGGATGACCAGGCTTCTGGAAGTGATATATCCAGAATGTGACCCAGACGTTCGTACTTCCTTCCATTTGACAGGAAATGGAGAGAGAGAAGCAAGTTACATGAAATCACAAGGAAGTAAACAGAATGCAAGTACTCTATAGTGTAAGCCATGGGTCTCTTTTAACAGGGAAGGGAATGAAAAAGGAAAGAGGGCATAGGAGTGCTGTAGACTGACACGGACAGGAAACATCACAAAAGGAACTGCAGGAACCACATTTGGAACCCAATTCAAACAAACATTTTGTAAACAGGGATATCTGAATATAGACCTGGTATTAGGCAACACCAAATAATTGTTCATTTTGTTAGGGGGGACTTTAGCATGGTTGTTATGTAAGAAATTGTCAATTATTCTTATGTATACTGAAATGTCTGAATTGTAAATGTCATTTGCTTCAAAGTACTTCAGCAAGGCTGGGTGCAGTGACTCATGCCTATAATCCACAGCACTTTGGGAGGCTGAGGCAGGAGGATTGCTTGAGGCCAGGAATTTGGGACCAGCCAGGGCAACATGGCGAAACCCCGTTTCTATGAAAAATACACACACACAAAAAAATTAGCCAGGCATGGTGGTATGTACTTGTAGTCCCACCTTCGGAGGCTAAGGCTAAGGCTTGAGCCTGGGAGTCCGAGGCTGCAGTGAGCTATGATTACGCCACTGCACTCCAGCCTGGTCAACAGAGTGAAACCCTGTCTCAAAACAAAAAATCAAAAAAAAAAACTTCAGAAATAGCGACAACAAAAAAGAATAAATAAGTGTGACAAACCTTTGTCAACTACTGAATCGGGATGTGTGTTATGGGGGTTTATCAACTCATTACACTATTCTAGTTCTGTGTATGTTTGAAAATTTCCGTGATTCAAACATAAAAATAAAACTCTTATCTTTTGAAGTCCTTTAAGAGATAAAACGAAAGCCAAGCTGTCTCTTTTGCCTTGACTGACTCATTCATGAGAACATGCTCTTGATGAAATCTCAGCAACTGGAAAGACCTCAAGAGGGCACCTAGTTCAGGGATTCTCAAACCTGGCTCCATGCTGGAAACACCTAGGAAGCTTAGTAGAACTACCAATTTTCCCCAACCCACCTCACACCTAATGAATCACAATCTCCAGAAAGGGGCCAAAGAAAATGGGAATTTTTTTTTTTTTTTTTTTTTGAGATAGGGTCTGGCTCTGTCACCTAGGCTGTATCTCGGCTCACTGCAACCTCCACCTCTCGGGCTCACGCCATCCTTCCATCTCAGCCTCCCAAGTAGCTGGGACTACAGGAGTATGCCATCATGCTCAGCCAATTATTTTTGTATTTTTTGTAGACACAGGGTTTCACCATGTTGCCCAGGCTGGTCTCAAACTCCTGCACTCAAGCAATCCTCCCGCCTTGGCCTCCCAAAGTGCTGGGATTACAGGTGTGAGTCACCGTGCCCGGCTGGGAATTGTTTTTTAAGTGCCACAGGTGACTGTGATGTAATCTAGTATGTTCCCTCCCCAACATCCCAGCCAAACAGTTGTCCAGCAGGGTATGTGTTCCAAGCCCTCAGGGACAGGGATCACACAGGATTCCACATTTTCACTGCTACGTCAAGCCTAACAGTATTCTTCACTTTCAGAAGAAAATTAAAAGTGGAATAGCTAATTCACTGCATACAACTTGCATGGTTTCAATGTTCCCGTTCAATTTAAGGTATTTCTCACCAACATTCAGGTGCATTTAGTCACTGTGTTGAAGGCAACTTCAGTGTGGGAGCTCCCGCCAAATAAAATCTCACAGGAAAAAACAAGTTTACCCATAGAGCTAAAGGAGCTTTCACTGGGCAGAGTATCAGGGAGAATGCCATAGTAGCAAACCCCAAATGACTGGGCCAGGTCAATGCCCTGGAAGGACCTGGGTGTACCTGAGCATACCTGGGAGCCTGCATCTCTCACAGCAGCCAGCAGCTGGCCTGGGGGAACCCAAGAAAGAGGAGAAAAGTGGAAAAACTCACACCTCTTGCTTTGTTCTCATAGAATCACAAATGCTGGGAACAAAATCCCAACCACAAAACTGACTGGCATTTGATCAGAAACATGTCAATACAGGTCAGGATGGCTGGGAAGCCAGAACTGAATGTTTCATAACATTAATAATCTCAAGTCTTTAAAACCATTCTCTTTCAACAGGTGATACATGAATTTATCCGGATTGACAACCTTCACCCCTGGAAAACATGACTCTCAGAATCCACCGGTGGGGGGGGGGGTCGCATGGGGGGAGAACAGCTCCTCCCGGTGTGCCTCAACACAGGGCATCCAACACCCACTTGTCACTCCCAAGGCTGACTGATGAATAATGCTCCCAAGTCTTGCTGCACGCTTTGGCGTTGGTCTTTTCTAACATTTCAGAGTGTGCATTTGCTAAATTACTTTTATGTGCACCGGCATTATGTCAAACACGAAGATTCAGGCATGCAGGAACTTGCAGACTCATTTTACACCAAACTAAACGCCCTGTTTGTTGCTTTATCACTGCCATGTGGCTTTGGGGGACCTGAGCAGCACTTTCTTTTCCACGTTCTCAGTCTGGAATTGCTTTTGAAGACTTTCCCTTTCTTGCCACAAAGACCCACCTATACAGAAGCTTTAAAACCACAGACTTGGTTCTTTACAGAGGAGCAATGAATGTCCTCCAAGCTCAAAGAATAATCTTAAAGCACTCAAAAAAAGCCAAGTCCAGAGGTGGCTCTCCAAATGCTCAACCTGAGATACGAAGGGAAAGAGAAAGAGCTTCATGGTCATGGAAATTCCTCTCCCTGATTAAAGGGGCATACTTTGATGGTTACAGCTACACAAAAATAAGGACCTGGGGAGGAGGGGCCCAGAAACTTATGAATATTCAGATCTGCACGCTCGACCCAGGCATCATTTGCACCAGTGATCAAAGTAAATCTCTCCTTAGTGCCCACATCTTTCCTCCCAGGCAACACCCCTCCCCAAGCCCTGCGTCCCCACCACCCCCCCATCTCAAACAGAAACCGATTGAAGAGCATTTGCACACAAACACGTCCATTTGAGCAAGGAGCAATATGGCTAGCCCACTTCCTGATTCATACTGTCCCTTGCCAAAGACAAGGAGAATATTCTCAGGCTCAAGATTCTACTTGAAATGGTGACATGTTGCCAGAGAGAAAGAAATTAAAGGCCCCAGCCCCGCACAGCCACTGACCCCACACAACAGTGGTCCTGCGCTCAAACCTGAACTTCAAAAAGAGGGAGAACCAGAACCCCAGCTGCACACAGCAGCATTATTAACACAACACACAAAGCGGGAAAACAATCACGTGAAAACTTAGTGGAGGGAACTTTCTCTGGCAATTTATCTTAACTGAGGCTGCATTACTTTTCAGCACTCAAAGTCAGATCACAGTTTTGTTTTCCACTTCTTAACAGTTGCCCAATTTCTACTAAAACTATTATGTTCCTTAAAACAAAAATAGGCCAGGCGTGGTGGCTCATGCCTGTAATCCCAGCACTTTGGGAGGCCGAGGTGGCTGAATCACTTGAGCCCCGAAGTTTGAGACCAGCCTGGGCAGCATGGTGAGACACCATCTCTACAAAAAGTATAAAAATTAGCAGGGTGTAGTGGCACACACCTGTGCTCCCAGCTCGTTCGAAGGCTGAGATGGAAGGATCACTCGAGCCCAGGAGGTCAAAGCTGCAGTGGGCAGTGATCACACCATTGCACTCCAGCCTGGGTGACAGAGCAAGACCCTGGTCTCAAAAAAAAAAAAAAAAGAACAAGAAAAAAGAAAGAAAAAGAAAGCAAATTATTAAAACTGTCTTCTTTTCACTGACCATGAAGTACAAACTATGGCTTTAAAGCAGGAGTCCCCAACCCAGGGCTGTGTACCAATCAGTGGCCTGTTAGGAACTGGGCTGCACAGCAGGAAGTGAGCACTGTCACCTGAGCTCCACCTCCTGTCAGATCAGCGGTGGCATTAGATTCTCACAGGAGCACAAACCCTACTGTGAACTGTGTATGCAACAGATCTAGGTTGCATGCTTCTTATGAGAATCTAATGACTGATGATCTGAAGTAGAACAGTTTCATACCAAAACCATCCCCCTTGGCTCTCCACAAAATGGGTCCCTAGTGCCAAAAACATTGGGGACCTCCGCTTTAAAGTCAATATTAAACTTTTTTAAAGTCAGTCTCAAATGGGACCCTCACTCTGAGCTGGGAATTTCAAAGTTGTCACTTATACAGACACCAGATTTCATGACAGTCGCCTGGGCAACTCATGTCTGTTTAGTCTTGGAGCATAAGTATACTCAAGTCTCTACCCAATGTTCATCACAAGACTCTTCCCAATGTTCATCCCCGTCCACTTATTCCAGAACACTGGAGAAATTTCCCTTCTCCTAGTTCATATTCAGGGAAAAAAAGAAACACCATTTTTCTCTAGCCCACGGTGGCAGTTTTTCTGAAATACATATACTTCACGGTTAATGGCTGTCCTTGGAATACTGACCTTTGTTAAGGCTCTAAAACCAAAGTGACCCATCCACACTGAGGGATGATAACTGAGAACTAATCAATTCTGCAAACCACCGTTTTATCTTTATGGAAACCCTGTCAGTGGGAAACCCTCAAATAGTACCAATGCTCATAAACAGTACATAACTAATAGGCTTAGGGAAAGGAAATTCTTTAAAATTATCTAAATGAATTAAATAGAATAAAACCCACTTACAACTGCTACTTCAATGTGGTGAATAGAAATTCATTTTTAATAGAGAAAAATTTTAAATTAAAAAAAAAAAAAAAAACCTTGGGTTCCAGACACAGAGGCTTACCTGACTCCTCTCTTTGTCCACTTTCTTAAAACACTTATTCAATGACAAATTGTGTCTCACTGAGTTTTTCCACCCAGTAGGTGCATTTGCAAAATACGGAAAATGTTCCAAGATCCAGTTGTAGATATCCTTCACTGGCAGGCGCTTGGTTGGAGAGTCCTCGATAGCCATAAATATGAGGCAGCTGAAGGAGTAAGGGGGTTTGCAGTTGGGGTTCTGCCTGGCATCGTAGGGCATGTCAGAGTGGGCAGGGGACGGGGGGGTGTCATCGTCCAGGTCCTGGACGGGGCTGACACTCCTGAGGACCGACTCCCCAAAGCTCTTCAGCAAGTTCTTGCTCTCGTGCAGCCAGTTCAGGTTGGTCAGCTCTTCATCTTCCATGGCCCCCTCTTCTAATCGGATGTCAGGCAGAGAAAAGTCGAGGTCATCGTCTTCCTGAAGGGCCTTGGAGAAACTGCTGCCCCGGTAACACTGACTCAGTCCACTGGAGACACTAATTCCTGAGCTTTCTGGCTTCTTACTGGGAGGCATGACTGGACCCATTTACGTGAAGGCTCCTAGTAAAGACATCACAAAGAAATGATGAGCTGGTGAGGTCCAAAACAGAAAGGCAGACTGTACCCCTCTGATTCTGTTGCCTCCCACTGCCGCCTCTATGGAACCCCTGCTACACAGGAATACCACCTTGTGACTCCCACACTAAGCAACACAATCCCACAATTCGACCACAGAGAGACAGGCTGATGAGACAAATCAGCCCGCCTTCATATAGCAAGGTGACCTGATGCCCCTTAAATAAAATAAGACCAATAACAGCGGCCAGGCACGGTGGTTCACGCCTGTAATCCCAGCACTTTGGGAGGCTGAGGTGGGACGATTGCTTGAGACTAGGAGACCAGTTTTAAAGTACGTTAAATTTTATTGTGAATTACTTTTTCTTCCAGAACAGAAGAAAAGCAAGTAACTTCAGGTACCACACAGAATACATGGGAATGTAAGATAAGCCATTAACTGAAATTAGAACTGGTAAAAAGTCAAGAGAGCAACTGCCAGTTTCAAGACAGCAAATTCAATTCAATTCAACAAAACATGCCATAGAATTCTATCCCTCCACCCCAACCCACCACCATCCCCATTTTTATCAATGACCTCGAACACAGAGTAAAATAACATCTGATGAGAAAAGAAAACGAAAAGGTGGTACGTTTACAAACGGAATGACCCCTACAGACACAAAGCATGTTCAACCCTCCAGAACCCGACGCAACACAGAAAGAACAGTAAAGATAACCAAAAAGGTCTCCTACTCTCTGTAGCGCTAAAACAATATGCTTGGTTTAAGAGTATTAGGTTTTAATTCCGCCCACAAACAACCAGTAAGAAAATCAAGCATCTACCTAGAAAACAAATGAACAGGCTGGGCATGGTAGCACATGGCTATAATCTCACCACTTTGTAGCAGGGAGGCTGAGGCAGGAGGATCACTTGAGCCCAGGGGTTCGAGACCAGCCTGGGCAACATGGCAAAACCCCATCTCTATGAAAAATACAAAAATTAGCCGAGCATGGTGGCATGTGCCTGTAGTCCCAGCTACTTGGGAGGCTGGGTGGGAGGACTGCTTGAACCCAAGAAGCTGAGGCTGCAGTGGGCCATGACTGTACCACTGCACTCCAGCCTGAGCAACAGACCAAGATCCTGTCTCAATAGTTTTCAAGAAGGGAAGGAAGAAGGGAAGGGAAGGGAAGGGAATAGAAGGGGGAAGAGAACAGAAGGGAGCGGAAGAGAAGGGGGAAAGGAAGGGAGAAGGGAAGGGAAGGGAGAAAGGAAGGGAAGGAAGAAGGGAAGGGAAGGATGATGGGAAGGGAAGGGAGAAGGGAAGGGAAGGGGGAAGGGAGAAGGGAAGGGAAGGGAGAAGGGAAGGGAAGGGAGAAGAGGGAAGGGAAGGGAGAAGGGAAGGGAAGGGAGAAGGGAAGGGAAGGAAGGGAAAGAAAAAGGGAAGGGAAAGAAGAAAGGAAGGGAAAGAGAAGGGAAAGGGAAAGGAAGGGAGGGGAGAGGAGGGGAGGGGAGGGCAAGGGAAGGGCAGGGCAGGGCAGAGCAAGGGGAGGAAGGAGGAAGAAGCAGGAGGGGGAGGAGGAGGAGGAGGGATGGTGGAGGAGGAGGACGAGGAGGGATGAATGAACATATTTAAAAGCAAAGACATAGGCCAGGCATGGTAGCTCATGCTTGTAATCCCACCACTTTGGGAGTCTGAGGCAGGAGGATCCCTTGAGCTCAGAAGTTCAAGACCAGCCTGTCCAACATGGTAAAACGCCATCTCCACCAAAAAAAAATACAAAAATTCACTGGGTGTGTGGTGTGTGCCTGTAGTCCCAGCTACTTTGGAGGCTGAGGTGGGAGGATCACTTGAGCCCAGAGGGTTGAGGCTCACTGCACTCCAGCCTGGGCAACAGAGGGAGACCCTGTCTCAAAAAAATAAATAAATAAAATAAAAAAGGCAAAGACATGATCCTTCTATATATCTTAAATGTTCATTAACACCACAACTGCCACTTCAGCTGGGCAAGCTCTATTAGGGAATTCTAGAAGGCATAATCATAATCCTGGGCACTAACCAACCAGCCAAGGGGGCCGGTGAATTATAGTATCTTCCCTCTTCCAAAAGGTAGAATCTGCTAGACGCAAGGCCTAAGGGGGAGCTGTGGTGAAAGGCCCAACCGGTTGTTTTGTTTTGTTTTGTTTTGTTTTGTTTTGAGACAGAGTCTCACTCTGTTGCCCAGGCTGGAGTGCAGTGGCACAATCTCTGCTCACTGCAACCTCTGCCTCCCAGGTTCAAGCGATTCTCCTGCCTCAGCCTCCCAAGTAGCTGGGACTACAGGCCTGTGCCACCATGACTGGCTAATTTTTGTATTTTTAGTAAGACGGGGTGAATTTTACCATGTTGGCCGGGATGGTCTCAATCTCTTGATCTCATGATCCACCCGCCTCGGCCTCCCAAAGTGATGGGATTACAGGCGTGAGCCACCGTGCCTGGCCAAGATGCCCAACTCTTAAGGAGAGAAAACTTCATGAGGCATTGCAGTACAGACCAGGCAGGATGCTCCAGACGTCTCGGGTTCACTCACAGGGAATATTTCTTTCTGTCAAATAAGGAGGTTACCCTGACACATTTCAGACAAAAAAACAAGCTAGCATCTTTTGGCTTGGGGATACAAGAGAGTCTGGTCTGATCCTGCTTTTAACTTCTTTATGAACGAATTATAGCACCACTTGTCTTTCTTAAAGTTTCCTCAGATCCCATAAGAAAATTTTCTGATGACCAGCATATGCCCACGGTAGAGTATAAAAGAGAACTACCCAGGCACTGAAGTCAACTTTAGCTCTAAATGAAAGTTTTATGTCTCCTGAGCTTCCAAACAGGAAAATTATATCATGGCTGACAGTAAAGTAATTTAATTGCACTGTTGCTATGACAACATGCTGCTCTCTTTCTTTTTAATTTGCTTATTTGTCAGTAGCTTCCCAGAGGAACTAACACGCTATTCTCCATGTTTCCTTTTGTTTTAAACAAACACTGCCAGCAATATGGTTTTAGAAGAAAAAGTGGCATTGTCACGAAGAGAGGGTTATGGGAGTTCAGTACCCTTGGATCATGTGTGCGCTTTGTGCTGGGACCCCGTACTCTCCAACCGCTCACTGCATCCCTATAAATCCCGCATTTTATACCAACAGGGTGAAGAGCTGCTGATCACTACAGTTCCATGTAAAAACAAAACAAAACAACAACCAAAAAAAAAAAAACAGTTCCCAGAAACCACAGCCGAGGAGTTTTCCATTATTATACGCTAACTACAGATTTCGCCAAATCTTTTTTTCCCTCTGTTTCAGAGGGAAAAAAAAGAATCTGGATCATGTGAGTTGCAGTTAAGCAAACATTTTTAATCTGCTGCCAACAAGGCTGCTCCACCAGATACGCAAATAGTTATTCACTGGTGACCTCCTTACAACTTTTCTCTACACACACACACACACTCTCTCTCTCTCTTTTGTCTTTTTTATGACTTGCTGTGTTTTGTTACCCTTTTTATTTTTTAACGGAGAAAATGCGGCAAGAAAGCTTAGTTTCTCGCCTGGTAAACAGAAGGTCTCCAAATAACTGACAAAGACATTACTGGCCCAGCTCTGAACAGATGTTCGATGCGAACTTTAAAAAGTTAAGAAATTCTCCCAGAGCGGAGCAGTCGCGAGTTTGGGGGGTCGGGTCACCCCCCCAACCCAGCACGCGCGCGCGCGCACGCACGAGCTTCACTCTCGTCTACTGTACTTGTCAAAAACATTTCAAGGGGACCTGCGGGAGTGGCGATTGGCTGCATCCCGCGTCAATCAGCGGCGTTGCTGGGCAACGGGGGAAACTGCTCTTCTCCCCGTATACAGGGCAATTGGGAGCTCGCATACCTTCACTGCCGGTCAGATGTCATAAACCTTTTATTGGCCGCACCGCGGCGAGCCTCGAAAACAAATCAATAAAAGCCCGCCGTCCCCTAACTTATCCAGGGCCCAAGGAGGGTTTCAAAGAGGGCCGGGATGAGGGGGGTCGGGCCTCGGGGGTCTCCAGAGACGTTCGTTGCCTGTGCCAAGTCTGCACAGTTTGGCCGAGGGGGATCTTTGTTAGGAGCCTGTTTCTCATCTTGGGGTCTCCACTTGATCGGAACCCCCTCCCTGGCCCGGAACGGCGGGGACCCCGTCCTCCGCAGACAATACCAACTCTGTTCCTTGCGGGCGTCTTTTCGGAAACCGAGGCACCGGGAAGCAGCACGCACGTCGGGGCAGGAAACTCTTCGGACCCGGCAACTTCCCGGCTCGGGGGCTCCCAGGCCCCCCACCCGACCCTCCCCCCAGGACCTGCGGGGTCGCTCGTCTTCCGAGAGCGGCGAGGTAGTCTCCAGGACCGTCTCGGACGCGCCTCCCGCCCCGGGTGCCCCCCGAGCACACGCGGGAGCGGGCAGGAGCGGGGCTCAAACTCACCTGGCCGGAGCGGGGCACGGGGGTGCGGGGGCGCCGCTGCCCTTCAGCAGGAGCCGACAAACTTTCGCGGGCGCCCGGCGGGCATCGCTCGGTGGCCCCGCTAAGGACGCGCGGGCGCGGCGCGGCGAGTGGGACCTGCGGCGTCCGCCGGGCGCGCCGCGCGTCCTCCCGCCGGCCCCGCCGCTCTCCCCGCCCCGTCCCGCCTCCCGCTCGCCTCCGCCGCGGCGCGTCGGGCCGGGGCGCGCCGAGCGGCGAGAAATTGTTTCCACTGCAAACAAAAAAAGGCGACACATGACCAGGCAGGAGGAGGGGAAGCGCGGGGAGGGAGGAGGGCGGAGGGAGGGACAGAGCGGAGGGCGGAGGGAGCCGGAGAAAGGGAAAACGTGGGCCTGGCCGCCAGCGGCCTGGGGCGCGGGGCACGGACCCGCCGGGGCGGACCCTGCCCCGCGCCCCCCGCGCGCCCCAGGACTCAGCCAGGGCCGAGGCCGGGGCTGGGCCGCGCGGCCTCGCCTCATGGGCCCCGTGGGGCGGGGGTGACCGGCGCGAGTCCCGCGACCCGGGGCGGCCGCGACCGTGGGCGGTGGGGCAGGTGGGGCAGGCAGCGCGTGCCCTGTCCCCTCCCCGGGCTCCGGCCACACGAGCGGGCCGGCGCTGCGCTGCTGGCAACGTGTCGCGGGAACGCTCCTACCCCATCTGCATGCCTTACATGGCTCGAAAGTAAAAATAAAAAGAATTACGATGCGGGCGAGGCTTGTGGGGGTGAGAAGAGGAGATTCCACGTCTCCCCAGTGCTGCGTCCTGATAGGACCCCCAGGGCCTTCCGAGCCCTCTCCCAGCGACCACCTCGGGTCCCGGAGGTAAGCACCGCAGCGTCCCACCCAGGTGGCCGCGTGTCTCCCGAGGGAGGGCCGGTGGCCATTACAAGACAAGAGGCACATCCTAAAGGCCATGCCAGTGGAGCCTGTCAAGTGGGTTGTGCGGAACGCCCTGGCCGGCCTAGAGCGAAAACAGGTCTCATTTCCATCTCAGTTTGAGCTCTCAGGAACCAGACTGACAATTCGCAAGCCATCCTGCGAAATGGTGCAGCCACCACTTAAGTCTGTAGGCATCTCCAAATAATAGCACCCACTGCTAAAGCCACACCAACCAGCCGCCTTGGGAGACGATGAGAGGAGAGAGTCCAACAGGACACCCTGGTGGTGACAAAAATAAAAATGTGATTGCACGTTACTCCCAGGTAGCCAAATCGGTTGGTTCCTCTACAGAGGAGAAGCCCAGGGCACCCTTCCTGCCACCCCCTCCTGAGCCAGTGGAGAGGACATCGTGAACGGTCTTAAAACTACAGAAAAAACAGCGAGTGGCCGGGCGCGGTGGCTCACGCTTGTAATCCTAGCACTTTGGGAGGCCGAGGCGGGCGGATCACGAGGTCAGGAGGTCGAGACCACGGTGAAACCCCATCTCTACTAAAAATACAAAAAATTAGCCGGGCGTGGTGGCGGGCGCCTGTAGTCCCAGCTACTCGGAGAGGCTGAGGCAGGAGAATGGCGTGAACCCGGGAGGCGGAGCTTGCAGTGAGCTGAGATTGCGCCACTGCACTCCAGCCTGGGCGACACAGCGAGACTCTGTCTCAAAAAAAAAAAAAAACAGCGAGTAGACCTGGAGAAAGCTTTCTAGCACGCAGTACTTTTAAACCTAGCCAAAAGGAGGGACTAAAGGAAACACCAGTTAGGCTTCTGAAAATTTTTTCTATCTCAAAAAATAGACCCCCCCATCTGAGAGTTATTCCCCCTCACAAAGGTTCAAGAGGGCAGGGGACAAGTCTTCAGCAAAGATGTGCCTTTCAGACTCACCGGAGACCTTACTACTTCCAAGTAGTGTGGCATCTCCCCATCAGGAGACAATTCCGAGGTGGAAGCCCAGGGGTAGCCTGAGGTCATCCAGCCCCACCCCTTTGATTACAGAGCACTTGATGCGACCTACCCAAAGTCACTAAGCAAAAGGCACAAGGTGGCAGAGACAAGTCAGATGATCTCTTAAGTCTCACGCCAGAGATTCTCAGGGTTAGAAGTGGTAACAAAGCCAGGATGAGACAATGTGTACCCTACTCTCCTGTAGCTCCCGCTTAATGCAGGGCCTGCCCCTCCATCAGCATGTCAGTTGAGGGTGCTTATTCTCCGCCAGAGGAACCAAGGCCAGAGACCTTTGTCCAAGCCCTTGCTGGCCTAGAGAGGATGAAATCGCCCCCTTACATCTTCCTCTTCCATCCCCAGCCCCCACCCCCCCCAAGTCCCCCAACTACACTCACACAATAGCCAGAAATCTCTTTATATAGAGGTGGCACCTTATTTTCACCCACCCCAGGCCCCTCCTGCTTTCTCAGAGTTCAAAAAGAGGGGATGTGAGCCAAAGGTGATTCTACATGGAATATGTCATTCCATGTGTGTTTTTGCTTCTTGCATTCTCATACATATTTCTTAATTTCTCTCTCCCATTACAGTTGCAGCAAGAGATGTGAGAAGGCGTCACCCTGAAGAGGAAGTGGTGGACCAGCCCTGCCTGATGTGGACAGCAGGGGACACATGTCTGTCTGTCTGTCTATCTGAAATGGGGGAAAAAATGCTGAAAGCCAAAGGAGGGCTTAATGTGGCCTTTTCTACCTTCTAATTCCATAGAACCTCAGCTCTGGGACTTGCTTCCTGACCTAGGGTGCAGGGGCCAAATTTGTTTAGGAACAACCCCATTCACAATTCCCCTCATGAACTTTCAGAAAGGACCCTTACGTGTTAGATCCTGAGAAGTCACAAATAAGCAAGCTGAATTGTCTAAACCATTGTCTTGTCTACACTGTTTTACAAACACATTTAACAGCTGAATCGTATATGTGCCCTAGAAATCACTTTGAGAAACACTTATTTCCTGATTGAGGACTTGATGGGACCATTCTGCAGCACCATCTGGGCATGGGCTGGAGAGTACATAAGTATCTGGGAGCTGGAAGTCCTCAATTCCAGGCTTATCTACCCCCATCAGCATGGGGCCTCAGTTCCTCCTCCAAGGAGAAGAGCGCCCCTCCCTTGATGTTTTGTGCATTCTTTTGCTAAATGTTTCTCTGGTCAAGAACGTTAATCCCCCTACACACACACTCTATTGGTTATTAAAGCAGCATGGCTATTTATGGAATAGTTAAGTATAAAACCCGATATACCTTGCCCCCCTTGAGGCAGTACAACTGAGTAGGTGGGCAGGTGCAGTCGGGAAGACCTGAGAGACTGCCCAAAATGGGAAAAGTCCGAGGCAGGCCTGGAAAGACAGTCTCCTGGGGAGGGATCCTGCAAAGAGACTCCAGTACAAAGGATACCTGAGAGGAAACACAGGGAGGCTGGGCAGGCACACACTGCTGGGCTGCACGGAACCATATTCCTTTCCTGCTTCCCTCTACAGGTCGACTCCACTCTCTACCTTGCAGGTTGGCTTCCTCTGCTCAATGATGACCACACAGGGCTGCCAGCAGCAAGCCCTGAGGCCTTCTGACTTTTAGCACCCTCCACCTTTGAACTGCCTCAAGCCTTCCATGACATAGTTTAACTACTCAGGGAAATAGTGCGATTGGCCTAGCCTGAGTCACATGACTCCCCTCCGCGCATGGCCCCCCACCCCTCCCTACTGCTAACAGCTGAGACAAGGGACATGGTGAAACATCTGGGAAAGGGAGGGGAGATGACTTTGGAAGTGGGATATCTAATAAAGGTGGGATGGTGTTTAACCTGTGGAAATGGGGAAGGGGTGTTCTTGACCTGAGCCTCTCACCTGGGGATGCCCATCAGAACCATCCAGAAGCCACACCTAACCAACTAGAGTCTTCTAGGATGGTGCCTGGATATGTGCATTTTGAGAAAGCACAAGGGGATGATTCTGCTTACAAACTGCTGTTCCAAGAGAAGTCGATGGCACAGAATTATCAAATCTGACGTGATTGTAGTAGAAGAGGAGCTCATTCACTGAACAAATATTTGCTGAGTGCCTACCAAGTGCATGGCATTGTGTTAGCTGCCAGATAGACGGTCTTTGTCCCTACAGAGCATACAGATTAGTGGGTAAGAGTGCAAGCATCATATCACCAAACTCCTTGAATAGCACGGTGAGCAATTTATATGTGTTAAGGTCAGAGGGCAAAGGTGGCTCACTGAATATTTTTGAGCCCAGAAGTTGTACTATCAGAGATATGAATTAAAAAAGAAAAAGATAAATGGGGATGGTGGTTCCAAGATGAATTTCGGGAGAGGAAGGGAGAAACTGGAAGATCAAAAACTAGCAGAACAACTCAGAAATCATTGCAGTAATTCATACAAAACAGAAGACTTTAAAAAAAAAAAAATTGGGGAAAAAAAGGCTAAAATAGTGGTTCCTTCTGAATGTTAGAGTTATGGGATACTTCTTTTTTGTGTGCTTCTTTCATACTTGTCCATTTTTTTTTTTTTTTTTTTTTTTTTTGAGACAAGAGTTTTGCTCTTGGCCGGGCGCGGTGGCTCAAGCCTGTAATCCCAGCACTTTGGGAGGCCGAGGCGGGCAGATCACGAGGTCAGGAGATCAAGACCATCCTGGCTAACACGGTGAAACCCCGTCTCTACTAAAAATACAAAAAATTAGCCGGGCATGTTGGCGGGCGCCTGTAGTCCCAGCTACTCGGGAGGCTGAGGCAGGAGAATGGCGTGAACCCAGGAGGTGGAGGTTGCGGTGAGCTGAGATCACACCACTGCACTCCAGCCTAGAGGACAGAGAAAGACTCCATCTCAAAAAAAAAAAAAAAAAAAAAAGTTTTGCTCTTGTTGCCCAGGCTGGAGTGCAATGGCACAATCTCGGCTCACCGCAACCTCCACCTCCCAGGTCCAAGTGATTCTCCTGCCCCAGCCTCCCGAGTAGCTGGGATTACAGGCATGCATCACCACACCTGGCTAATTTCATATTTTTAGTAGAGACGGGGTTTCTCCATGTTGGTCAGGCTGGTCTCAAACTCCTGACCTCAGCTGATCTGCCCGCCTTGGCCTCCCAAAGTGCTGGGATTACAGGTGTGAGCCACCACACCCGGCCAAACATATTGCTGAGAATTCATGTGAAATCGTGCAATTGTCCGTGTGGGCAATTGGTTTACGGTGTTTCCACCCAGGGAAAGATTTTTTTTTTTTTTTTTTTGAGACAAAGTTTTGCTTTTATTGGTCAGGCTGGAGTGCAGTGGCACGATCTTGGCTCACTGCAGCCTCTGCCTCCCAGGTTCAAGCAATTCTCCTGCTTCAGCCTCCCAAGTAGCTGGGATTACAGGCATGCACCACCACGCACGGCTAATTTTTGTATTTTTTTAGTAGAGACGGGGTTTCTCCATGTTGGTCAGGCTGGTCTCGAGCACCCAACCTCAGGTGATCTGCCCACCTCAGCCTCCCAAGGTGCTGGGATTACAGGCGCGAGCCACTGCGCCGGGCCCCAATATTTTTCAAATGGTCTACAATAAACACCCATTACATATATACATACATATATACATTAATTTATTTGACAGAGTCTGGCTCTGTCATCCAAGCTGGAGCACAGTGGTGCAATCATAACTCACTGCAGCCTCGAACTCCTAGACTCAAACAATCCTCCTTCCTCAGCCTCCAAGTAGCCAGGACTACAGGCGCATGCCACCATGCCAGGATGATTTTGTGTAGAGACGGGGTCTCGCTATTTTGCCCAGGCTGGTCTCAAACTCCTGGTCTCAAGCAATCTTCCTGCTTCGGCCTCCCAAAGTGCTGGAATTACAGGCATAAGCCACCACACCTGGCCCATTACATTTATAATGTTATAAGGGGGTTGGGGAGGGCGTCCATTGGAGCAGTGGTTCTCAAACTTGAGTATGCATTGGAATTACCTGAAGGGCTTGTTAAAACACAAACTGCAGGCCCCACCCCCGGAGTTTCTGGTTGGGGAGGTGTGGGCTGAGCCTGAGGATCTGAATCTCTCACAAGCTCCCAGGTGAGGCTGCTGGTCTGTGGACCCACTTCGAGACCCAGTGAATCAGAGAAGAGTCAGTGAGACTGGAACAAATGAACGCAAGACAGTCTTCAAAGGAAGAACCAAGAGGATTTGTCAAATGATTGAATATGAGAAGAGAGGGGGAGATTATGTTCAAAGATAAGTCCTTAATCATGGGTTGACTAAGAGTCTCTTTGAGATAAGGTCTGGGAACGCTGTTTGTAAGAGTAGAAAAACTCTTCACTTTCCCGCTGTGGAAAAGAGACAGCGCCCTTCGGCTGGAAGACCCTTAACATCTTGGTGTGTGTAAAGTCTCGGTCAAACATCATTTGAACTTTCTGGTCACCGTCTCTTGGGATTTTCCTTTTGTGCCTTCTTGCTGTTTACTTGACAGATTCTGAAGGGTGGAGCCTGGGAAAGGGCTTATTAGAATTTCTCCAGCAGGGAATGGAGCCAGGTTTACTTTAAGAGGGAGGGGGGGTGTGTGGTGAGGGAAAGTACAGCTGAACTGATAGGGTGAAGTTCATCAGCTCAGGTGCCCTCGCCAAACCTGAGCTTGTCAAGCCGCCTGCTGGAGGCAAAATGGAAATATAGAACCTGTCAACTCCTCTTTGAGCATAATCGCAAGTGTGAGCCGATGATCTAGAATCCAGATTTACTCAATTAATTCTGTCAACAAGTAAGCATCTAGCTCTTCTATGCCCAGTCAAGAGTGGAGGGGACTGGGAAGAGGCCAGGAGAAACAGAAGACATGGCACCTGCCCTCAGGGAGGAGTAGGTCTATGAGCATTTATAAAGCAACCACAAATAAGCAAACACACACACAGAGTCTAATACCAAGACCAGTAGTGGGGAGACACAGTGGTTAGACACAGACTAGGTTCATACTCTGACCTTAACCACTTACTAGCAGGTTAACCTTAGTCAAGGTTCTTAACTTCTATCTACCTACCTAGTTTTCACTTCATAGGACTGTTGTGAAGATTAAATAAATTAATCTTTGTAAGGAACATAAAACAGGGCTCTGGCACTTAGTGAACACTATTTTTGTTAAGCCAACAAATCAAAGTGAAAATCTTGACAGACTGCATACCTATTTAGAATTGTGTGTAAAATCAGGGATCATAAATAAAATTTAAAAACAAATGAGGAAATGTTGGCCATGCAGATGAAACAGGGTTAATATTTTTAATTTATAAATCTTGCAACTCAATGAGAAAAAAATTATCACTCTAATAAGAAAAGGGGCAAATTCACAAAAAGAGGAACAAAAGTGAGACTATCCCCATGAAAAGATGCTCAAACTGTAAAAATCAAAGAAATGCAAATTAAAGCAATTGTGATGTCTCATTTCATCTATCAGAATGGCAGAGACTTAACTAACCATGCCAATGTTGGTTGAAGGCACTAGTGGGAAGTGGTATAACTTTTCAAGAGGACAGTCGCAAAACGAATTAAAATTTCAGTGCGCATGGACAGCCACTGATCCTAAATTTCCAACTTGTAGGAATTTATCCTTGGGAGATCCTATAATAAGAGAGTTAACTTCCCCACCAGACTGACTACTGGGAAGAGGCAATAAATCCCAGGAAAGCAGGACTCCAGCCTATTAGATTCCGCAGTGCACACCTGGCATTTATGCCTGGCAGAAGACAATATGTATTGAATAAATTAACTGAAGGAAGCAACAATGAATTTAGGAGGATTTTGCTGGGACGTTGTTTAAAATCACAAAAACTGGGAAACTGCCGAAATAAGAGGCTAGAGGCATATTATTACATTCTATGGGGCACAGTGGGGCCATGTTCCCTTTGTTCCCTTTCATTTGCATTTTCCAGTAGTTTTAAGTGAGGCTTTCCCTTTTCTGAATCATTTTCACATTCTCAGAGACTGTACGTGTGAAACAATTTGCAAACATTTCATAAAGTAAGAGTTTAGGGGAAAATGAGTATGTTGGCAAAGCATTTCACAAAATTAAAGCATTTTGTGATCTTTTCAATCAGGAGGGACAAAACGATCCCCTTCTGAAAAGCCTGGTGCTCTGAGCAAACAGGAGAATTGCTAAGTACAACAAACATTATATCCTGTGTTATGAGGTCTATTGTCTGGCCGTGGGAAGTCTTTTGGTTTATAGGTTTTGAATATCAAACTTTCTCTACAAACTCTTATGTAGGCTCCAAGATTCAAGAGTTCAAAATACTCTTGAATTAAGAATTTGTGGGAGAAGGCAGGTGTGGTGGCTCACACCTATAATCTTAACACTTTGGGAGGTTGAGGCTGGGGATTGCTTGAGCCTAGAAGTTCGAGACCAGCCTGACAACATAGGGAGACTTATGACTCTACCAAAAAAATAGAAAAATTAGGCAGGCATGGTAGCATGTGCCTATAGTCCCAGCTACTCAGGAGGCTAAGGTAGGAGGTTCACTTGAGCCCTGAAGGTTGAGGCTACAGTAAGCCGTGATCATGCCACTAAATGTGGTTACAAGTTATTTTTATTTTTCAGATCTGATAGAAAATCTGTGCCCAGCTGAGTTACCCCAATGACCAGAGCTACTAATGCTTCTCCTGCCCCAGGGATATTCGTGATGCTTATCTGACACAAGAGGAGATCACCTCTCTGAGTTCTTGAACTCATTTTATCTACAGCTGACTTATTTTGTTGTGTGTGGTTTTTTTTTTTTGTTTTTTTTTGTTTTTTTTTTTTTGAGACAGAGTGTCACTCTGTAGCCCAGGCTGGAGTGCAGTGGCGCAATCTTGGCTCACTGCTACCTCTGCCTGCTGGGTCCCGGTTCAAGCAATTGTCCTGCCTCAGCCTCCCAAGTAGCTGGGATTACAGGCACATGCCACCATACCCAGCTATTTTTTGTATTTTCAGTAGAGACAGGGTTTCACCATGTTGGCCAGGCTGGTCTTGAACTCCTGACCTCGTGATCCACCCACCTTGGCCTCCCAAAGTGCTGGGCTTACAGGCGTGAGCCACTGCGCCCGGCCTGTTTTGTTTTGTTTTTGAGACAGAGTCCTGCTCTGTTGCCCAGGCTGGAGTGCAGTGGCTCAATCTCGGCTCACTGCAACCTCTGCCTCCTGGGTTCAAGTGATTCTCCTGCCTCAGCCACCTGAGTAGCTGGGATTACAGGCTTGTGCCACCATGCCCGGCTAATTTTTTTTTTTAATAGACACGGGATTGACCATGTTGGCCAGGCTGGTCTCGAACTCCGGACGTCAGGTGTCCTACCCACCTTGGCCTCCCAAAGTGCTGGGATTATAGGTGTGAGCCACCGTGCCCAGCCTACAGCTGATTATTTCTATTCATAGTAGTTGTGTTCTATAAAGTGCCACAAACACTGAATTAACAAATCCTGAATCATTGCTCCTAGGGGAAATATGAGGTTAGGTTCCTGTGAGCCTCCACTTACAACACTTTCATCAACCAATCAAAACATAATTTTACTGATATATTATCACATCATAATTTTATTGATATTTATTTTATCTGTGTTTCCATTTAAGAAGCTTTTTGAATATATATTATTGTTCATTCACAATGAACTATGCCAGAATGACGCTTATCTAATACACATTTTATCCATAAGGCACATCACAGCCTTCCTGCATTTAGAAACACTAGATAGCACTTCAGCAGTGCTTGGGCTCTGTTTTAAACAGCAAAATGAACAAAAATGCAAAAAATGTGGTACTAAACAGACCACAAAAAGGACACTTGGAAAGCCGAAACAAGCGGGCAAAACATCACTTTGTTCACCCTCAGCTGGGAATGCGCACATTGAATGACTCATTTGTACAAGTCCATGAGTGACCACAAAAGCACCAGGAGTACTGATTTTTTTTTTTTTTTTTTTTGAGACGGAGTCTTGCTCTGTTGCCCAGACTAGAGTGCAGTGGTGTGATCTTGGCTACTGCAACCTCTGCCTCCCGGCTTCAAGCAATTCTGCCTCAGCATCCAAAGTAGGTGGGATTACAGGCATCCACCACCACGCCCGGCTAATTTTTTTTTTTTTTTTTTTTCTGTATTCTTAGTAGAGATGTGGTTTCACCATCTTGGCCAGGCTGGTCTCCAGCTCCTAGACCTCGTGATCCACCTGCCTTGGTCTTCCAAAGTGCTGGGATTACAGGAGTGAGCCACCGTGCTCGGCCTGGACTTTTTAACTGAATGAAAAGGCACTACTTGCAAAAACTCAAAGTTCAGCTTCTATGTCATAATCAACAAAGTATGGTGTATCTTAGTAATAAAAAATAAATCAACTAGATACTGAACGTCACCAACAGACTGTAAGTGCCTTGAGAGGCAAGGGACTCTGTTTTCTCTTCTGCTCATAGCACATGGCACAGTGGCAATAAAAAATATTGATCACTTAACAGGAAAAAAGAGTCTCCTTTTTATCCCTCTCTCAAGCTGGCATCTATTAACTCTACAGATCAGTCAAAGAAAAACAGCCTCATCAACATTTTCCTCCTCCAAAGTTTTTAAGAGATTTTATTGTTTTCCTCTCTTTAGTGAGTACACCAAGTACCATAGTCTCATGGGTTTCGGTGGCTAAGTCTGCCAAAGTCTTATCCACGCCAAGAAATAACTTCTCTCGTTTTACTTTTTCAGAGGGGTGTGAAAGAAAACAATTGATTCTTCTCTCTACGATAGTCTTTTTAAAACAAAGTAAGAGCTCCAAATTTGATGAACTCTCTGGGAAACAGAATATAGATTAAATTATTACTAACATATTTCCCTGCAGCACAAAGTTCTTTTTTGGAGATTAGCAATTTATTCCACTTATTACAACAGCCAAACCTGAAGTCTCTTTTCATTGGCTAGTCAAGTTCACCAACCCTTTCTGTTTTGAAATCCTCACTCCTTCCCAAAATAGTGTATCTTGTGCCTTTAATATTGAGGTTGAGGTGCAGACAAAAGGTGTCCAGAAATTGTGAGACGTGACTGCATGTGAGTACTCAATCTTAAAGGGGTCGGGGCTGGAAAGGAAGCAGGCAGGTGAATTGCTAGCTCTTTCTGTGGGTACGTTCAACAGCACCTCACTTCTCTGCACTCAAAGACATGATTCTGACTGGTTTCAAAGATTTGGCCCCCAAACAACTAGGCGTCCTTTTTAAGTTGGCATTTCTTCCAGAGAGGAATCCTGAACATGTTTCCTCTATGCCTCACACAGCGCCAGGCCAGCTGTCTAACAATATGGGTCCCGGAAGGGGGTGCTGCCCATGTTGGTGACGGCAGCCATGAGTGCCTGTTGCTCGCAGCAGACGTCAGAGAGACCTTAGCGCAGGGGTCCAAGCACTTGGCCAAGGCACCCTGCGCAGGCCTCCACGCCCCACGAGTGCCTGCAGAGGCTACCTGAGGACCAAGGTGGGCATGGCACAGTGTCCTGGACTTCCGGATGGAGGCCAGTCCCAGGGAGTGAATGGCAGAGCTCTCCGGAGGCTGCCCAGGCCAGGTTCAATGGGAGGGATGAACTTCATGACATCCGTTCCAAAGAAATCCCACCTGCTACTGGCATGCCTAGGCTTGTCTTCCCCACATACCAGCCTCCCAGGCATGTCTCCAAGGGCTCAGTGAGGAGGCAGCTGCAACAGTTCGCTTTCTCTTAATGATTTGGAGTGGGGAGGCACAGAGATGGGGAAGAAGTAATGACCATTCCCAGTGATCCTGGACCTCCGTGTTGGCTGCGACCTTGAAAAGTCATGCTGTCGACCCCTTTGTACAAATAATGCGGTTTTCTTTGTCTCTGGAAATCTGGCCTCGCAGATTCATTTGCTGTAGCAAGTTTCTTTACCCTCATCACACTGATGTTCAGAATTGAAACAGTTCAAACCTACTCTGAAACATCTTTCTCCCTCCAAATTCCAGTGACATCCTCGGTCTAAAACGCCTGGCACCATGTGGGAGCCTGGCTCCGCTGCCTCACAACGCACTGGCTTGCTTTTTGCCTTTGAGTAGCTGGAATATCAAACCAAGCACAAAGGGAATCATACTCAGGAGTTGCTGGAAAAAGCTCATTTCATCCACCTCATTCCCTCATTTTCTCTGGCAGACACAACTGATTTTTTTTTTTTAAAGGCTAAAAAACTTCTCATTTAAACTTGGGGTGCAAAAGGCATGTGAAGTGGGAGAGTTCCTGCCTGGACCAGCGCAGGGTTAGCCAGGGAAGGATTCAATGAAATACAAAAGCCAACACAGACCTGAAGGGGAACAGGCGGCCCCAGCGACAACTGCCAAACTGTCATTTTGCTCCGCGGCTGAACAGAAGGCTCGAGTAATGACAACCACAAAACTCATTTAAAGTCTGAAAAGGTGACTAATGAGCTCATTCATGCTGGCTATAAATTATTCACTACAACACTGATCCCACTCAAGACAAACAGTAAACTTTAAACACAGACATCGCTGGCCTTCCAAAGTGGAACAAGTTATGTCTGTAAAAGTTTTCACAATGAGAGAGATACTTGTCTCTCCCTTGTCTATTGTCACATTCGTTCTTCTGTTTACTTTTTTTTACTGCCTTTAATCAAGTTTAAGCAGACACAGCTGTTACACATTTATTTCTCTGTTGAGTTTTTTTCCATTAGTTATTACGAGCAATCATGATGCTCTAAAAATAGCAGCAAATTATATTCTCTAGGAATTGAAGGCTGACCTTAAAATGAAGCCCAGGTCTTCAGAAAGAATATTCATATGCACATGTTGGATAAATGACAACAGTGCACAAAGGCAAAATAAAAGTACAAAGCGTTTTCCACTCTTCGAGAGGTTTTTGATTTGCTTCCAAATTTCCTTTGGTTCTGGTGGAAACAGGTTGCTTCAAAACCTTACCATACAGAACCTGCTTCCAGTGGTCAAGATTCCAGTTTGAAGGATTTTCCTTCAAACTTACAATCTTAAGCCAATCAAAGAAGAAATGTTTCATTTAGGCTTTTTCAGCACAGATAAACACAGCAGCAGGTTGCTGTAAACCCACCACATTGCTGCAGACTACTTTCAGTTTCCTGTTTAATATTAAATAAAGGATTTTAGCTCTTCTGTTTTTATAAACTGTGCTATTTGCTACTACCGTCGCTACTAAAAGCATTATGACTGGGTGGATAAGTAGTCCTATGATTTTCAAGCCTTCTTTTTCTTTACTCTTAGTATCTATTTTGAAGACATCGTGAGAGTTAAGAGTTTCAAATCTGTTTAATTGATTTTTTATTTTAAAAAGGCCCAAATAAGTACTTCCATTAGCTCTTAGATCTCTGAACATTATATATTTTTAAACTGCTTTGAATACTTTGAAAAGGGCCACAGAAAACACTCATATTCAAACACCACCAGATGGAGGTTCTGCCTAACCAAAAGTAAAAGCAGAAAAGTTTAAAGCTGAATTGTGCCCTGCACACACCTTGAGATTGTAGGGGTGAAATGAATGGTCTTGGGCCGGGGATCTTGCTAAAGGCATGATAAATCATGCGTGGTAGGCAAATTAAGACCCAGGCTCTAACTTGAACCTGAGACTGTGCCAAACTCCATTTCCATTTAAGGAAAATCTTTCATATGGTTTTCTCAGTTTCTTGCACATGACCTAAAGGCCTGTCCAGTCATTTCTGTCGTCTGAAATGCAAAGCAATCTTTTTTTTTTAAGTAGAGAAAGAGGAGTCCTGAAATATTTATAGGAAAGTGCTTTGCCACCTACCGACAGCAATGTGGTTGGTCTCCACGTGTTTAGCACGGTTTTTTTTTTTGTTTCTTTCAGAGTCTCACTCTCTTTCCCAGGCTGGATGGAGTGGTGTTGTGATTTCGGCTCACAGCAACCTCTTCGGCTTCACTTGAACCAGGTTCAAGTGATTCTCCTGCCTCAGCCTCCCAAGGAGCTGGGATGACAGGCGCCCACCACCACACCCGGCTAATTTTCGTATTTTTGGTAGAGACAGGGTTTTACCATGTTGGCCAGGCTGGTCTTGAACTCCTGACCTCAGGTGATCCACCCGCCTCGGCCTCTCCAAGTGCTGGGATTACAGGCATGGGTCACTGCGCCTGGCCAGCACGTTTTTTATCCATGTTTCTGTAGCTAGTCAAAAGCCATTCTTTTGGCCCTCTGTGCAAGAGTTCTTGCAGCTGTTTGTTTTTGTTTTTTTATTTTGTTTCCATATGTTTTATTTTTTTAGAGCAGTTTAAGGTTCACAGCAAACTTGAGTGGGAGGTACAGAGATTTCTCATTACCCCCTGCCCCAACACAAGCATAGTGCTGCTGTTGTTGTTGTTTTGAGAAGGAATTTCACTCTTGTTGCCCAGGCTGCAGTGCAATGGCACAATCTTGGCTCACTGCAACCTCCACCTCCTGGGTTCAAGCAATTCTCCTGCCTCAGCCTCCCGAGTAGCTTGGATTAAAGGCGCCTGCCACCGTGTCCAGCTAATTTTTGTATTTTTAGTAGAGACGGGGTTTCACCATGTTGGTCAGGCTAGTCTCAAACTCCTGACCTCAGGTGATCTGCCTGCCTCGGCCTCCCAAAGTGCTGGGATTACAGGCGTGAGCCACCATGCCCAGCTGTGTTGTTGTTTTTTATAATCAAACAATATGGGATGTAAAAACCCAATTCCAACCAAAGAAATAGGAAAATCATAAAGAGCATCACATTGCAGTCTCTGCTGCTCCACAACTCGCCACTAACTGGATCTCTGTCACCTCTCTGTGGAAGGGTATAAAGGAAATATTGGTTTGAAACTAAGCCACAGGTCCCATCTTTTCCTAGCAATGTGTCTTGCAGGCAGACTCCACCTCTCCATTTATGGGTGGGACACCTGGAATGTCCAGTGACGGCCCTAACACCACCCTGCTCCTAATTTTCCTAAGAAGGACCGAAGGTAATGTCAATTTTGCCTTGAGGACATTCAAGGCGCTTGAACAATAGGAGTCAAACCAATAAACACCAACTACCCAATGACTGCGATCCAAAGGATTATAAAACATGCATTAGCAACAAAAGCTTCCTGCAGGCCAGGCACCATGCCAAGAGCTTTACCTGCATTATTTATTCCATCTTTCCACCACCCTTACAGGATAGGTGCTGTCATCTTCGTTTACAGATGAGGACACCAAGGCTTCAAGAAGCTCATTCATCTGCCAGAAGTGAAATGCAAACTTAAGACCTCCGTGTCTCTCTGGCCTGCACAGCCCCACCGCCTTGACCACGGCTCTCACCTGTCTATTGCTATTCTCCAAGATCTCATTTCCAAGATCACAGAATGTAACTTTCTGCTGGTCATCTACCTCTTAGGCTTCTTCTTCACAGTTTTGGGTTTTTTGGGAGGGAGTTTTTGTTTTGTTTTGTGGCATTGGTTTGGTTTGAGTTTTGCATAGCATTTTTCATTTTCTTTATTTAGAGATGGGGCAGAGGGGTCTCACTATATTGCCCAGGTCGGTCTCAAACTCCTGGGCTCAAGCGATTCTCCTGCCTTGACCTCCCAAACTCCTGGGATTACAGGCGTGAGCCAACGAGCACCTGGCCTGCATAGCATTTTTCAAGGACTACTAATCACAGTCACCCTTTCTACCCTCACCATTACCTACAAATGCTCATATAGAAACAGACACAATTGGCTGGGCCCAGTGGCTCACACCTGTAATCCTTTGGGAGGCCAAGGCGGGGTGGGTCACCTGAGGTCAGGAGTTCGAGACCAGCCTGGCCAACATGGCAAAACCCTGTCTCTACTAAAAATACAAAAATTGCCGGATGCGGTGGCTCACGCCTGTAATCCCAGCACTTTGGGAGGCCAAGGCGGGCGGATCACAAGGTCAGGAGTTCACAACCAGCCTGGCCAACATGGTGAAACTCCGTCTCCACTAAAAATACAAAAAATTAGCCAGGCGTGGTGGCAGGCGCCTGTAATCCCAGCTATTCAGGAGGCTGAGGCAGTAGAATCGCTTGAACCTGGGAGGCGAGGTGGCAGTGAGCCAAGATGGGGCCACTGCACTCCAGCCTGGGCAACAGAGCAAGACTCTATCCCAAAAATAAATAAATAAATAAGAATAAAAAAATTAGCTGGGGATGGTGGCAGGCACCTGTAATTTCAGCTACTCAGGAGGCTGAGGCAGGAGAATCGCTTCAACTTGGGGGGCGGAGGTTGCAGTGAGCCGAGATCACGCCACTTCACTCCAGCCTGGGTGAAAGAGCGAAACTCTGTCTCAAAATAAAAATAAAAAAAAAAAAAAAGAAAAGAAACAGATATATTCATTAAACTGACAAACATGTCTGCAAAATACTGAAATATCCAGGGCAATGGTCACACACCAGTACTGTGCTTTTATCGGAATCTTTTTTTTTTTTTTTTTTGAGACGGCTCACTGCAACCTCATCTCCTGGATTCAAGCGATTCTCCTGTCTCAGCCTCCTGAGTAGCTGGTATTACAGGCGCCTGCCACTACGCCCAGCTAGTTTTTGGTATTTTTAGTAGAGATGAGGTTTCACCATGTTGACCAGGCTGGTCTCGAACTCCTGATCTCAGATGATACACCCACCTCACTGTCCCAAAGTGCTGGGATTACAGGCCTGAGTCACTGCGCCGGCCTTTTTTTTTTTTTTTTTTTTTTTTTTTGAGACGGAGTTTTGCTCTTATTACCCAGGCTGCAGTGCAATGGCGTGATCTCGCTCAGCTCACTGCAACCTCCACCTCCCAGGTTCAAGTGATTCTCCTGCCTCAGCCTCTGGAGTAGCTGGGATTACAAGTGCCCACCACCCCCCGCCCCGGTAATTTTTTGTATTTTTAGTAAAGACAGGGTTTCACTGTGTTGGTCAAGCTGGTCTTGAACTCGTGACACCTCAGGTGATCCACCTGCCTTGGCCTCTCAAAGTGCCGGGATTACAGGCGTGAGCCACTGCACCTGGCATTATCAGAATCTTAAAACACAAACGTTTTTTAAGAAGCTCACAATCACTCCAGAGCACAGGCCTGGAACTCCAAGTCCATCTCCATCTCCCATCTGAACCCTTGGGAAGAACAAGCAGCTGTAGAGGTGCCCATTTTCAACTCATAGAATAATCTCGGCTGGGCAGAATGGCTCAAGCTGGGCAATAATCAAGCTGGGCAAGTGCTGGGATTACCGAGCACTTTGGGAGGCCAAGGCGGGCAGATCACGAGGTCAGGAGATCGAGACGATCCTGGTTAACACGGTGAAACCACGTCTCTACTAAAAATACAAAAAATTAGCCGGGCATGGTGGCAGGCGCCTGTAGTCCCAGCTACTCGGGAGACTGAGGCAGGAGAATGGCATGAACCTGGGAGGCGGAGCTTGCAGTGAGCTGAGATCGCACCACTGCACTCCAGCCTGGGCAACAGAGTGAGACTCCATCTCAAAAAAAAAAAAAGAATAATCTCCTTTTTCTCCAATCCTCACCCTATCGCCTGCCCCCAACCCAACAAATAAACTTTCTTTGAATGTCCTACTACCACAAGGACAAAAATCTGATGGATTCTCTTGAAGGTAATGCTTCCAAAGCACAGACATTTGACAAGAAACCATTTTCAAACTATTTATCTTGTTCTTTGCACTCTGGTAGTTATTGTCTGCCAGTTTAGAAACACCATTGACCCCCATACCAGAACTATTTTCCAAAAGCTATATTACAGAGAATTATTACAGTTACAGGTACAGATCAACCTTAGTCAATTCTGTATATACATTCAACAATTAACCAAGCACAATTTGAATACGCTGTACTACTAATCAGATTAACTTTCCCCCATATATCCTAGACAAGAGGGTAAAACTCTCTTACTAAGGCAGCCTGGAGCCAGACACGGTGGCTCATGACTACAATCCCAATACTTTGGGAGGCCGAGGTGGGGAGGATTGCTTGAACCCAGGAGTTGGAAGCCAGCCTGGGCAACACTGCAAGACCTCATCTCTACAGAAAATATTTCTGTAATTAGCTGGGCATGGTGGTGCACACCTGCTACTCATGAGGCTGAAGCAGGAGGATCACTAGGGCCTGCGAGGTCAAGGCTTCACTGAGCTATGATTGTGCCACTGCACTCCAGCCTGGGTGACACAGCAAGACCCTGTCTCTTAAAAAAAAAAAAATGGCAGCCCAATACCCCCACAGGCCCCAGAGCCTTCACCCAAGCTGTATACACGAGAGACAGAGAAGAAGCATACTCCCTTAACTCACTGCCATCTTCCACACTCACGTCATCTCCATGTCCATGGCACTCCCAGATAGACTGTGGTACCACAGCCAAAGCATTCGTTCCCTCACAAACTACCCCTAGATGCTTCCTTGAAAGCTCCCCTGGTGCCACTACTAGAATCTCATCTCGAGACCAGCCAACGGCTCCGTAAAAAGGGGATGAAGTAGAAAGCTGAGGTCTGTGGTTTCATTCTTGAGAAACCCTCAGATATCCACAGGGATCTGATTCCACTGCCATTTAGAGTGACTCTGGCTTCTGCCAACACCAGCTCCCTTTGAATCCAAATTAAACCTCTCACAGATTTCCTGTGACACCAGTCTTACAGCAAAGCCTCCCAATGGTTACAGTCATGCAAACAAGCCCTGCCCAGACCTTCCTGGATCTCCTCTGAATGAACAACCAAGTTGCCTTGGCTGTTCAGAAGATAACACTGACTAAAGGCACAGCAGGTTTTACGTACTCCATTTCCCAGGGCTCCTCCCTCACATCCTTCATCACTCATTTTCCTTCATTATTATTATTATTTTTTTAAGAGATAGGGTCTTGCTATGTTGCCCAGTCTGGTCTCGAACTCCTGGGCTCAAGCGATCCTCCTGCCTCGGCCTCCCAAAGTGCTGAGATTACAGGAGTGTGCCACCGCGCCCGGCCTGTAGATCAAAATCTACAACTCATGGGTAGGAAGAAAGTTACTAATGCTGAGTGCCCTAACTTATCATTATAATCTAAACAGAGGTATTTATTTACTAATTACATTCTTGGTTTTATAGCCCTGGCCAGAAAAGGTTTGTTTATTCGTTAAAAAAAAAAAAAAAAAAGTTAATTTATAAAGAAAATAAAATCTACAAGGTTAGCCTTAGGAAGACTTTTGGTCACAGTGTCATGCCAGCCCCTAATTTAATGAAGCAACAGTGACCTAGAAAACAAAGTGACGTAGGGCCACATGTCAGGGTGCACATTTGTGGTTTCCTCTCCAGTATCTATTTTTATTCTCTCTCTTTCCCAGAGTCCCCCAGTTTTCCACCCTTGTGGTCTGGGTGGGACTGACCCCATCGTCTGTGCCGGAGGCATGGGGATCGTCGAATGGGCAGCTGCAGCTTAGGGCTCAGTGCACAAACCAACAAGTTCCCCTTGTTGTTTAGACAGCCTGAGCTGGCTTTTCGGTCACTTACAACAATCAAAACGTCCAACAGATACCGATGGAGAGTTAGTGGTGGATCCAGTTTCTTGACTTCCTGTTCACAAAGTAAAGCCTTTAACATTAAAAAACAAAGAAAGCCATATTTTGACAAGTTTAGAGGCCAGATTTGATAGGAATAAACAGATTTGGGAGAAAAGTACCAAATTATACATTATCACTGAACATTTAAAAGTATGGCTTAGGCCGGGCACGTTGGCTCACGCCTGTAATCCCAGCACTTTGGGAGGCCGAAGCGGGTGGATCACCTGAGGTCAGGAGTTTGAGACCAGCCTGGCCAACATGGTGAAACCCCGTCTCTACTAAAAATACAAAAATTAGCCAGGTGTGGTGGCGGGCACCTGTAATCCCAGCTACTCAGGAGGCTGAGACAGGAGAATCAATTGAACACGGGAGGCGGAGGTTGCAGTGAGCCAAGATCGCACCACTGCACTCCAGTCTGGGCAACAAAGAGCAAAACTCTGCCTAAAAAAAAAAAAAGTATGGCTTAATGTCTAAATGTGGTCATGTTAATAGAGTATTGTTGATGAATGGAGAATTCATGAGTGGAGATTAACTGTAGGGAATCCATGGTTAATGAAGGAGAACAACTCTGTTTAGAACCTGAGGCAAAACATGACACCCGCTGAGGTCTCTGACCTTAACCTGAACCTGGGCCCATTTCTACCTCCAAGGGGGACAAATATCTCAACCCTACATCCCCAAGTGCCACTCCAAGATCAGATGCTGATAGAGAGATGATGGTGGTCATGTCAGAGGCGTGTGAACCAGGGCAACTCCATCTTGAATACGAGCTGTGTAAAATGAGGCTGAGACCTACTGGGCTGCATTCCCAGACAGTTAAGGCATTGACTGCTATACTCCCACCAGTGCCATGACAGTTTACAAATGCCATGGCAACATCAGGAAGTTACCGTGTATGATCTAAGAAGGGGAGGCATGAATAATCCACACCTTGTTTAGCATATCATCAAGAAATAACCATAAAAATAGGCAATCGGCAGCCATCAGGGCTGCTCTGTCTATGGAATAGCCATTCTTTTATTCCTTTGCTTTCCTAATAAAGCTGCTTTCACATTACTGTATGAACCCAACCTGAATTCTTTCTTGTGCAAGATCCAAGGACCCTCTCTTGGGGGTCAGGACTAGAACCCTTTATCTGCAACAGTCATAATGGCTACGTTTATTGAGTGGTTACTACATGACAGAAAATGAGCTAGGGTTTTATCTGCTTTATGTCACAGAAGGCTCCCCAGCAATCAAGGTGAAGTTGGTTGATCAAAGTAGATGGTTAACAAGTGATAATGAATGAATGACTGCTGTACAAATTTAACTAAGATTATATTTAGCATGCATAAGAACACATTCTTTAATAATTCCAAAATTAGAAAATTAAAAAGATGAGTGTCGATAAAAATAATACAAATATAATTTAGTTAATGTTTATTGAGAAATGACTTACAAGAGGGCTGACCATGAAACACTGAAGCTGAAAGCTCAAGTCCCCTCACTCCCACTGGCCCCTTCTTGGGCCCTGGGATGGGTCCCAGCAATGTGCTGAATGAGCATCTTCAGTAAATAAGATTAGTCATTGTAGAAGAACATTTAAATGCCATAAAATCTGACACCTTATATATGAAAGAAACTTAAGGTTTTCCCAAATTTGACAGTAGTCCTAAACGTTTACATGGTGTTACCAACAACTAGTTGTGAAGCTTACAAATTTTTTTCTTAGCTATCAATAGTGAAGAACAAATCCCAACCATCCAGGCTGGAGGAATAAGAAAACTGAAAATTGGCCGGGCACGGTGGCTCACGCCTGTAATCCCAGCACTTTGGGAGGCTGAGGCGGGTGGATCACAAGGTCAGGAGATCGAGACCATCCTGGCTAACTCGGTGAAACCCCGTCTCTACTAAAAATACAAAAAATTACCAGGTGTGGTGGCGGGCGCCTGTGGTCCCAGCTACTCAGGAGGTTGAGGCAGGAGAATGGCGTGAACCTGGGAGGCGGAGCTTGCAGTGAGCCAAGATCGCGCCACTGCACTCCAGCCTGGGTGACAGAGCGAGACTCCGTCTCAAAAAAAAAAAAAAAAAAAAGGAAATTGAAAATTATCTTCTATTCTCTCTAAAGATAATGGCATTCCAAAATCATTGTCATAGGAAGAAATGATCAGAGTATATAGCCTAAAATATGTAGGAAGAAAAATAATATAACATATCAAACAGATAATGAGTAATCATATTTTATTTTTCTGGATTTTGTGATGTAAGGTTGTCAGTTTTTTAAACATATACTTCTTTGTGTTTTCTTTCATCATTTGAAATATATGCTCACTCTTATATCTGGTACTTTTACATTCTTTTCTTTCTTTCTTTTTTTTTTGAGACAGAGTTTCGCTCTTGTTGCCCAGGCTAGAGTGCAATGGCGCAATCTCGTCTCACTGCAACCTCTGCCTCCCAGGTTCTAAGGATTCTCCTGCCTCAGCCTCCCGAGTAGCTGGGGTTACAGGCATGCACCACCATGCCCAGCTAATTTTGTATTTTTAGTAGGACGGAGTTTCTCCATGTTGGTCAGGCTGGTTTCGAACTCCCGACCTTGGGTGATCTGCCCACCTCGGCCTCCCAAAGTGCTGGGATTACAAGCGTGAGCCACCTCGCCTGGCCTTACATTCTTTTCTTAAAATGGTACCCACCCCTGCCAAATTGAATAGGCTTTCAGGCCACACAAAGCCTGCATCCAACCCTGTATATGCCTTCTGTATGCTGGGCTCATAGCTTTACACAGACTAGCTCCTCTAGCTCTGTCAATAGCTCTTTGAGGTAGGTACTCTCAAAGGCATGTAATCCAGAGCAACTCCATCGTGAATAGGAGCTGGGTAAAATGAGGCTGAGACATACCGAGCTGCATTCCCAGATAATTAAGGCATTCCAAGTCTCAGGATGAGATGAGAGGTCAGCACAAGATGCAGGTCATAAAAACCCTGCTGATAAAACAGGTTGCAGTAAAGAAGCTGGCCAAAACCCGCCAAAACCAAGATGGTGATGAGAGTGATCTCTGGTCGTCCTCACTGCTATACTCCCACCAGCGCCATGACAATTTACAAATGCCATGGCAACATCAGGAAGTTACCCTATATGGTCTAAAAAGGGGAGGGATGAATAATCCACATCTTGTTTAGCATATCATCAAGAAGTAACCATAAAAATGAGCAATCAGCAGCCCTCAGGGCTGCTCTGCCCATGGAGTAGCCATTCTTTTATTCCTTTTTCTTTTTTTTTTTGAGATGGAGTCTTGCTCTGTCACCCAGACTAGAGTGCAGTGGTGTGATCTCTGTTCATGGCAAGCTTCGCCTCCCAGGTTCACACCATTCTCCTGCCTCAGCCTCCTTAGTAGCTGGAATTACAGGTGCCTGCCACCACGCCCAGCTAATTTTTTGTATTTTAGTAGAGACGGGGTTTCACCATGTTAGCCAGGATGGTCTCGATCTCCTGACGTCGTGATTCACCTGACTCGGCCTCCCAAAGTGCTGGGATTACAGGCGCGAGCCACCGCATCCGGCCTCCTTTACTTTCTTAATAAACTTGCTTTCACTTTACTCTGTGGACTCGCCTTGAATTATTTCTTGTGCCAGATCCAAGAACCCTCTCTTGGAGTTTGGATTGGGACCCCTTTCCTGTAACAGTGCTATTATCCCCATTTTACCTAGGGGATACCTGGGCCTCAAGCAGGTTAAAATGACCTGCCACAGTTATCCAGCTAAGAGGTTAAAATGATCTGCCGCGGTTATCCAGCTAAGAGGCAGACTTGGCACTATTCCCACCAATGCTGCTTCTTGGCCTGCCTACCCCTACTAAGGCAAGAAAAGGAAAAGACCACCCTTTCTGTGATCTAGGGGTGCTTTCCTGGCCTCCAGCTGCAGCAGCAGCCTCCTGGTAACCCTTATAGGCCTTGGGGATACCAGAATATCTCAAGCGCATGGAGCAGAGAGACCCCTATTTCAGTACACTGCAAAGCAGTGCGTTCAACCCCTGTCAACCTGTCAATGGGCAACAGTGGGACTCTGCAGTGGGTCAGTGATAGGCTCTTTTCTTTGATGTTATTTATGGTTTCAGGTGATGCTAACTAGGCTGTACCAAGGCAGACGTGATGGCAAGAGTGGGTTCACGTGTCCAAGCCATGAAGAGGGCTGGATGCTGACCTCTTTAGGAGAGAGGACGGGCACAGGTCTGAATGCACAAAAGGAACCCCTGAAATGAGTATGAGAAAGTGGCCTAGGCTCCCGCTTCCCTTCTTCCCCAACCCCGCCCTTCCCCAAAGTCTTATCTCTCAGCCTTCAGGCCAGCTCCCCCAGAGGCCTTTGCACTGTCCCAACCTGCTGGGCCCTTTCCCTCCTCCCTGCTTGGATTCAGAATAACAACAACAACTGCATCTGCATAATGCTTTGTCCATTCACTAGCACCAGTCTCTCCTGGAAAACCCCCCTCCCCAATTGCCTGAACCCTTTGTAACCCATCCTCCCTGCAGAGACCTGAACCTGCTAAATTTTTCATACCATTCACCTTATGTTAAAAAGGATGAAACTGAAAGGTGGTTTGTGATGTACCTTCTTCGGGGCAGTAACAAGCCAGGGCAAGAGGAACACAGAGAATCAATGGAACATATTGTCTTTATCTTATACTGTTAAATAGCCTCACTGATCATTACAGGTGCTTTTAATCACCTTTAGGGTCTAGGCTCTGCCCGAGATACCCTACTAGCTTGAACAGAAAGGGCACCATCCTTCCGCAGGGTTAGACCAAGGGCTACCAGATTGGGGTATGGATATGCAAAGTCCCCAAGAGACAGAAAGAGCTCAGGTCCAAACCTGCCAAGTGGAATGCATTAACATATCTATGAAATAAAGTGTCCTCTTGAAAGGAGGGAGGGGGGTGGAAGTAGGCAGGAAGTTGGGATCCTGGAGGGTCCCTATGGATTCCACACAGGTGACAGCTCTTCCAAGCCCCATCCAGCACACTGGCAGCATTAACCCTGGCCTTGAGGTTGAGATCTCAGCACCAACGCTGAGTTACACAGGGGGCTGAAACCGGCTGACTTTTTTTTTTCTTTTTTTTTTGAGATGGAGTTTCGCTCTTGTTGCTCAGGCTGGAGTGCAATGGCATGATCTCGGCTCACCGCAACCTCCGCCTCCCAGGTTCAAGCGATTTTCCTGCCTCAGCCCCCCGAGTAGCTGGGATTACAGGCATGCGCCACCACGCTCAGCTAATTTTGTATTTTTAGTAGAGATGGAGTTTCTCCATGTTGGTCAGGCTGGTCTCGAACTCCTGATCTTCGGTGATCCACCCACCTCGGCCTCCCAAAGTGCTGGGATTACAGGCCTGAGCCACCGTGCCCGGCTGAAACTGGCTGACTTTTATTTTTTTCCGCCCCCCGAGACAGAGTCTGGCTCTGTCGCCTAGGCTGGAGTGCAGTGGCGCAATCTCGGCTCACTGCAAGCTCCGCCTCCTGGGTTCACGCCATTCTCCTGCCTCAGCCTCCCGAGTAGCTGAGACTACAGGCGCCCACCACCGTGCCCGGCTAATTTTTTGTATTTTTTTAGTAGAGACGGGGTTTCACCGTGATCTCGATCTCCTGACCTCGTGATCCGCCCGCCTCGGCCTCCCGAAGTGCTGGGATTACAGGCGTGAGCCACTGCGCCCGGCCTACTGGCTGACTTTTCTAATGACACTCAACATTCAAATCATCCAACCTTCCCTTCCCTTTTCCCACGCTCATCAAGCCACTTTCAGGCAGTAATAAGTGTCACTGTAAATTAATGCACAGGCTTTCTGATTTGCTACACCTGTGTCTGAACTTAGTTAACAGGTTCAATCTTGGGAAACAGGTCTGCTCTCTTGGCTGAAGACAATTCATCGCAGTGAATGTCACATGCTGAGGTCTCCTGTAACTGCACCCAGCACTGCCACTGGCCAAAATGACTCCTATCTTCTGAGCAAGCTAAACAGGCACAGTCTGCCCAGCAGCTAGTAAGCCTTAGAAATCTTTGCCAAGTGAGAGACTGATGGATGTGCTCTGGGAAACAACGGATCCCTGAGTTGTATGCAGTGTGTCCCCAACATGTCTCCCTTATGACCACAGCCCATGTCCACGGCCCATGGGATGACTGGCTGTCTACTGCTTGAAGATCTACAACTTCCCAGTTTTACCTCAACCAGCCAGTCTTTACTCCAACCACCCAGTCTTTCCCAGCCATGGATGTAATTTACACATTAGCCTACACCCAACTGGAGGGCCTGCTCAGTGTTCAAACTGAAATGGTGAACGGTCTTAGGTGCTTTCACATTACAGTGCCAGAATACTACAGTTGCAACAGAGACCATATAGCCTGCAAGCCTGAAATATTTATTCTCTGGCCCTTTACAGAAAAGGTTTGCCAATACCTGCTCTAAAGGAGAGAGGATAACAATAGCAGAAGGAAACTTGGGTTCAAGTGCTGTTTCTGCCAATGGCTCAGCAAATTGCAAATAAGCAAAATGGAGCCCAGCAAGTAAAATACTGGTGAGGTCATGCCAGTATTTTCATCTCTCTGCTTCCACTTCATTCATAAAACAGGATTAGTCATGAGTGGCAACTGCATGACAAATAATTAGCTAATACCACAGAATATGCATTTTAAACATGCAACAGGAAAAACTGGCTATTTGTTTTCTGTCCTCCCTTGGTATAGCCGTATTTTATGGCTGGCACAAAAAGTGTTCCTTTTTAGCCAGCTGTACTGTGCATATTGTTTTCATTGGTGTTTATAGAGCCCCTGGGACAGGCAGGGCATTGAGCTGGTTGTAGCCCTCCAGGACATGGGACTCCAATTAAAGACAGTATGTGATAAGGGAAACTGAGCTCATCACCACAGGCTGAGATATTCAAGGAATGTTTTGGTTTTTCAAAAAAGGAAAAATACAAATAGTGCCTAGGAGGATGGGTAGAACTTCAGAGAATGGAAAGGGGAGGGGAGAATTTCTACCATGTTCTTTACTCGCAGGCACAGTAAAACAAAAGCTCAAAGTGAGGAAACCTAAGAGCAGATTCAGAGAACCAAGAAATGGACCAATTCATCTGAGTAGGAGTCCCTCATGGGAATGTCAGAAAAGATGGTTGCAAAGGTAAAGTTTGGGCCGGGCGTGGTGGCTTATGCTTGTAATCCCAGCACTTTGGGAGGCCAAGGTGGGCAGGTCACCTGAGGTCGGGAGTTCAAGACCAGCCTGACCAACATGGAGCAACTCTGTCTCTACTAAAAATACAAAATTAGCCGGGCATGGTGGTGCATGCCTGTAATCCCAGCTACTCAGGAGGCTGAGGCAGGAGAATTGCTTGAATCCAGGAGGTGGAGGTTGCAGTGAGCCGAGATCATGCCATTGCGTTCCAGCCTGGGCAACAAGAATGAAACTCTGTCAAAAAAAAAAAAAAAAAAAAGTATACTTGGAAGCAGACTATGAAGAAATCCGAAATCTAAACCATAAGTTTGTATTTTATCCTAGACAAGGCGGAGCCATTAAATGTTCTAGAGAAGATGGGAGAGAGAGGTGGAGATGGCATTATGAAACTGGTATTTTAGAAAATTAATCTGGTCATACTATATAACATGAATCTGAAGAAACTGAAATATAGAGGAATTGAAATTGAAACACAGGAAATAGCTGTCATACTGGAACATTCTTTTGATGGGCGGGGGTGGGGGTGAAGAAACCAATTCTTTATTTTAACTTATATTTTCCTGTGTATCCCTAGTATCTCATATATGTTTTACTATCTGTTAATCACTGCTAAATAAGCAAAATGGAGCCCAGCAAGTAAAATATTTCACATAAAAAAAAAACAACATAGGTCAGGCCTTAGTTTAAGTTATCACTCCTTCAAGAGGTATAGGTTTATAAGGTGTAATAGTTGGCCTATGATTTTGAATCACAAGCAGGAGAAAAGGTTATTATAGTGAGCATGAAGGTGGCTGTATCTCTCTCTGTCAAAACCCAATTTTATCATTTGCAATCCCACAGAAAAGCAGCTAAAGTAACTTCCTCTGTATCAGGTTTCATCAGAAATAAGATTCTACCCTTCCTAAGTCTCTACATTCCACAGGTTCCCGATGTTCTGTCACTTGATGGATTACAACACCCATCACACATTCCCTAGCTTTAGATATCTGTTTTTTGTTTGTTTGTTTGTTTTGAGATAGAGTCTCGCTCTTTCGCCCAGGCCAGAGTGCAGTGGCGCAATCTCGGCTCACTGCAAGCTCTGCCCCCCGGGTTCACGCCATTGTCCTGCCTCAGCCTCCCGAGTAGCTGGGACTACAGGTGCCTGACACCACGGACGTCTAATTTTTTGTATTTTTAGTAGAGATGGGGTTTCACCGTGTTAACCAGGATGGTCTCGATCTCCTGACCTCGTGATCCGCCCGCCTCGGCCTCCCAAAGTGCTGGGATTATAGGCGTGAGCCACCGCGCCCAGCCTAGACATCTGTTTTTACGGTTGCAGTGGAACGTGCTTCTTAGTCTGGGAGGCAGTTCAGAGCAGAGATTTAAAATGTTGCTTCAAGGCCAGGTGCGGTGGCTCACGCCTATAGTCCCAGCACTTTGGGAGGCCGAGGCAGCAGGATCCCTTGAGCCCAGGAGTTCAAGACCAGCCTGGGCAACATAGTAAGACCCCATCTCTACAAAAAAAGACAAAAATTAGTTGGGCATGGTAGCACATGCCTGTGATCCCAGCTACTCAGAAGGCTGAAGTGGGAGATCACTTGAGCCCAGGAGGTCGAGGCTGAAGTGGGCCATGATTGAGCCATTGCACTCCAGACTGGCTAGGCGACAGAACAAGCAGAACGAGACCCCGTCTCAAAAAAAAAAAAGTTGCTTACAAGCAGACTAGGGTTTGAATTCCAGCCTCTGCTACTCTAGTATCCTCGGGTATACCCGACTTCTGAGCTCAAGTTCCCCATCTGTAAAATGGGAATGGTGACGACCTATTTCAAGCAGTGTCATGACCCTTAATTAGGAAAATGTCCCCAAAATACAGTGTTGGGCACTTGTGTAAGGCTCAATCGATGGAGCTGCTGTCATTTTGTTTGCCTGGGGTGCAGTGAGATTTGGGTAAGTAAGTTAGGCCGAGTACACCAATCACGCCTTGTTTTTATTTGCTGGGTAAGAGGCATTTCCTTAATTTAATTATCATATGGCTAATACAGGAACTCTTTTTCATTTTCCCAGTTGAATACATCACCAGATTCCTGGAGGACCTGGGCCCTGGAGACCAAAAGTGCCCAGGGATTAGAGCTTCAGCAAGGCAGCCTGGCTGCTGTCCTGCCTCCTGGGGAAAACTCCAGGCCTTTTCACCTGCAGTAAAATCCCCCAGGGTCCTCAGAAGAGACCAGAGTTTGAGATCTCAGAGCCCTGGGCTAGAGGCCACAGAGGCCTCTCCCCGACTGTGTGGAGGAAATTCAGGGTGGTCCTCTGACTCATTCAAAGTCTCACCACAAGTTTAAGGAAGATGGCTAGGCATGGTGGCTCACACCTATAAACCCAGCACTTCGGGAGGCCCAGGTGGTGAGATCCCTTGAGCCCAGGAGTTTGAGACAAGCCTGGGCAACATAATGAGACCCTATCGCTACAGGAAATTTTAAAAATTAGCCAGGCGTGGTGGGGGTGGCAGGGGTGGAGGACATGCGCCCTTCCTAGCTACTTGGAAGGCTGAGGTGGGAGGATCACTTGAGCTTGCAGTGAGCTGTGATTATACCACCGCACTCTAGCCTGGGTAACACAGCAAGACCCTGCCTCAAAAAAAAAAAAAAAATAATAAGGAAGGGTTGGGTCTAGAACCCAGGTCTGATTCCTTCTTTTTCTCTCCTTCCTAAAAGTCCTTTTTTTTTTTTTTGACAGAGTCTCACTCTGTTCCCCATGCTGGAGTGCAAATGGCTCGATCTCAGCTCACTGCAACCTCCACCTCCTGGGTTCAAGTGATTCTCCTGCCTCAGCCTCCTGAGTAGCTAGGATTACAGGCGCACGCCACCACGCACGGCTAATTTTTGTGTTTTTGGTAGAGATGGGGTTTCACCATGTTGGCCAGGCTGGTCTAAAACTCCTGACCTCAAGTGACTCGCCTGTCTTGGCCTCCCAAAATGCTGAGATCACAGGCATGAGCCACTGCACCTGGCCCTAAAAGTCACTTTTTAAAAAAATTACAAAAATCATAATGACCACTGTAGACAACTTAGAAAAGAGTTTTTCTATTTATATAACAACAATGGAATCACACTGTAAATACACTTAGTACTCCACTTTTTTCTACTTCATATTGTGTGAAATTTGTTTCTACAAAAAATTGTGAGCTCCATGTGGGCTGAGACCATATCTGCCTTGGTTGTCACTATATACTTTTGACACCTACCAGGCGCCTGGCACATGGTAGGCATTCAATAAACTGCAGAGTGAGTGAATGACCCATGGCTTGGCCACTCTCCACTTTTTGGATATTTAAGTTATTTGCAGTTTTCCGCTATTATGAACAAGGCCAAATGAACAGCCAGATTGATTAATACATCTTGTACAGATCTCTGTTTCCTTAAAACGAATTCCTAGGCCGGGTTCGATGGCTCATGCCTGTAATTCCAGCACTTTGGGAGGCCAAGGCGCGTGGATCGCCTGAGGTCAGGAGTTCGAGACCAGCCTGACCAACATGGAGAAACCCCGTCTCTACTAAAAATACAAAATTAGCCGGGTGTGGTGGCATGCACCTGTAGTCCCAGCTACTGGGGAGGCTGAGGCAGGAGAATCGCTTGAACCCGGGAGGCAGAGGTTGCACTGAGCCGAGATCACGCCATTGCACTCCAGCCTGGGCAACAAGAGCAAAACTCCGTCTCAAAAAGAAAAAAAAACAAAAACAAAAACGAATTCCTAAAAGCAGAATTGCTGGGTCCAAGGGTATTCCCGTTGTAATGCCTTGGATACCTGATGCCAAATTGCTCTCTGTAAAGACAATCTTCATTTACATCCTCCACCAGTCATACAGGAGAGTGAACGCCTAGTTTTCTCCACAGAGATGAGTATGTGAGTTAAGAAGGTGGGCGGGGGGAAGAACTGTGGAAACCTTCAGCAGGTGTTTTAAGGAAAAACAGAGGGCTAGACTTGAAGTTCACTCTGATATCCAGCAACCCCACATAGTATAAAGTGTCTTTCTGAACTTTCACCAGCCTCCCTCTGACATACTCTGTCGAAAAACACTGTGTGGCACCTAATATTGCCACGAGGAGAAGTACCAACTCCCAGCATCCAAATATATACTCTACTAGGAAACATACCCCATGCCTAGGAGGCTAGCAGGCTCCCAAGGGCAGCACAAAAAAAACCAGTCTTTCCACATAAACAGTGACCCACACCAAATCTGGGTCTCTCTGCTACCAAGTCTGTTTTGCTTGACTTGTCTGTAAATATCTGCAGTTGAAAGTCATCATCCGCAGTGATTTCCTGATGCCTTTCTTCTTCTTTTTTTTTTTTTTCGAGACGGAGTTCACTCTGTTGCCCAAGCTGGAGTGCAATGGCACCATCTCAGCTCACTGCAACCTCCGCCTCCAGGGTTCAAGCGATTCTCCTGCCTCCGCCTCCCAAGTAGCTGGGATTACAGGCATCTGCCAATACGCTCAGCTAATTGTTTTATTTTTAGTAGAGACAGGGTTTCACCATGTTGGTCAGGCTGGTCTCGAACTCCTGACTTCGTGATCTGCCCGCTTCGGCCTCCCAAAGTGCTGGGATTACAGGCGTGAGCCACTGTGCTTGCCAATGCCTTTCTTCTTACACGTACACATTAAAGATATACTGTTAGCCTCAAAACACACTTTTCATATTTGTTTCTTAGAAAAAGTTGGGTTCTTCCTCATATAAAATCAGCTAAATAAATTCCAAATGAATATATTGATCAAACAGTTCATATCATTTCCCCCCTGCCCCCTCCCCCACACACACACAGGTCAAGGAGGTGATTTGTGGGAAGAAAATGGAGCTCTGTAGATGCTGAAGCTTAAAGTTCCCAGCCCAGCATCTGCATAAGGTGGGTGCTCACTGGGAAGTCAGCAGAACCATGTCAGCAAGGAAGAGGCTCCAACACCCACATGCACCCTCCCTGCACAGCACCATCCTGTACACAAGGCACTCAGGATACAAACGTGATCACCAGCTTGATCCTCCTCCCCCTTGCCCAGTGCTTCTCCCTCTCTCCTCCCGCAGGGCTAAGAGTTGATTGCCCTGGGAAATCACTGATTTTTCACAATGACCCTGTCTGACAGGGCAAAAGATGAAAAGTTACTTATATTCTCTACATAAGAAATCCTGGGTGGGGTGCGGTGGCTCACACCTGTATTCTCAGCAGTTTGGGAGGTCAAGGCAGGAGGGTGGCTTGAACCCAGGAGTTCAAGACCAGCCTGGGCAACATCAGGAGACCCTGTCTCTATAAAAAATACAAAAACTAGCCAGATGGGGTGGTGTGGCGCCTGTAGTCCCAGCTACTCAGGAGACTGAGGTGGGAGGATCAATTGAGCCTGGGAGGTCAAAGCTGTAGTGAGAGCTGTGATTGCACCACTGCACTCCAGCCTGGGCAGCAGAGCAAGAACACTGTCTCAACAAAAAAAAAAAAAAAAGAAAGAAAGAAAAGAAATCCTGGATTCAAATCCCACCTCTGTCACAAAATTATTGGGTCAAGGTTACCTTCTGGGTCTTCATTTCTCCATCTTCAAAGTGGGATGATTTCTGCATCTCTCTTCTGTGTTATAGGAACTTTACAAGGAATTAAAGCACAAAAATGTTTCATGTGTTCTGACAAAGTACCCTCTAAATTCAATATATTCCTTTGTTTTGAGGTCTGCTTTTTGGCTTACTGATTGAACACAGCTCTTCTATCCAGACCTTCCCCATACCTAAGTTTCTGGTGGCAATGCCAGCAGGCTATCTCCTAACCTTCTGAACCATCTGTGATTTCTTAAAAGTCCATATGGCTCTTCAAAATCAATTAATATGAGCTTCCCTTTGCCTTATATCCTCTTCTTGTATTTACACACACATACCCACACAATACGGAGGTCCGAATTCTGTTCTTTGTCTCAAACCCCAAGTCTCCAGTACTCAACAGATAAAAATCTCCAAGCCCATGTTCACATTTATCCATGAAAGAAATTTAATAGTTCAACATGTCACATAGCAAGTCAATCAGAGGACTGAGAAATAAACACAGAAGTTCTGAAGTCCATGTTTCCAGTTTTCTTGTGATATGAACAAGACAGAATTTATTTGAGAAGAAAATGCCAAGGTGACATTTGGAATTACCACGTTTGTGGGGAGCGGGAGGCCAACTTATAGGACATTTTGCAATCTCATTCGGAGCAGTGGGTGAGTAGCTTGCCAGATCCACAACCCCATATGCATACAATTCAGCCAACTCCCCATGGAGGTCTGACAGCTTTGCCCCCCACCCTCCCTCCGCAACTGAAGGGGAGTTTTCCATCAGGCAGCCTCTAGGAAGGGGGAGCTCATGGGGAGAGCCAGAACACTGCCCTTTTAAAGAAACCCAGTTTGCCTTAGGTCAGATGACTTAAGGGGAAAGAGATAATGGGGGCCAGGAGTGGGAGTGGGTGGTCCAGAAAGAGGACAGAGCAGAAGATGAACAAGAGGACATCTCTGAGGCCGGGCGCAGTGGCTCAGGCCTGTAATCCCAGCACTTTGGGAGGCCGAGATGGGTGGATCACCTGAGGTCGGGAGTTCGAGACCAGCCTGACTAACTTGGAGACACCTCATCTCTACTAAAAATACAAAATTAGCCGGGCGTGGTGGTGCGTGCCTGTAATCCCAGCTTCTCGGGGGGCTGAGGCAGGAGAATCGCTTGAACCCGGGAGGCGGAGGTTGCGGTGAGCCGAGATCGTGCCATTGCACTCCAGCCTGGGCAACAAGAGCAAAAACTCCGTCGCCCCCCCCCCAAAAAAAAGAGGACATCTCTGTCACTCAAGCCGCACTGGTCAAGCCACCTTGTTACTAAGCCACTGACAGTGCTGGTGGGACCCACTTGTTTCATGGAGGCAGAGCCAATGGCCCGTCCACTCCATTTTCTACTCTGTAGGGGCAACGGCACTGGACCAGTCTGGGCAGTGGAGTCACCCTGCAGCTCTTGACACTCTCCACTCTTCCAAGTCTGCCTTAGAGCTCCTACCCTTGGACGAGCCTTGGAACCACCTGGACTTAAGTGTCTTCATCTGCCAACGAGGGGTAGGAATAGCTCTTCTTTAAAGCTCCTTCCAGCTCAGAAAAAAAAATAACTTTCTCGACTTTATCTTTTTTTTTTTTTTTAGACAAGAGTCTCGCCCTGTCGCCCAGGCTGGAGTGCAGTGGCACAATCTCGGTTCACTGTAACCTCCGCCTCCAAGGTTCCAGCGATTCTCCTGCCTCAGCCTCCTGAGTAGCTGGGACTACAGGTGCCAGCAACCACACCTGGCTAATTTTTTGTATTTTTAGTAGAGACGGGGTTTCACCGTGTTAGCCAGGATGGTCTTGATCTCCTGATCTGGTGATCCGCCCGCCTCAGCCTCCCTTTGCTCCCTGTGCCTTGCATGGAAATCAATTTTTTTTTTTTTTTTTTTTTTTTTTTTTTTTTGAGACGGAGTCTCGCTCTGTCGCCCAGGCTGGAGTGCAATGGCGTGATCTCGGCTCACTGCAAGCTCCGCCTCCCGGGTTCACGCCATTCTCCTGCCTCAGCCTCTCCGAGTAGCTGGGGCTACAGGCGCCCGCCACCACACCCGGCTAATTTTTTGTATTTTTAGTAGAGACGGGGTTTCACTGTGGTCTCGATCTCCTGACCTCGTGATCCGCCCGCCTCAGCCTCCCAAAGTGCTGGGATTACAAGCATGAGCCACCGTGCCTGGCGGAAATAAATTTCAAGACTTGCCTGTTACACTAATCTGGGACATGTGGCATGCCACAGAGGTCCCCCGGGGTGAATTCCTTTCTAGGTATCCATGGGACACCTATCCATTGCATAGCCTAGAGGCAACATCCTCCTACCCTTGGTTTAAAGAATAACTGCCTTAGTTTCCCCATCTGCAATCTGTGGGGCAGACTGTAAAGCCGAAGATACCTCTCAGCAAGAAGTGAGAGGATTCTGCAAGTAGAAATCTCAAGCTAATCGGCAAGGGACAGGAAAGGAAGAAACAAAAGCCAGTGTTGACTGAATACCCCAAATCGGACACATACCTTAGCTGTCTCTCATTTTGCTACTGATGTAAAGACACAGATGACACCCAAGGAGGTATGGGAGCCGGGCCCCCTACCATTAATCCAGCCTTGGGGGGTATCCAATGTGACTAGTTACCACACGAGGTAAGGCAAAGACAGTTTGGTTAACAAGATGCTCTGAATAACCTGCCTAATTGTCAGGAAATCTAATTCCTCAAACCAGGGCTCCAGCCCTAAAAATGACTGCTGGCTACCTGCCTATGGCCCCTTGGTCAACATTTCTGGAAATGCAGCTTCTGGACCATGTTAAAATTTACCAAGGCTTTCCTGAGACTGGCCTTTAGATTGATATATTTTCAGTTCTTCATGTTACGTGTCAGTAACTTGTCACCTTGCAGATGTCAGCTTGAGAACCGGTCAGGATGACAGGGATGCTACCGTGTCTCTGTGTTCATTCTGGAGAATTACTGTAGCTGGAGGGTGACAGCCCCGCAAGTTTAATCTTCATCACCCCTGCCTGCCTGTCTTAACACCTCAGATTCACTTTTTTATCTTCAACTGTATTCACTCACTATCCATTTGAAAATTGTTGAAGCCTTGTGTATGTATATTATATGGTTTCCATTTTAAAAGCTTTTAGAAGATACCAAGTACATTTTTGAATGCTGTCACTCCAGCACTGGTGACGGGGGGCTGCAGTGTTTCTGGAATCATATGGACCCCAGAGAAGGGCACTGCTCCTCTACGTCCTACCCTGTCTCAACGTCTCAGCCGCCTGAGTTCACTGTAGCCTCAGGAGAGGACCACAGCCCTCGAGTGAGTTTCGAGAGTATGAAGGAACCACAACCTAAAAGTCCCTACCTGAAGCTCGATCCTTACCCTCTATTCCCTAGGGTCTAAAAACCAGTATCGTACGTTCATACTAGCGTGTCAATGACTGATACCAGGGTCATGCCCTACAATAGGCTGGGGGGAAAGCAGCGACCCTGTGCTCCAGGATGTAAAGGTGTGTAGTCAAGGTGTATCCTACGGGGCAGAAGGACCAGATGCTAAGAACAAGGAGGTCCCTGAACCATCTCCCCTAGAGATGATCTTGCTTCTTCCTAATTTGGTTCTGAATCAAGGGGCCTCCCCTAACAAACCTTCCAAGGAAAGATAAGGTATCCACCCTTGGTTTGACTGGTGCCTGAGTGGAGCTGCTGTGGAAAGGTTCCCTCGCCAAGCCCATCCCCATCTCGCCAGCACGCTGGGGAGGGCCGGAATGAGCACAGCTGAGACCGTCATCGACCATCACAGGAACTGCACTAATGTGGACACAGGAGGTGCAGGCTCACTCTCCCCGGCCAGGTGTCCAGGCTGCGAGGCCATCTGGGTTAGGAAATGCGTGCTCTAAAGCCTGCTGGGGGAAGCCCACTTTGATGGGAGCTCAGCTTAAAATCAGCCACCTTCAAGAAGTTTCCCCAGCCCCGGCCCATAATAAGATGGGCCTTGGGAGGAAATTGGCTATTTCCCCTCATGCAGCCCTGAGAAAACTGATGCACCCATCCAAAAGCCTAAGGACAGGGGTCCAGAGAAGAAATCAGCCCCAAAATGGAAAATGTTAGGAAGGGACGAGACTTTAGTTTCAGGTTTCCAAAAACCTGAACATATAAACCAGAAATCAAAACCTTTCAAAGTGCCTATCTAAAACATAACCACCACACCTTAAACTCCTTATACCCTAGTGTAAGAGATAACACTTAAAAAATGAACTTAAAGGCGGGGCACGGCAGCTCACACCAGTAATCCCAGCACTTTGGGAGGCCGAGATGGGCAGATCATCTGAGGTCAGGAGTTCCAGACCAGCCTGGCCAATGTGGTGAAACCCCGTCTCTACTAAAAATACAAAAATTAGCCTGGCATTGTGGCGCATACCTGTAATCCCAGATACTCAGGAGACTGAGGCAGGAGAATCACTTGAACCTGGGAGGCAGAGGTTGCAGTGAGCCAACATGACGCCATTGCACTCCAGCTTGGGAGACAAGAGGAAAACTCCGTCTCAAAAAAAAAAAAAAAAGAACTTCAATTGAACCAAATGATAATGCTGTCTCTTTAAAAATACTTAGCTGCAGGCCAGCCTCGGTGGCTCAAGCCTGTAATCCCAGCACTTTGGGAGGCCAAGGCGGGCGGATCACGACGTCAGGAGATCGAGACCATCCTGGCTAACACGGTGAAACCCTGTCTCTACTAAAAATACAAAAAAATTAGCCGGGCGTGGTGGCAGGTGCCTGTAGTCCCAGCTACTCGGGAGGCTGAAGCAGGATAATGGTGTGAACTGGGGAGGCAAAGCTTGCAATGAGCTGAGATCACACCATTGCACTCCAGCCTGGGCGACAGAGCAAGACTCCGTCTCAAAAAAAAAAAAAAAAAAAAAAAAATAGCTGCAGCTTGTCTCAAAATTACCTGTGTACCCCATAAATATGTACGACCATCGTGTATCCATAGAATTTAAAAACAAAAATACTTGACCACAAAATTGAAAAGATGGGTAAAAATGCAATGTAGTGAGGAAGTGAAGAAATAGGCACTCTTGTTTTGGTGGGCCCCATCATTTTTAGAGGATATCTGGCAATGTGGATTATAATTTAAAATGCACATCAGCTTTCACCCACCAATTCATCTTGTTAGCATTCATTGCACAGAAATACACTGCTATGAAGTTCTGTGTCCCCCAAAATTCAGATGTTGAAGCCCTAATCCCCAATGTGAGATGATTTGGAGGAGAGGCTTCTGGGAGGTAATTAGGTTTATAAATCAGATCATGAGGGTGGGGTCCCCAAGATGAAATTAATGTCCTCTTAAGAAGAAGAAGAAGGCCTGGTGTGGTGGCTCATGACTGCAATCTCTGCACTTTGGGAGGTCGAGGCAAGAGGATCACCTGAGGTCAGGAGTTTGAGATCAGCCTGGACAACATGGCGAAACGCTGTCTTTTCTAAAAATACAAAAACTAGCTGGGCATGGTGGCACATGCCTGTAATCCCAGCTACTCAAAATGCTGAGGTATGAGAATCGCTGGAACCCAGCAGGCGGAGGTTGCAGTGAGCCGAGATTGCACCACTGTACTCCAGCCTGGGCAACAGAATAAGACTCTGTCTCAAAATAAAAAAGAAGAGAGACCAGGGTGGCTGTGGCTGTCTGCAAACAAAGAGAGTCCTCGCCAGGAAGCAAACTGGCCAGAACTTTGGTATTGGACCTGCCAGCTTCCAGAACTGTAAGAAAAAAATGTTTATTGTTTAAGCCACCTAGTTTATGGCATTTTGTTATAGCAGCCTGAGCTGACAAAGACACAAGCAATTGTGTAAAAAGATGCATGTATAAGGATTATTTCAGATTCATTTGTAACAAGAAAAACTGGAATAAACTTCATGTCTGGTGAACAAGGGATCATTAGCTAAACCCTGGTCCATTCACATAATGGAAACTACAGCTTTTAAAAAGAACAAGGTAAACTGAGTTGCTGATAGAAGTGCTTATCATAGCAGGTTTAAAGTCTCCAATGCATAACTTTCCATGATAAGCACTTCTTGATTGGTTAGAATGTTAATGTTCTTTTTAACATTAAACAATAACTTATAATCAGAAGGAAAAAATGAACTCCATCTTCATGTTGTTAATTGTCTTCAAACCCGTCCCTAACCCAAGGTCATCCTTATCTCACCCTGGAGAAGGAGAGGGAGTGGGGATATGGTTCCTATATGTTCCAGAGAATAGTGGCTGTTGGCTGTGTATTTAATTCCAGTAATTCCATTGGATAAATGGCACAAAATCCCAACTCTTCAGATAACTCCTCAACTAAAGATACTTTTTGCTTGAGAAGCAGCCAGTGTAATGGACAGAATGCAGGACAGCAACTCAGGAATGTTCACTCAGGCAGGCTTTCTTCCCGCGTTCCAGTTTCCTCATCAGTGAGATTAAGGGCCTGATGAGAATCATCTCCAATGTTCCTCATAGAAAACCCTGATGAGCTCTCCCTGCCCGGCCAATATGCCATCGGCATTTGTGGAAATCCTGGAAGACAGACAAGGGCCTGAAGTTGGGAAACAAAGGGAAAAGGAAAATTGGAGGAAAGCTCTGCTAGCATCATCTGGAGTTACAGTCAGCCAAGGGAAAACCGTCAAAGGGTTTTTGACAAATACAAATCCATTTTAGGTTCTCAGCTGGAGAAATGAATGCTGTCATTCGGGGGCTGGTACAGGAACAGGGAAAGGAAGGGGCAGATGTTATCACCATCTAATGGGTAGGGGCAGAGATGTTAAACTTGCTTCAAAGAACAGGTCAGTTCCACACAAGTTCCACCCTAAATGCCTGCAGCAGCCGCTGGAGTAACGCCGAGGGTGCCCACTGGATTAATAATCAGCTGAGCACGGCCACGTAGCAGGCAGTCTCTTTGCAGGATCAGCTTCTTATCTGACAGCAGGGCGGGGCCGGACCTGAGGGCTGGGTGGGTGTGGAAGGAAAGCAAGGAGGCAAGATGGACAGAATCTCAAGGAGATGGCCCACCCTTTGCAACCTGCTCCCAAGTCAGTTTTAAAACTGCAAATTGCCTAACTCCGAAATGGCCCATTCTAGATCTCCTACCATAATTGTACTTGCCTGTTAATAAATACTGATAAATAATTAAGCTTCCTTAAAGGATCCAAATTTCTATAGTTATATGCCAGATTAAAAAGTAACCACAGGCCGGGCATGGTGGCTCATGCCTGTAATCCCAGCACTTTGTGAGGCCAAGGCGGGCAGATCGTGAGGTCAGGAGTTTGAGACCAGCCTGGCCAACATAGTGAAACCCCGTCTCTACTAAAAATACAAAAAATTAGCCAGGCATGGTGGCGGGTGCCTGTAATCCCAGCTACTCAGGAGGCTGAGGCAGGAGAATTGCTTGAACCTGGGAGGCGGAGGTTGCTGTGAGCCAAGATCGCGCCATTGCACTCCAGCCCGGGCAACAGTGTGAGACTCAGTCTCAAAAAAAAAAAAAAAAAAAAAAAAAAACTAACCACAAAAGAGCCCATGGGCCCTGCAGGTTCAAGGCTTTCATACTAGGTCTTGGCCAATGTGCTCCTACTCTCCTAATTTATGTGGGTATCCCAGGCCCATTTATACCAGGCTGCTATTGTCTGGTATAAACTCCATAAAAGAGAGACCTTGGCTCTGTCTCTCGTTATACCCCATGGCATCTCCAGCAATGAGAACAATGCCTGGCACATAGTAGGTGCTCGATAAGTATTTTTTCTAAAATAAATAAGTGAGGCTGGGTGCAGTGGCTCATGCCTGTAATCCCAACACTTTGGGAGGCCAAGGTGGCTGGATTGCTTGAGACCAAGAGTTCGAGACCAGCCTGGGCAACATAGCGAAAGCCCATCTCTACTAAAAATACAAAAATTAGCCAGATGTGTGGTGGCGGGCGCCTGTAATCCCACCTACTCGGGAGGCTGAGGCATAAGAATCGCTTGAACCCGGGAAGCAGAAGTTGCAGTGAGCCAAGACTGCGCCACTGCACTCCAGCCTGGGCGACAGAGTGAGATGCTGTCTCAAATAAAATAATAAATAAGTGAATGAAAGATGCAGTGGGAAGAGCCTGAGCTGAGGAGCCAGTCAGAGATGGGTTAATTATAGGCTGTGTGGCCCTGGGCAAGTCACTTAACCTTTCTGAGCCCAGGTCCTTTGTCTGTGAAGGGGAATAAAAATAACCACCTTCCAGGGTTTGGGGGAAGACCGGAATGATGTATGGGAAACATCGAGTATGAACTACCTTATACACGGCAAATGGGAAGTAAATTTGTATCACCATTATTAATGATTCAAACTCACACTGGAGCCCACGCATGACCTGTAATCACAAGTGTCACACAAAATTACACAATTCAAGTCTACAGCTTGACTCTGGGAGCTACTGGTTAATAAACAACATGGGGATAGCCTCTTTAAATACAATGGTTCTTCTGTCTCTCCATTGCAAGCAGCTTTAGTCAGAATATCATCAGTTGGTGCACTCTTTCTAGAGACCTTCACGGAGTGCCTGTAAAGGTATGTGAGGCAGAAAGACACGAAGACCAGCCAGGGAGAACAAGCAGGTGTGCAAGCCGTTCTGGTCCAGCTCTGGCCCAAACTGTTGAGGTTTGATTCTGATTGGGCTCCTGATACTTGGACCTGTTTACTAGGAAAATCCAGTGAATGCATAGTGGCTGCAAGCATGGAACCCGGAGCCTAATGCTTAGGGTCAAATCCTGGCTCTACCACTCTTACTGTATGACCTTGGGCAAGCTACTTAACCACTTTAAACTTCAGGTTCTCATCTGGACAATGGGGGACAACAATAGTACCTACTTGAAGGGAAGAAAGGGAGATTGTATTTCTCCTGCTTTGTGAAAAATCATGGAAATCAATCAGCCCATCTGCAGAAACCCTACCGGGAAGAATCCTCTCCATGAAGGCTACCTGTCCCCTGTTTTCCCATTTTCATTAATCATACAATCGTTTGGGAGAAACAAGAAGTGGGCATGGAGCCAGGCGCGGTGGCTCACGCCTGTAATCCCAGCACTTTGGGAGGCCGAGGCAGGCGGATCACCTGAGATCGGGAGTTCGAGACCAGCCTGACCAACATGGAGAAACTCCATCTCTACTAAAAATAGAAAAAATTAGCTGGGCATGGTGGCACATGCCTGTAATCCCAGCTTCTTGGGAGGTTGAGGCAGGAGAATTGCTTGAACCTGGGAGGCGGAGGTTGCAGTGAGCCGAGACTGCGCCATTGCACTCCAGCCTGGGCGATAAGAGCGAAATTCCATCTCAAAAAAAAAAAAAAAAGAAGTGGGCATGGAGAGTGCTGTGCCTCACCTGCATGAACATTACTCTTGATGTCAGAGTGATCGGGAGATTTGGAGGAATGAAGGCGACGTGGTCAAACATCAGATGAGAGGGAAGAGTGGCTCCCAGCACTTCTCCACCCAGGCCCTCTAAGGCTTTTTCCCCCATAAGAAATATCTGTAGTTTTCGGTGTCTCTTGTCATCCAAATCATTTCCCTTTGCCTTGCCCGGGGCTCTCTATCTGGGCCTTGCAGGCTTAGCTCCCCTTGCCTTATCCTTGTATTAGAAACACAAAAGGTGCACTTTTGGAGACAGCCACTTGAGCAGCCCCTCCTTGTGTGTCCTGGGCTCTCTGTTAAAGGACTTCATTTCCTGGGATTAGCACATTGTGCTCCCTCAAAACTCAGTATGTGGGTAATCCATGGACGCCAACGTTCTTTATGATGCCCTCTTACCAAGTATTTTACAATGCAATTCTCAGGAAAATGACCCCATTCCTTCTGTATCTCAGCAGGGAGATACAATGTGAACTGGGAGTTTGGTTATTATGCTTGTGAATAATTTGAGTTTCAACTTGGGTTTCAAGTGCAGCCTTGGCATGCCTGAAAACAAATGATTACCAAAAAGCTATCCAGCTGCCCTCTCAACACTGCAGGCTATCTTGTTGGGGGTATGGAGCCCTCTCTGCTGGTTCCATGTGAGCCTCAGCAAACAGAGCAATCAAGACTCCCTCTAGGTCCCAGTCAATCACACTCCAGCCACAAGTTTTGGCCAGTCCTGCCCCGGAGAAGATAAACCCCTTAAATAAAGATTCACCATGCTCAGTCCAGCTCCACTCACAGCCAAGAGTCAAAGTCGATATTTGCTAAGTGGAAAAGGACAAAAGGAAACAAATTCATCTGCAAGCTCTCCAAACAGACTAGAAAAAGTAATTCCCTACTGCTCACCCCATCCACTTTTAAGAAGGCTAAGCTAATATGTCCCGAGTTTGCAGGAATCTCAACACTTTGGTCTGTGAATCACAAACTAGCAGTTGGGCATTCACAGAAACGTGCAGAACGCATCCTTTAAACGAGAAACAAGACCTGTGCTTGGTGAATCAGGAAAAAAATAATAATAACAAAGAAAAAAAGGGGAAAAAAAAGAGGCCGTTTTAAATGACCTTATGATGACATAAAATGACAATATAATGACACTGATGCAACTTCAAACCAGCAGGGGCTTGGAAAACCTTTGGAAGGAAACTCCTAAAAGGTCACATTATTTCTTGACAATCCACTGAGGACGTGGGCCATTAAAAGAGCCCTTTTAATCAGAGTGAATTTAAATTTGCACCCAAACCATTAGCCTTTCAGGAACAGGGACAGCACATTAGCATTAGAAGGAAGTTTAGGATCTGGTACCGTAGAGGTTACTTTACACATGGGGAAAATGAGGTCCAGCGAGATTATAGGACTTGATCTAGAGCCTGCAGTGGACTGGAGCCGAGATTAGAATACACCATTCAGCCCTGTCTAGGCAGCTATGGAAAGCAAATGCTTTTGCTAGTGGAACTCACTTCTTGCTCATCCAGCAGGGCAAAGAGGATAGCCCCAGAGAAGAGGCTGGGGCAGATGGAAGCATACCCATCCTCATTCCCTTGGCCCACAGCTTTCATGGCTTCCCCTGTCTTTGTGAGTGATAAGTGGATTTAGAAGGCAGGCCCTCAGGTGCATCCCCTTTGCTAGGAAGGTAATTGCCTGGATAGTACAGAATCCCCCCACTGAGGGCAATATTCCCACAATGGGTGCCCAAGGCCAGACGAACAACTCAAAGAGGACTGTGAGGTGCATATCTGTGCGGGATGATAACAGCTTAGCAAGGTCAGCCCTACAGCAAGAGGGGAAGACAATATGAACTCTGCCCGACAGCTGCTAAGGAATGCCAAGATGTGCCCCTGGAAGTCTGGTCCCTGCTGGAATTCTCCTGGGATTCCCCAGCACCCTATCTGGAGTCACCATTCACTTTCCTTTCTCTAGAAAGCCAAGCTACTTCTCGATGTGGGGAAAGCAAGGAGCTTCTTTTTCTTGCATTTTGTTCTAAAAGACAAGGACATCCTAGTTACACCATTTTTTCCTGAGCGTTCCAGAGAAGGCTGGCAGGCTGTGTCTAACAGAGCTGCTACCCCAAAATGACATCCTCCAAAGGTCAGAGCCAAATACTAAGTGCTTCAATTACATGTGAACATTCCTTTTCTGGCGCATGGGTGCTGTTTCATCTGTGTGGGATCTAGTAACCAACAGGAATCGCTCTCTGCTCCAGAAAACTCAAGGAAACATCTAAATAACATCCCACACCTAGTTTCTTCCGGCATAACAAATGCCAATGATATGCAAACACAGACGCTTAGCAGCGAAACACTGTCAGAGTGCACAGTGAGCGGGCTTCATTTGTCCCGCTTCTTGTTCCTCTCACTCTGCCACGGAGGAGGAATATTAGGCTGCATCCAGGAGTCACTCCCAGTTTAGATCTGCACATAGTAGGCATTGTCTTTATCACTCCAAAGGATGGAACATGGAGAAAATTAATTAAGTAGAGTTATCAATCAATCAATCAATCAATTATTCTATAAGTTCCTACCTTGGCTGGGCATTGGGGAATCCATAAAGAGGCATGCCTTTGGTAAAATAAATTAAAACAAATGCCAGGCACAGTGGCTCACGCCTATAATCCCAGCACTTTGGGAGGCCGAGGCGGGCGGATCACCTGAGGTCAGGAGTTCGAGACCAGCCTGACCAACAGAGAGAAACCCCGTCTCTACTAAAATACAAAATTAGCCGGGTGTGGTGGTGCGTGCCTGTAATCCCAGCTACTCAGGAGGGTGAGGCAGGAGAATCGCTTGAACCCGGGAGGAGGAGGTTGCGGTGAGCTGAGATCACGCCATTGCACTCCAGCCTGGGCAACAAGAGCGAAACTCCATCAAAAAAAAAAAAAAAAAAGAAAGGGGGGAGGCCGGGCACAGTGGCTCACACCTGTAATCCCGGCACTTTGGGAGGCCGAGGCAGGCAGATCACGAGGTCAAGATATCGAGACCATCATGGCCAGCCAACATGGTGAAACCCCGTCTCTACTAAAAATACAAAAAATTAGCTAGGCATAGTGGCGCACACCTGTAGTCCTAGCTACTTGGGAGGCTGAGGCAGGAGAATCGCTTCAACCCGGGATGCGGAGGTTGCACTGAGCCGAGATCACGCCACTGCACTCCAGGCCAGGCGACAGAGCAAGGCTCTGTCTCAAAAAAAAAAAAAATCTCTCAGTCTGCCTGTCGTCTGTCTTCACCTACCAGAATGTATGCACCACCAGAATATACACACCAGGAGAAGAGGGAACCCCGCGGCTTGCTTAACACTGCATCACATCAGGGTGTTTCCCAGCCCATGACACGCAAAGAATATTTTCTTGAATGAATAATAAATACACTAATGAACTAACAAAGAAAGCATATCAGAACACCAATGCTGAGAATAATATTATCCTTGAATCCATTCCAATTTGAAACATAATAATAAAAAGCAAGTCCTTTTCAAAATGTAGCACAATAACTATGATTTGTAGGAAATTACTTGAAATCTACAACATGATGTCTAGAGTAGGAGGCAGAAGGAAAATGGCAGCCCCAGAGCTGGTGTAGTCAGGAGGAGCATCCAGTGGCAACGATCTGGACAGACCTTGAAAGATAGGTAGGATTTAAGCAGGGAGCAAACTAGAAAAGGGGAGAAAAGGGTATTCCAGAACTTGAGGGCCAGCATGAAAGAAAGCCTTGATAGCACCCAGGCATCCAATTCTTAGGGATCCCATATCCTATCAGGAGTAGGACTAGGCATAGGGGGTCTTGGCAGTGAATGCAACAGGCCCCTTCTTCTGTGAGCTTCCACTCCAGCTATTAAAGTCAGATTTGTAAATATCGACTTTTGCATTAATAAATTATTTCCTAATTACATGGTAGGAGCGCTGAATACTTGCTGGCTGGAAGGAAATCCAGAAAATCCAGAAGACTATTTAAATTTTTTTTTTTTTTTTTGAGACGGAGTCTCGCTCTGTCGCCCAGGCTGGAGTGCAGTGGCGCAATCTCGGCTCACTGCAAGCTCCGCCTCCCGGGTTCACGCCATTCTGCTGCCTCAGCCTCTCCAAGTAGCTGGGACTACAGGCGCCCGCCATCACGCCCGGCTAATTTTTTGTATTTTTAGTAGAGACGGGGTTTCACCGTGGTCTGGATCTCCTGACCTCGTGATCTGCCCGCCTCGGCCTCCCAAAGTGCCGGGATTACAAGCGTGAGCCACCGCGCCCGGCGACTATTTAAAATTGATTAGAAAGTTGACTTTAAGGTGGAAGCAGGAATCTGCCTTTGGGGTAAACGCCTCTATTGTAGGAAGGGCAACCTTGATGGGCTCTCCCAATCATGAGGATAAAAATCAATTTCTCCTCCTCTTCCTTAGCAGAACTCCTGATATCGGTAAAGTCTTCCAAGGTCAAATACACAGGACTGGGACGTTGAGGAATCTGGCTAATGCTGTCAAAAGCCACCTCACCAGGAGCATATCATTCCAGTGTAATTTCTTTATTTTAATCATGCCTCCCACCTAACTGAGCCAGTATTATTGGAGAATATATCTGGCAAGTTAATAGGAAACACTTAGAGTGTAGGATCTTACTCTATTTTCTGTTGCTTATAACAGAATACCTGAAACTGGATCATTTATAAAGAAAAGGAATCTATTTCTTACTGTGGTAGAGACTGGAAAGTCCAAGGTCAATGGGCCACATCTGGTGAAGGCCTTCTTCCTGATGGGCACTCTGTCTACAGAGGCCCAAGGCAGCACAGGGCATCACATGGCAATGGAGGGGGCTGAGTGTGCTAACATGCTTTCTCAGGTCTCTCTTCCTCTTGTCTTTTTTTTTTTTTTTTTTTGAGATGGAGTCTCGCTCTGTCGCCCAGGCTGGAGTGCAGTGGCACGATCTCGGCTCACTGCAACCTCCGCCTCCTGGGTTCAAGCGATTCTCCCACTTCAGCCTCCTGAGTAGCTGGGACTACAGGCGCCCGCCACCACGCCCGGCTAATTTTTTGTATTTTTAGTAGAGATGGGGATTCACTGTGTTAGCCAGGATGGTCTCTATCTCCTGACCTCATGATCCGCCCATCTTGGCCTTCCAAAGTGTTGGGATTACAGGCATGAGCCACTGCACCCAGCCCTCTCTTCCTCTTCTAAAAAAGCCACCAGACCGGCCAGGCACAGTGGCTGTAATCCCAGCACTTTGGGAGGCCAAGGAGGGCGTATCACGAGGTCAGGAGATTGAGACCATCTGGCTAACACAGTGAAACCCCATCTCTACTAAAAATTCAAAAAATTAGCCAGGCGTCGTGGTGGTGGGTGCCTGCAGCCCCAGCTACTCGGGAGGCTGAGGCAGGAGAATGTCGTGAACCCGGGAGGCAGAGCCTGCAGTGAGCAGACTCCAGCCTGGGTGACAGAGCAAGACTCTGTTTAAAAAAAAAAAAAAAGCCACCAGATCCACTCCCATGAGAACCCATTGACCCATTAATGCATTCATGACAACAGACCCCTCATGGTCCAATCAGCTCTTAAAGGCCCCAGCTTTCAATGTTACCTCATTGGGGATTAAGTTTCCAATACATGAAATTTGGAGGACACTTTCAAACCACAGCAATAAGTTTAAAAGTAAAGATTCACAAGACTGCATGCAGGTTAAGCAATTTTGAAGTATTCCATTCTTACCCATGGCAGGTCTTCCTAGCCAAGTACACTGGGTTCCAATTATCCCCATAGCATTTGGTTCTTCTAGAGCAGACAGAGTGTATTTCTGAAAAGCCTCCATTCCACAAAAGCATCTGGCTCCTGAGACCTCTTCAGTACAGCCTCAGCCACTGGAGCCTGGGACATGACATCATTGCTTCAGGGCCATAAGATACTAGGGCTCCCCCTAAAACTTTGGCTGTGGAGACTGGGGAATCAGAGATATGCAGGGGTAGTGGTCTCTCTCTCTTTTTTTTGAGATGGAGTTTTGCTCTTGTTGCTCAGAGTGCAGTGGCACAATCTCAGCTCACTGCAACCTCTGCCTCCCAGGTTCAAGCGATTCTCCTGCCTTAGCCTCCCGAGTAGCTGGGATTACAGGCATATGCCACCACCACACCCAGTGAATTTTGAATTTTAAGTAGAGGCGGGGTTTCACCATGTTGGCCAGGCTGGTCTTGAACTCCTGACCTCAGGTGATCCACCTGCCTTGACCTCCCAAAGTGCTGGGATTACAGGCGTGAGCCACCGCGCCCGGCCTGTAGTGGTCTCTTAGCCCACTGTTCCCTGCCAAGGTAGTGCAGACGGAGTGGATCCCAGCCTCCTCCAGATTTATCAGCTGTGTAGAGATGTGGCACAAAGGAATAAGGAAGCGTCATGTATAGGAGGGGCCATGAGACGCCTCTACCTTCTTTCGATTTCCCAGACCTGCCCCATTTCCTAGACCTGGGAGTCCCTAAACTAACTTGGAGTTTAGAGGCAGCTCAAGTGCCTACTCTACTCGGAGATAGCCTTCCCCTGATTCATGGCCAAGAGCACTCATCCTCTATAGCTCCTTGAAAAGCAATCCTGGTGTCATAGACACATGACCATGGTATCAGCTATCTTTTCAGCAGCAGCAGGAAAACTTCCGAGTGGTTCCCCCTTTCCAAGAAACCTTTGCTGAGAAACCTTCCTTAACTTTGTTTATAAAATGGGCTCTATCCTTTTGCTTAACTTTTCAGTAATATCTGTGATATGGTTTGGCTGTGTCCCCACCCAAATCTCATCTTGAATTGTAGTTCTCATAATCCCCATGTGTCATGGGAGGGACCAAGTTGGAGGTAATTGAATCATGGGGGTGGTTACCCCCATGCTGCTTTTCTTTTTTTGTTTTGTTTTCTTTTGTTTTTGAGACACAGTCTCACTCTGTCGCCAAGCTGGGGTGCAATGGCGCAATCTCAGCTCACTGCAACATCCACCTCTGGGGCTCAAGCAATTCTCCTGCCTCAGCCTCCCGAATAGCTGGGATTACAGGTGCCCACCACCACACCCAACTAATTTTTGTACTTTTAGTAGAGATGGAGTTTCACCATGTTGGCCAAGCTGGTCTTGAACACCTGATCTCGTGATACGCCCACTTTGGCCACCCAAAGTGGTGGGTCTGCAGGCGTGAGCCACCGCACCTGGCCTCCATGCTGCTTTTCTCATGACAGTGAGTGAGTTCTCCAGAGATCTGATGGTTTTATAAGGGCCCTTTTGCTCAGGATTTCTCCTTGCAGCCACCACGTGAAAAAGGATGTGTTTGCTTCCCCTTCTGCCATGATTGTAAGTTTCCTGAGGCCTCCTCAGCCATGCGGAACTGTGAGTCAATTAAACCTCTTTCCTTTATAAATTACCCAGTCTCTGGTACATCTTTGTTTTTTGTTTGTTTGTTTTGTTTTGTTTTGTTTTAAGACAGAGTCTTGCTCTGTTGCCAGGCTGGTGTGCAGTGGCACGATCTTGGCTCACTGCAACCTCCGCCTCCCAGGTTCAAGCGATTCTCCTGCCTCAGCCTCCCAAGTAGCTGGGACTGCAGGCGCCCACCACCACTCCGGGCTAATTTTTGTATTTTTAGTAGAGACGGGTTTTCAATACATTGGGCAGGATGGTCTCAATCTCTTGACCTCGTTGATCCACCCTCCTCGGCCTCCCAAAGTGCTGGCATTACAGGTGTGAGCCACCACGCCCAGCTCGGGTATGTCTTTATTAGCAGCATGGGAATGGACTAATACCATCAGAAGGAACTTTTCAAGGGGGTCCTACAAGGTATGTTTTGTACCACTGACCACATTCAAAAGAGACTCTCTGAAACTCACAGGGTTCAGAGTTGCAAAGAATGTGAGGTGTGATCTCATACCTCCAACTTGAGCTATTTATCATTTCAGGTACTGAGAGGCTACATTACATTCTCTCTAATTGATGAAGATTTGTTCTTAATCATTGACTGAGAAAGAAGACCCATCTCCATCTCATTAGCTTTATTCACTTATGCACACGCACACACAAAGTATCTACCAGCTGCCCCCACGTAAGTCACAGTGTGATCATCACTGAGCAGGTGGGTAGGGAGGAGTCAGCCAGCAAACACAGGCTGCCCCTCCAGGAACTTCCTGGTATTCCAGCCTCCAGCGATGACTGAATGCCTCTAGTCTGCAGCTTCCACTTCATTTTCTTCCTTTTCATCTCTTTTCCATTAGTATCTGTGCCTTCTGAAATTACAACTTGATTGTCTAAGGCATTCAAGTTGATCCGCTTAAGGCAAACTGAGATGTGAGTAACCAGTATGTCCAGACCTCCCGGGGGCCGCCATTTTGCTAACAAGTATGACTTTGCCACAAACTAAAATGAGGCTCCATTTATTTCTCCTTTTTTCATCCTCTTCCAATTGATGGCAAATGCAGGGAATATGTTTTTCATGCCAGTTGCTTTCTAAGGCCTCTTGACTGCTCAGATAACTGTTTTGCCCAAGAACACTAACCCTGTCCATGTTGGAAACGTGCTTGGAGTCCTAATTCAGGGCCCATTCTAGGCATTTGGATTTGAGAGATGAATCAAGACCTTGCCCACCAGGAGCCGACAGCCTAGTGAAGCACACCACCCGCAGCAGCAGTTACAACACAGGAAGTGCTGCAAGGGAGGTGTGAACAGACTCTCACCAGGGACCACAGGCTACAAGGCCTCCCTAACTAAAGCCACCCCTCTAGCACGGCACAGAGAATTACATGGGGCTTGGGGCAGCTGACCAAGGACCTGTACCACTCCCTTTGGGTTTTATGTTTCTCTCAAGGGTTTTCTCATTTCAATTACTGTTCCAGTCACCACACTGATCCCCTCGGGCCTACAGCAAGGTGGTGGCACACTGCTTTCATTACTGAAAAAGTAAGGCAGAAGAAAGGGAGAACATCTGAATCTTCATCTATGGAATGGGGAGGAAAAACAGTAGCTACAGTGTCTGCACATAAAGAGGTGATCACAGTGCCTGGCACAAAAGCAGCGTTAGCTTTCGTTGCTGGGACCTACCACTGCTGGGCGATGGTAATAATCATGAACTCAGATCCAATCCAGGACGCAGCCTGCTGGAGCCTGCCCGGGACTCCCAAGCACAGGCAGCTGCACATCACACCCCCTTCTCACAGTGGCTCTCCACCCAGACTCAGACACAGCTCTCTGCTAGGGAAGAAAGTGAGGGCTGGCCCGGCAGGACAAGCCCACATCCAGCAGAGACTGGTGTGATCCCACAGCTTTGCCTGTTCCCGGGGTGTGTGTCGCCATCCACCACCTGCTCTAACTCTGAGATCCTTGTGGGCAGGAAACATGGCTTCATTACATGTTGTAGAAAAGGGGCTGGGAACATGAGAAATTTCTAATCTGGAAGGGGCTCTTAGAGAGAGTTATGTTCAGCTGTTTCACTTTAAAATACAATTATTGATGACATATTTTTTAAATGCTGAAAAAGTAAAAGAAAATTTAAATGGTCCACCTAATCCCCGACATAAACAGATTAGCCAAATGTAAATTTTAAGTGATAAACACGCCCTTAAAAAAAAAAAAAAAAGGCAAAACAGCACAGGAAGGAAGAAAATTAAGGCTAAGACATTTTGTTCCCTCTTGCTTTTTTTTTTTTTAACATATGGGGTCTCACTGTGTTGCCCAGCTGCAGTCTCAAACTCCTGGGCTCAAGCTCAAGCAGTCCTCCTTAGCTTCCCAAGTAGCTGAGACTATAGGTAAGTGCCACCAAGCCCACCAAGCTCCCAGCTAATTCTTCTTCTTCCTTTTCTTTTCTTTCTTTTTTTTTTGTAGAGATTAGGTCTCACTATGTTATTCAGGCTGGTCTCAAACTCCTGGCCTCAATCCATCCTCCCACCTCAGCCTCCCAAAGTGCTGAGATTATAGGCATGAGCTACCACTCCTGGCATTTTCCTCCTGCCCTGAACTCCCAGTCCTTCTTACTTTTTTCTTGTGGATCCTGCCAAAAATAATGATTAAAATATGAGCATATATATGCATGCACATATATACACGCATCTACATAATTCGATTTTTTTTTTTTTTTATAAATAGGATCCCACTTTCCTGCAACTTGCTTTTTGTACTTAAGGCAATAAGCAAAGTTCTGAAGCCGAAATTCTTGGTTTACAGGCTGGGCCCAGTGACTCACTTCTGTAATCTCAGCACATTGGGAGGCTGGGGCGGGCGGATCACCTGACGTCAAGAGTTCAAGACCAGCCTGGCCAACGTGGCGAAACCCCGTCTCTACTGAAAATACAAAAATTAGCCAGGCACGGTGGGAGGCACCTGTAGTCCCAGCTACTTGGGAGGCTGAGACAGAAGAATTGCTTGAACCAGGGAGGTGCAGGCTGCAGTGAGCCGAGATCATGCCACTGCACAACATCCTGGGTGACAGAGCAAGGCTCTGTCTCAAAACACACACACACACACACACACACACACGCACACACACACGCACGCACACACACACACACACTTGGTTTGTACTCCACACTCCCATGCCAGTTTCTAATTACAGTATGATCTTGAGCAGATTATATAACTTGACTGTGCCTCAGCTTTTTGATCTGAATGATGGGGATAGATGAGTTAACACACGTAAACCTCTTAGAATGCAGACAGCACTCAAATATGTATTGTTATTATTTACTCCTGTTATATCTTTGTACCCCCTCCCTATCCTCCTATTTAAATGCTGCCCAGTGTGCCAGGACGTATCATTTGGGCTTTGAACCAGTCCCCTGGTGGTGAATATCGAGGTTGTATCCAGTTTGGCTATTGCTGTTACAAACAATATTAAGACATCCTTATTCACCAGTTGTTAATACTGTAGTGAGAAAATCCACCAGATATATTCCAAAGGGTGAACTTGCTGGGTCTGTGCATCATAAATTTTGAGAGACGTCGCCAGATGCCCTCCCAAAATACTCTGCCCACGTACCCTGACACAATAGCCAAGTGAAGGTGCCTTTTCCCAGCCCCTCTCCAGAACTGGATATTCTCAAATTTTGCATCATATCTGCTCTCTAATAAGCAAGTGACAAAATGGCACTCCTTGTGTTGATTTGAACCTCTTTTATTATGAGTGAGGTTGAGAACTCTTTAATTTGCAGATGAGAGAAACTGAGACCCGGGGTCCCCTAACTGGCTTCAAGTGTGACCCTGAGGTCATCAGTGGCACAGACAAGCCTGAGGTCAGAACACCTCTCTGGGATCACCCTAAGATGCCCAGACCCACAGCACCAGGAGGAGTGTCTGATGGCCATCAGCCAACCCCTGCCTCCTCCCCTCTCCAGGGCACATCCAGTTGGGTTAGGGTGACCAGCAATCCCAAGGCAGACAGAAGTTTCAGCCCCGTCCTCGGTCCAGGAAGCAGGGTTGAGGGGCTTCTCCAACTGAAGGTTGCTGCCTGCAGCTAGTAGATAAGGAACGCCTTGTCTCCACATTGCCTGAGGTTCAAGGGTGTTTTTCTCTTATTCCTGTTATCTCAAGTCTCTGTTCTGTCTCGGAGCAAAGAGTTCATGTTGTGACTGGGCCTTCGTTTTCTTTCTCCACCTCCTCTGTGGACCTGGACTTTAACTGGGAAAGAAAGCTCCTTGGAGTAGGAAATGAGTCTGCTTTGATCGCCCTCTGGGTGCCTTGCCCCAGTGGATGAACGGAGCAGAAGCTGATGGACTAGCGCTGGGGGAGAGAGAGTGAGGTCTAGGTGATGGACTCTGCTGCTCCCTGGCACTGTGTCTTTGGGCAAATCCCTCTAGGTCTCACTGTCTTCATCCGAAGGAGAGAAAAGGCACCTAACACGCAGGATTGTTCCATGCACGTGTCTGGGCTTTGAAAACTGTGAAGTGCAACACAAACGGAGGATCCTGGTGAATGTCAGCAAGTTGGTCGCCACAGGCTTCCACGCAGGTGCGTTTAAGAGGCAACCAGCTTCGGTCATGCAGGCAGGGCCTGCCCCTGTTTTGAGATATTCCTGAAGCCGTCCACCTCCCACCCAAGCATACCAGAACCAAGCTGATCATCATAACGCAGACTGAGTCGTGGTTTCATCTTGATTGGGCAAAAAAGTATTTCATAAGCGTCTATTTATACACCAGCTAAACTAGATGTTCAGCAAATCCTCATTTGTTTGGCAGACACTGGAAGCTCAGTTCTACTTAGTGGAATTTCTCAGCCAACTGATACTCATCACACATTAGAATTAGAAAACAAAACTGGCTATTTCGAAGGGAATCAACCTACAATTATTACATATTTCTCTCCGACTTTCTAAAAAAAAAAAAAAAAAAAGCATTAAATGCAGTCCTACCCTTTTTCTTATCTCACTGCCACCACCATAAACACCAATTATTCTACTGACTCTAGAATCATAAGAGCCTGTTCTACCACTCATAGCTTTGAGACTTTCGGCAAATTATTTAACCTCTTTGTGTCTCAGTTTTCTCATCTATAAAAGAGGATCAGAAAACCAAGTTAATTAGGAAATGTGGCTGCAGTGAGAACACAAAACCAGCAATCTACTCAAAATTTAGTGCATGGATTTGGTGATAACTGTTTTTCTCTTTGAGATATTTTTTGTTCCTACCCGGCTCCTAGCTATATTCCAGATAGCTGAATTTGCTGGCAAAGTAAACATCTCTTATGTGGACGTGAATTTCTTTTGGGGCCTTGAAAAACATAACTAAGGCCCCCATGGAACGCATTACACCAACAAGCCAGGCACAGACACAGGCACTCCGTCCCAAGCAGGGAGACTTTCAGCCAATGCCTCAGAGCAGACCAGTAGAGCGAACCTAAATGAACAGAGAGAACCACGTCAAGGAAAGCAAAAGCCTCCCTGACCTTCATGAGGGGGAGAAACCTTCTCTACCAGTCAGCAGGAAGTAGAGACCAATGTCCAAGCCAACTGGGCTTTGTCCTTGCAAGGAGAAACATGCAGATCCCAATAGGGGAAATGAAATATAAAGGATGACTTAAAACACCGGGACAATCCACAGTGAACATGCAGGAGGGGAAGTTAAGGCACTGAGACCATTCCAGTTTTCTGTCTAGGAGGAGCATGAAAGTGGCCCTCTAGTTGGCCAGGAGGCGGGAGGCTGCAGGTTGCCATGCGATGCATAGCAAGCGCACAATATGTTTGCTTGAGTGGCTTGTATTTTTGAGCACAAGACATTATGGGCGCCTACCTAGACCCTTGAGCCACCCTGTGGTTCAGACGCTAGAAAGGACAGTGCTGAAGAGCTGAAGCCACCCTACCTGAGAGTAATCCGTTTTCCTCAGAAGGATGTAAAGAATTCTCTTGGGCCAGCTGTGGTGGCTCATGCCTGTAGTCGTAGCACTTTGGGAGGCCAAGGTGGATGGATTGCTTGAGCCCATGAGCTCAAGACTAGCCTGGATAACATAACAAGACCTGTTATGTCTACAATTTTTTCATTTTTTTTAATTAGCCAGGTGGCACACACCTGTAGGAGTGGGAGGATCACTTGAGCCTAGGAGGCTGAGGTTGCAGTGAGCCGTGACTGCACCACTGCACTCCAGCCTGGGAGACAGAGCAAGACCTTGTCTCGAAAAAAGACTTTAAAGGAAATTATCTTGCTTCAGTTGAGCTAGGTCTCTGGAGTTCTATCTACAATACTGAAGACACATACTACAGACATCACAAGGCCATTTATAAATGCTTCAGCTCTCTCTCCTTCAAGTACACAGTTGTATTACATTTCCCTGCCTGCCTGAAGTTAGGGGTGGCCAGGTATGGCCAATAAAATGTGTGACATGTGTCACTACTGGACAACTTTAGGAACCAGCACCTGCTTCGCCATTTGCACCTTTCCCTTGGCCACAGAGATGAGGAATGTCCCATCAGTTTCAATCCAAGAATGGGAATAAAGATGACTTGGAACAGAGTCCTCATCAATCTTCAACAGAAAGGTAGAGTGAGCAAGACAAGAAACTTCTGGCCAGGTGTGGTGGCTCATGCCTGTAATCCCAGCACTTTGGGAGGCCAAGGTGGGAGGATCACCTGAGGTCAAGAGTTCGAGACCAGCCTGGCCAACATGGCAAAGCCCTGTCTCTACTAAAAATACAAAAATTAGCTGGCATGGTGGCAGGTGCCTGTAATCCCAGCTACTCAGGAGGCTGAAGCAGGAGAATCGCTGGAACCCAGCAGGCGGAGGTTGCGGTGAACTGAGATCATGCCACTGCACTCCAGCCTGGGCGACAGAGTGAGAACCCATCTCAAAAAAAAAAAAAGAAAAGAAACTTCCCTATTTTATGCCACTGAGTTTTGGGGTTTGTCTGTTACCCCACAACCCAGACAACTCTGAGTGACACATGTGCACAACTTAGCCACCCAGAAGTGACCTTCTTCTTCCAAGTTGGTAATTGTCAAGTGTTTAATTGCATTAAGATAGATTGTGCAGGCTGGGCGCAGTGGCTCACGCCTGTAATCCTAGCACTTTGGGAGGTCGAGGCGGGCAGATCACGAGGTCAGGAGATCGAGACCACCCTGGCTAACATGGTGAAACCCCATCTCTACTAAAAATACAAAAAAGTTAGCTGGGCGTGGTGGCGGGCGCCTGCAGTCCCAGCTACTAGGGAGGCTGAGGCAGGAGAATGGTGTGAACCCAGGAGGTGGAGCTTGCAGTGAGCCGAGATCGTGCCACTGCACTCCAGCCTGGGCGACGGAGCAAGACTCCGTCTCAAAAAAAAAAACAGATAGATTGTGCATCCATAAAGTACACAGTACTAGGAACTCAGTTGGTCATTATAGATATAGACATAATTTTTAATTATCAGATGCCAGACTTCTTTCCAAAAGGTAAATTATAAAGCTGAGCTCTCAAACAATTTCCATAACCCTTCTGTAAGGTTAATTTATCCCCAATTCCTTTCCTGAACTCAGCAAACACATTTCCAGGGGCAAAGGTCAGACAGTAAAACCTGCTCCAAATGCATTGCCCACCAATGGAGGAGAAGGTGATCATTTTAATAAATTCCAATTTCTAATATGGAAGATTTACTCCACAATGCTTTTTTTCTTTTTTCTTTTGCTCCAGCTGGAGTGCAGTGGCATGATTGCAGCTCACTGCAGCCTCGAACTTCTGTCCTCAACCAAACTTCTGTGCAGTTCTCGCACCTCAGCCTCGCAAGTAGCTGGGACCACAGGCGCACACCATTCATTATACCTGGTTAATTTTTTTGTAGAGATAGGGTCTTCCTATGTTGCCCAGGCCAGTCTCAAGCTCCTGGACTCAAGCGATCCTCCTGCCTTGGCCTCCCAAAATGCTGGGATTACAGGCACAAGCCACCACAGTTGGCCTCCACAACACTCTTGACCAACAGCTACATTCACCCTTGTAGATGTCAGGATGGGCTGGCCAAATGAGAATTATTTTATTTTCCTGTTAAATCCAGAGTTTTAAAACTCCAGATGTTCTTTGAACATTACCATGGGTTGACACCCACTAGAGCCAAGTTCAACATCATTATCTCATTTCTCCAAAGGCACATTTCAATTTGTCATTTTATTTAATACACAAAACATGAATTTAGGACAAAATTTGTAGTATTCTCCCACACTAAAAAAAAAAAAAAAAAAAAAAAATTCCACAAATTAAGTTTTTCCATAGCAAAATATATCAAAACACGTATGCCTTACACAGTTGCAGTGCAGTCTAAGAAAGTCTGCTAAGCTGTGACCGAAAACATCTTCATCATTGCTACGTAACAGACCCTATAGACACAGATGCTGTTTACACGGACCTACTGATCTACTCATCTTAAGTCAGATTTACTGTTTTAGCCATCATTACTTTTTTCACTTATAAATCAGAACCAATCTAGCCATTTTAGTGTCCAAAATAACTATACCATGATCTAATTTCTTAGATTGTTAAAATAACCAGATCAGAGTCACTGCTGGTGAATCAATAAAACGCCTGGAAATAAACACGGGGGAAAAGACATGACCAACCAATTGGCTGTCAAGGCCAAAGGACCTGCCCACCACCACATCCTCACCCCAAGCCTTGTAATTTACACCTACATTCTGATATTCCAAGGTGCCGAGGGCCAGTCTGTAAGTACCTTGATGTATGTGTGGCAGAACCACTTGGTTATAATAGTCAATTAAATTATTAATGAAAGAACTGTACAAATAAAAGCATCATGCTCTTTTATGGAGGAATAATTATTATCTTAAGCAATGCAAATTGAATAATAAGAATCGTCAGGACAGTTCGGTGATAAGCTAACAATTTGCGGCAATCAGACCAAACATCTCTGCTCAAGCTGTCTAATAAAATAAACAGCAGTTTGTTGACATTTTTGTTCCATTGAACACACAGACATCCAGAGGCTACTTGTATGTCTCGGTTAGAAGAGCCAAGAAAGAAGTGGAGACTGAATGATATAAAAGTAGAACCAGTTCTAATGGTGGTAATTTAGATGTTTACATATCTTTTTATTTTTTTATTTTTTTCTTGAGATGGAGTCTTGCTCTATCACCCAAGCTGGAGTGCAGTGGCACTATCTCAGCTCACTGCAACCTCCGCCTCCTGGGTTGAAGCAATTCTCCTGCCTCAGCCTCCCGAGTAGCTGAGATTACAGGCACCCGCCACCACGTCTGGCTAATCTTTGTATTTTTAGTAGAGATGGAGTTTCACCATGTTGGCCAGGCTGGTCTCGAACTCCTGACCTCGTGATCCGTCCGCCCCAGCCTCCCTAAGTGCTGGGATTACAGGCGTGAGCCACCGCACCTGGCCAGGTGTTTCCATATCTTAAGGAAACAACAAATCCTATAAAGTGTCCCAGAATCAAATGACATAATTTATTTATACACACCCATATATATAAAGACATAGATATTTACTGATACATATGCGTTCCATGAATAGACCTATATATAAAACAATAGATTATTGTAACTAAGTATAATGTTGCAGTTACATTCATGTAAAGAAATAAATCAAATGCTGTGGTAATAATAGGCCATCTCTAGTAAGAAGTAGTAGTTAGAATAGTAGGTCATCATTGCTAGGAGCAGTGGCTCACGCCTGTATTTCCAGCACATTGGGAGGCTGAGGTGGGAGGATCGCTTGAGATCAGGAGTTCAAGACCAGCCTGGACAACCTAGGGAGACGCCATCTCTACAAAAATAAAAAAAATTAGCTGGGCATGGTGGCACGTGCCTGTATCTCCAGCTACTTGGGAGGCTGAAGTGGGGAAATCACTTGAGCCCAGGAGTTTAAGGCTGCAGTGGGCTATGAGATTGCACCACAGCACTCCAGCCTGGGCAGCAGAGTGAGACCCTATCTCAAAGAAAAAAAATAACAATTTAAAAGTTAAACAAAAATAGTTATCAAGCACCTAACTACCTACAAACAGCCTTGTGCCATTCCACAGAAGAGCAACCAGCAGGCCATTCATTTCCTTATGTACCTTATAGGGCCCCGATGGGATACTGCAGAATCATACAGTCTTCAAACAGAACTTGGTACTACCCAATTCTCCACCAGTTTATCCAAGACTGATCCAGGAGAGAGTGTGTCAATACACCAGATCCAATAACACAGGGAAAATCTATTAAACCTGAACTGATGAGTAACTTGGACCTTTCGGTAGCTGCTATGACCAATTTCCTGCCCCTTGTTCACCTGGGAAACTATGTATCGCTGTGAGATAAGGATAACCGGTGGTATTTGGGGTGAGTGGCGCCGTGGGAGGGGTAGGCAAAGGCAATTAAGTCTCATCAGCTTCCAGCAGGAATAAATGCTGAGGAACGGGCTTAAACTTCTTGCTCTCGGACATGTGCATGTCACAAACACACACCTTTTTGTACTAGAGTCCTAGTTAGGTAGAAGTCCAGCTGTTCAGAGGCCATCTGACTGCACTTTTGGGGTGAAATAATGCCCTTTCCAAAAGCCTCTCCCCTCATTCACCATGAGCTGATACATCTGTCATATTGACTGGGCCAATCTGAATGCCATTCTCCTTCAAGAGATCCCAACTTCAAAACAGCCCTTCCTCCTCAGACTCCCTGGCAGATGCCCCTGCTCGGACCCCCAACTGCTCCTCTGAACCAAATTCTGCCCAATTAAACCAAAATGCTCTCGCATGTACTACGTTGACACCACCACTGAGGGAGCTATGAGCTTTGAGCATAGTTGAGTTTGGTCTCAAATGACTTGATCTCTGGTTAATGCTCAAATATCCGTTTTGGGAGTTCATATGCACATACCAGAGTGAGACAGAAATCAACATGGACACATAAACCACATAAACATATTCACTAGAGGGAAACAGCACAGTGTCGTATTTTCCACAGTGATTAAGAGTCACCCCCTGCCTTCGCAGGGGGTTGGGCCCGCCACATTTCCACCAGGAGATAAACCTGAGTGACCTAGAGTGCTAAAGACCGATGCCTGTTTATCTTTTCAAATGCTATCCCCCCACTCCTTAAACCAAGAAGAAAGTCTTCAGTGCTGGTGTATCTCTAACACGTGCTAATCTTCTTTTTAATGAGAAGGATAAGCCACTGTCTTCAGACCTGCAGTGAATGGTAGTAAGGCGCCAGAAGGGAGAATAGAGAAGGAGGCAAGAATGACACCCAGGAGAAGGGCAAGAGAACCCCAGGCAAGGAGGCTCTGGGATCTGGATTTCACACAGCAACAAAATTTCAAAAATAGTTTTGGGGACAGGCGTACATGGCCAACTTTTTGTTTTGCCAAGTAAGGATATTGAACTCACTATCTTGAGCTTATTTTTCTCATTTTGCCTTAGACTGGGGGAACGCTCATGTTTGAATACCTACTTGTGCATATCTGTGTACTGTCTGTGTCCCCCACCCCCTTAGACTAAGCCCAAGCACGGCACCTCGGAATTGCCTCTGCCTCCCACACAGAGGCTCCCCAGGATCCAGAAACCGCTGAAACAGACCAGACTGGATCCCCGATCTGAGGAGTATTCCATATTTCTCCTTTCACTTGAGAATGTTTTACACTTCCTTATCTTCCTATCTTCCTTCAGAGAATTTCTGTGAAATATCTTTTCTAGGGTGTTATAAAGCCATCTTAAAAAAAAGAAATCAACACTTTCTCCCCAGGAGTCACTTCAACCCTTGATAAGAAAGTAGTTTATGTGCTTCTGAAGGAAATGAATTCTAACTAAAAGGGCATTCCCACTTTCGGCCTGGGGGCCTGACCTGCAACAGCCAAGAACAGAGCTGCAAAGAGTGCCAAGGCCTTCTTCCTCGGGCAGAGCAGCCAAGGGGCAGATTTTCCAAGCCTTCGTCTTGAGAATACGCCACAGCCAGCCAGGATGACTGGGCTGAAGGGAATCAACTTGAAGGCTCTGGGCCAGACCCAGGGCTTTCAGCAACAAATAAGGATTTAGACCAGTTTAATTTCTGAATTCTTGGAAGACAAAGACCATGTATATTAAAGTGGTCGGCACGATGCCTGTTTGCCATGTGTAAATAGGTATTTAGTCAATTTTTTATGGCAATCATGATAATGTTGATGAGAACAATGGGAGAAAAAAAAATAACCAAAGTCCTTTATCCCTTGAGAGGAGACTGGATCTGGCCTCATGACCCCTCACAGGTTATACCAAGAGCTTCCACAAGGCCTTCAACGCTGATATAGTTTGGATATCTGTCCCCACCCAAATCTCACGTTGAAATGTAATCGCCAATGTTGGAGGTGGGGCCTGGTGGAGGTGTCTGGGTCATGGGGGAGGAGCCCTCATGAGTGACTTGGGGCATCCCCTTGGTGATAAGTGTGTTCTCACTCTGAGTTCACATAAGGTCTAGTTGTTTGAAAGTGTGTGGCACCTCCCTTCACCTCTTGCTCCCATTCTCGCCATGTGACGTGCCTGCCCTCACCTTGCCTTCTGCCATGATTGGAAGTTTCCTGAGGCCTCCTCACAAGCAGATGCCACTATGCTTCCTGTACAGCCTGCAGAACCATGAGCCAATTAAATCTCTTTTCTTATAAATTACCCAATCTCAGGTGTTTCTTTATAGCAGTGCAGGAGTAGACTAATACAAACAAGGGCTGTTTGTTGAATAAACAATGAATGAATTCTCATATTCATCTTATCTTTCGGTACACAAAAACAACTGGTTTAGAAATCTTTTAGATTAATTCTCACTTAAATAAAATATATATTTTAATCTTACTTCCAATTATCAGTCAGGATCATACATTCTTGGGTAATAAGAACCATAATAGTAATTTTAAGAGCTGCGACAGAATGAGTGTTTACTCTCTTCCAAGTACTGGGCCAAGTACTTTATGAGAATGATTTTATTTAATTACCACAACACCGGCTGAGCGCAGTGGCTCACATGTATAATCCCAGCACTTTTGGAGGCCGAGGCAGGCGGATCACTTGAGGTCAGGGGTTTGAGACCAGCCTGGCCAACATGGTGAAACCCTGTCTCTACTGAAAATACAAAAATTAGCTAGGTGTGGTGGTGCATGCCTGTAATCCCAGCTACTCAGGAGGCTGAGGCACAAGAATCACTTCAACCCAGGAGGCGGAGGTTGCAGTGAGCCAAGATCGAGCCATTGCACTCCAGCCTGGGTGAGAGAGCGAGACTTCATCTCAAAAAAAAAAAAAAAAAAAAATTACCACAACACCTCTACAAGATAAATATCCCTATCCCTATTTTACAGATGGGGAAATGGAGGTTCAGACAGCTTACATCATTTTCTCAGAATGCACTCCTCAGAAATCCCATTCCAATCATGCAGCTGAAAGAGCAAGGACTGGGAGCTGAAACTGTGGCTGACGGCCTCACCCTGGCATCCACTGCCTCAGCCTGAAGATCTTGGGCCACTTCATTAAAACCCACCCTGCCATAAGCTACAGCTTTTAAGGTACACACACTTTAACTGGAGCTGCTGAAAACCTAGGCCAGTCCTCTTTCCTGGAAGCCTATGTTGTTTTCATTCAGTTTTAAAGCCTGTTCAGCCTTTATATCCTCTCTCTCGGGAGCCCTAACTTCAGCCCCTAGGCCTTGGCACCACTGCAGCAAAGGACCCTGTTGCAAAGTCATTCTGCTGGATTAGACAAACCCATTTCTCTCAGGATAGTTAGTGCAATTCCAAAATGGCTTATGATGAGCCAAAACTCTCAACTTGTTTTAAATAAAGCAAGCTCTCCAGAATCCCAGAGCTGTAGTCGGTGGTGGTGGTGTTATGAACGCTGGTGTGAAGCTGTCCTCCCTTTCCGCAGATGTCTTTCTCTGTGATCTCTGTGGTCCTTAGTTTCTCTGTATTTAGAATACAAACTCTTACCTACCTCACAGAAATGATTGTAACAACCAAGTGGGATAGCACAAATACTTTTTGAAAAACATTAAATGCCTTCTACAACTGAGATGTTAACATTAGACTTTTCCAATAGGACAGGTTATGGAAAATTCAACTAGGCATTTAGAAGGCCAAAGCATGGATCCAAAAACTCTCTCTGATACATATATGGTGACTTCCATTTAATTAACTGTTTCCGGGGAGCACCTAGAGCCATTATCAAAGGTGCTAACTGGGCAGCCAATGGGAAAACTCTTAATAGGTCTATGAGTCACTCCTTTGGAAAGTTTTCGTCTTGTGTTTTAATATTCGGGCTCCATTTATGACTCAAGCGTAACTTTCCTTGGTATTAAGTAACAAGGAACTGAGATTAATTGCCCAATTTTTAACTACATTTGGCCTGTTTGCATCCCATGTTGTAAGCACCCTACTAGGGCTGTAAGAACAAGGTATTTGTCACTGACTATTGTGAAAAAGCTTGGGCATCTGAACACTTTATGATCAGTAAAATACAGGATTCTAGCCTCCTAAGAGGCGGGCGGATCATGAGGTCAGGAGATCGAGACCATCCTGGCTAACACAGTGAAACCCCATCTCTACTAAAAATACAAAAAATTAGCCGGACGTGGTGGCGGGCACCTGTAGTCCCAGCTACTTGGGAGGCTGAAGCAGGAGAATCGCTTCAACTCGGGAGGCGGAGGTTGCAGTGAGCCTAGACCGTGCCATTTCACTCCAGCCTGGGCAAGAAGAGCAAAACTCTATCTCAAAAAAAAAAAAAGAAAAGAAAAAAATGGTTTGAGAACATCACAGGAAACCATGCTGAACTCAGTGTGTTGACTTTTACACCCTATAACCTGGCCAGCTGGCTCTGTGTCTCGAAGCATCAGACTCCATTTTGAACATGGATTTCTTTTTTCCTTTCCAGAGTCTCTCATTTTCTCCATTGTATTCATTCAGAGGGAAAAAAAAAAAGACCTCATAAATGTCATTTCATATTCCAAGCAATTTGCTATAGGCAACTACACCATTACTTTGTACAAATAAATTTACATAAATCATTATTAGAATGTTTTATCTTGGCAACATTATTTGGTTCCCAGAACACAAATTAAATGCATGCTTAAAGCAGAATATTTTAAAGTTATTCCTATATTGTTTATGAGACAGGATTAGAAATTTCCATCTAATTTTTCTTTCATAATGGAATTCCTTTAGTTTTCTTTGTACGTTTAGAAACCATATGTATAATTTTCTGGGGGGTTTCTTGAAGCAAGCCATGCAGTAGATGACTGTGCCACATTTCGTTCATTTTTCAGCTGCTGTTCCCTTTGATTTTGTGGGTTTGGTTTTGAACACTGATTAGGAAGGCCAGGAACCAGGGGAATTGCAATACAGACTCCTAAGTAGACAGCTTTTTGTTTGATAATATTCTGCACATAAACTGGTCTTTGATTGTGGTTAAGCTTTATTTATTTATTTTTTTAATAAACAAATGTGTAAATAAACTCCCTGCACTCAGTTTCTCCTGGCTGTTTGGGTTGGGAAGGGGCCTGTTTGGATTCTCTGCACAGCACATGGCAAGTCTTCACTGGCTGGAGTTTTACTCCACCCTAGATTTCAAAATAAAATCTTTTCCATGTAAAATGCAGCTCCCACTTTTAAAACAAGCTGCACTTGTCAACATCAGGGTAGGGAGTGGTGGCAGGGGACCGGACGGGAAGTCAGCAGACACAGCACGTCAGTGAGGCCTGCTGTTGCTGGCTCTGGAAAACGACATAGTGACTTCCCGGCTCGTCTTCTCATTGGTGTCACAAAGGGCTGGACTCCTGGCTCATGGCTGGAACTTTCTACCAGTATGTGGTCTGAGAACAGATTCCAGGGCCACTGTCAAGCAAGTGGGGCCCCATGAGTTCAACGGGGCAATACTCAAAAACGGGGAGTGAGGCAGCCCCGTGGAGGGCTTAAGAACACAGATTCCAATAGTCAGCGTTCAAATCAACACACCAAATCAACCACTTACTACCTGTGTGACTGAATAATTCAAACCTTTCTGCATCTCTGTTGCCTCATCTGAAAATGAAGAGATTATGCATACATACCTATCAGTCTTATTTTGGGGATTAAATGAAGCAACGCCAACAAAAAGCTGAGAAGAGTGTCTGACTCTTAGAAGAGGCTCAATAAACAGTAGCTAACATTAATCTTAAAAGATGACCAGTGAAGTCAAGCTAGGGTGATCATATCATTTATGATCTAAACCAGGATATTTCTGGGTGTGAAAGGGAAGACTGTATGGTAATTACATTGGGTCAACTGGCGTATGCTAGGACAGTCCCAGGCATACTGGGACTTGTGTGACCCTGCACCTAGCCCATACCATTCAAGACTCAATAAAGAAATTTATTTTTTGCTTACAATTATATATTGCATATTTTACAATTTGTTACTCCTTTTAAAGTTCTTTCATACACTTTATTTGAACTTTTCTTAAAATGTGTGAAAATGTAGGACTGAATTAATTACCCCTTAATAATACGCAAACAAAGGCACAAAAAAAGTATAGACTTTCCCGTAGTGACCCAGTGTTGCTGAGCAGTGGGGGACAGTATCCCATGAGCTCCTCCATACTTCACGGCCTCCTGCCAGAGAGACAGGCTCATGTGACTAGCCCTGACCAATGGCCTGTCACCTCTAGTCTCAAGCACTGAAGCGTGTGTGTGCAGCCGGGCACACTGGCTCACACCTGTAATCCCAGCACTTTAGGAGGTCAAAGACGGAGGATTGCTTAAGCCCAGAAGTTTGAGACCAGCCTGAACAACATAGCAAGACCCTGACTCTACACAAAATTTTAAAAACGAGACTACAGCATGCCTGTAGTCCCAGCTACTCAGGAAGCTCAGACAGGAGGATCCCTTGAGCCCAGGAGTTCAAGGCTGCAGTGAGCCATGATCATGCCACTGCACTCCAGCTGGAGCAACCGAGCAAAATCCTGTCTAAAAAAATGAATGGAGCTGGGCATGGTGGCTCACACCTATAATCCCAGCACTTTGGGAGGCTGAGGCGGGTGGATCACTTGAGGCCAAGAGTTCAAGACCAGCCTAGCCAACATGGCGAAACCCTGTCTCTACTAGAAAATAAAGAAATTAGCTGGGCATGGTGGCACATGTCTGTAATCCCAGCTACTCAGGAGGCTCAGATAGGAGGATCCCTTGAGCCCAGGAGTTCAAGGCTACAGTGAGCCATGATCACACCACTGCACTCTAGCTGGGGCAACAGAGCAAGACCCTGTATGGAAAAAAAAAAAAAAAAGAATGGAGCCAGTACAGTGGTTCACACCTATAATCCCAGCACTTTGGGAGACCAAGGTGGATGGATCACTTGAGGCCAGGAGTTCAAGACCAACCTGGCCAACATGGCAAAACCCCATCTCTACTAAATATACAAAAATTAGCCAGGTGCGGTGGCACGCTTCTGTAATCCCAGCTACTCGGGGGGCTGAGGCAGGAGAATCGCTTGAACCCAGGAGGTGGAGGTTGCAGAGAGCCGAGATTGCGCCATTGCACTCTAGCCTGGGAGACAGAGTGAGACTCTGTCTCAAAAAAGAAAAAAGAATGGTTGTACGTTCTCAACTCTTTCCTTCACATGTTGTAGCAGCCAGGAAGCTATGTTTGGAGATGTAGATATCACAAGATGGAAGAGGCCTGGGACCTCAAAGTACTGGATGCAAGAGAGCAACACTGGCCCAATCCCAACTCTGGGCAAATGAGACATAAGCTTTTGTTGCACTAAGCCCCTGAGATGTAGGGTGTACTTTTTTTAAGTAGTCCCAGGTTGGAATGCAATAGCACGATCTCGGCTCACTGCAACCTCCACCTCCCGGGTTCAAGTGATTCTCCTGCCTCAGCCTCCCGAGTTGCTGGGATTACAGGCACCCACCATCACGCCCAGCTAATTTTTGTATTTTTGTAGAGACGGGGTTTCACCATGTTGGCCAGGCTGGTCTTGAACTCCTGACCTCAGGTGATCCGCCTGCCTTGGCCTCCCGAAGTGCTGGGATTACAGGCGAGAGCCACCGCACCCAGCCCGGGTGTACTTTTTACCCTAATATACTACTGCCTGCCCTGGCTCAGCCGGTTAGTAAGATTAGAACCCACATCTTTTACTATAGTTTTCATTCAACAGTATCATAAAATGCTACCAGATTGGGAAAAAGCATTGCCAAGATTAAATGCCATAGCTTACTCATGGTAAGCCTTCAAAGCTTACTTGATTTAAAACAAAATATTTATTTGGTTTAAAATAAAATCGTTCACACCCAGAGCCAAGTAAAAAGAAAAAAGTTCCAAAATGCAAGGTTTGTTTTAATTTGGTGCTGATTTATTCCAACATTTAGGTTAATCCAAGAAGTCTGGATGCCTCATCTTACAGACAACCCTAAGACGAAATGGCCTCATGTTGCATCTAGGTTTTATTTTAAGTTAAAGAGATGAATGGAAATATCCAACTAGAGTGTGACCAATTTGCTATCTCACTCCAGAAAATCCCCCCTTCTGCTCTTTCCTATTCTAATCCTACTCATCCTTTCAACCTATTTTCTTAATGGGGAGAAAGCTCCACACATCAAATTTCGCAAACACTTACGTCACACAATTGCCTAGGCCAGGAGTTGGTAAGCTTTTCCCATAAAAGACCATAGGGTAAATATTTCATGGTTTCCATTGCACTTATTTAACTCTGCCATTGTAAGGCCAACAACTGCCATAGACAATCCAGAAATGAACAAACATGGCTCTGTTTCAATAACATTTTATTTAGGGACACTGAAATTTGCATTCCATATACATTTCATGAGGCACAAAATTTTATTCTTTTAATTTTTCCCAACCACTGAAAAATGTGAAAACCATTCTTAGTACATTGGCGATGCACAAACAGGCAGCAGGCAGTACTTGGTCCCTGGGCCAACTGTGGTTTACCAACCCTTGGCCTGGGCTTAGGAGGGGTGGCAACAATCTATTAGGCAATTTCTGCAGTGGGAGGAGAACACAAATACTGCTATTCTAGTTCTTCCACTTCCTGGTGGCTGGTGATCCCAGGCTATGATTCCAGAAGGCCCAAGCTTCTGCACACCTGTGTGCAGGAAGGCAGATGGTGCGTGGCCAGGGAGGACCCAACAGGCAGCGAGCGGGGTCTCAGCTGGCAACTCTCAGTAGCACGTTTAAGACCCAGGACAGGCCAGGTGTGGTGGCTCATGCCTGTAATCCCAGCACTTTGGAGAATGTGCCTTGGGATGCCAAGGCAGGAGGATCACTTGAGGTCAGGAGTTCGAGACCAGCCTGGCCAATATGGTGAAACGCCGTCTCTACTAAAAATACAAAAATTAGCCGGGCGTGGTGGCGGACGTCTGTAGCCCCAGCTACTCAGGAGGCTGAGGCAGGAAAACAGCTTCAACCTGGGAGGCGGAGGTTACAGTGAGCAGATATGGCGCCGCTGCACTCCAGCCTAGGTGACAGAGCAAGACTCTCTCAAAAAAAAAAAAAAAAAAAAAAGACCCAGGGCAGTGAAAGCCACCACTGCTTCCACCAGCTTAACAAAGGGCAGACCTGGGGGAGAGTGAGGGGTGGACAGGATCCACTGCACCATACCCAAATTAATCAGGGCACTTGGCTCCCATCCCTGACTACAGCCCCAGTCCTCCCCCTTGAGACCCTCCCTGAATTCTGGCTTTCAGAACTCTCTGGATGAGCTCCCAGCCTTACTTTATAAATGTGTGTTCTTAACTTATGCTTCCTCCCCTGCAGCTCCACTTCTCAGAATCGCCCCTTTTGAATTACCAGGAATTGACCTCACAGAGCTCATCCCAGGGCCCTGACAAGCCCCAAAGGCCAGACAGAGCTCCAAGGGGAGGATGGCAGGTGTGAGAGAGAAGAGTAAATAATCAGGTAGACAGGCAGAGGCAGGGTGTGGACAGGCCCAGAGAAGCAGAAAAGATCAGCAAAGCAGTGGCCAAGCCAGGGTGGGTCAACAGAAACCACTGTCCCAGCAGGACAGTGCCAGCCAAAGCCCCTCTGCAACGGGAAGGTGGAGTTTCCTCAACAGGCTCCGCTCCAGGATCCTTAAGGGACCCCTGAAGGGGAGTCTGGTTCTGGGTGGGGCAGAAGATCTGGGTCCTCTAGACCTTCTGATGGAGGCAGTCAGGCCCTCAACTGCCTGTGTTCACGGTGGGTTCATTCCTGTCTTCCCCTCAAGGCTCAATGCCATGCCTCTTCCTTCTGCCTGGCCAAATGATCCACAGTGACAAAGCCCAACTGAGGCCCTCCCTGGTCCCTGAATTCTTCCCTAATTATTTCAATCCCAATCCTCAAAGCTTCTCCATTCCCTGAACCAAGGAACTACCACCAGCTCATAGCCCCGGCCCTATGCTCAGCACCATCTGCCATTTTCTTATGAGTGAGTCAACTTTGCCTAAACTGTGGGCTGAGGATAGGAGCCAGCCTTCTACTTTTTCATCCCCACCTGTCCCAAGAACACACAACAGATACTCAATACTTACTGAACTCAACTAAAAGTACAACATTAGAAAGATTAATACAATTAAAGTAAAACATGAGACTGTGGCAACAAAAATAATTTAGAAGATAATTTCTATGTGAAAATTCCCAGCAATGTTCCGGTGGCTTTGTATTTCTACGACTCCCACCAGAATTTTAAATAAAGATATGATTCAATGTTTTTAATCATCTTAATGCCTAAATTGGATTGACCACATTGTCAAGTCTGATCAGCTGCATAAATTGATCATTAAGAAGATTGGGGAGAGGCGGCGGAGGATACCAGTTGATGGAGAAATAATCAATTTTGCATTTGCATTTAAATATAGCTTTGGCATTTCATTTATTCAATGCAATCTACGTAAAGCATGGCGAGCTGGGGAAGGCAGTGTGATTACCTGAGTCGGAATGGGTCCAGGAAACCGAGGTCAGCATTGCTCCCGTCACAGAAAGGACAGAGGGGCCTCCATAATCACGAGAATGCTGGTCTTCTAGAGGCTGCTGGAAAGGAGCAGTAGGAAGTCAGAATTAAGCAGAAGCAGCAGAGAGAGCCCTTGCAACCACAATGGATGTCATCTCTGGCCTGACTCTAGAAAATGACGCACTTCAGTGAAAAAGCCAATTGTAACAGTACCTCTTTATTTCTTGGATCGTTATTAAAAGACTGGATCTTTCACGAGGGAGTGTTTTTGAAACTGTCTCATGGGGCATAAGAAGATCCAGAAATTTGAAAATACATGCCATCTCAATATAAGATTACTTTATTTTGCTACAACTGCCATTGAGACATTTGTGAGATCATTTTATGTACTACAGCTGCTACTCAAACACTTGTCTACATAAAGGAGAAACATCAGAGCACCCACAAGCGCTCAAGGCCAGCATTCCACCCCATGGACCAGCCTTGATCCACTGGGTAGACCAAGTGTACAGGCTGCAAAGTCAACGATTCTATTGTTGTAAAATGAAATGTCTCTGGCTCTACTCCTCACTAAATGGGCTGCAAGTTATCAGGCCATGGTTAACGAATAATCTTGCAAAATAGGAAAGCTGGTACATGAGACAGATTGCATAATAATCTCTGAAGAAGATATCTTTTTAACCGGGGCCTCAAGGATAACAAATCAATGAACCCTCTAATGAAAAGAATGGTATTAACCTATGCGCTGTAGTCTGAGAATGTTAGGAGTATATTAATCAGATCGGCGGTTCCCAAACTGTGGGTCTTGGAATAGCAGCATCAATACTGACTGAGAGTTTGTTGGAAATGCAAATTCTTGGCCCCTACCCAATATCTACTGAGTCAGAATATATTATCCAGAAGTAGGGCCCAGAAATCTGTGTTTTAACAAGCCCTCCAAGTAATTCTGATATACCTTAGATCATTAATTTATCCACCCGTACAAAGACATTCTGTTGTAAAATAAAATCACCCTACTCTACTTTGTGTTTAAGCTCCTATAAGGACAAAGCATAGAGTTAGGGATCGCACCATGGAGGGATGAAGGGTCAGAGATGATAAAGAACCGGCCCTCGAGAAACATATTGTCCACTATGGAAAATAAGACACATACGCAAGCAACTCAAATACTGGCAGATACTGGCAGACCGTGTTATTTCTTCTAACGGCTGGAGAGTGTCAAGACAAAGGAGACATTTGTTTCCGTTTGGGGTGAGGAGTGGGGGGTGCCACAAAAGGAAGGCATCATGAAGACAATAATAATGGCCTTGAGATTAGGACAGAATTTTAACAACAACAAAAACCAGACAGCAACCGAAGCGAAGGCCCAGAGGTTGGAAAGCATGAGGGCTATTCGGGGGCATGGGGTAACCAGGTCTGGCTGATACAAGAGAAACCTAAAGGTGATCTGAGTGAGACAAGGTTACTTCCAAGTGCGGACAGGTAAGAGCTAGGGGCTCTTTTTTTTTTTTTTTTTTTTTTGAGACAGAGTCTCTCTCTGTTGCCCAGACCAGAGTGCAGTGGCACAATCTCAGCTCACTGCAACCTCTGCCTCCCAGGTTCAAGCGATTCTCCTGCCTCAGCCTCCCCAGTAGCTGGGATCACAGGAGCCCGCTACCACACTGGGCTAATTTTTGTATTTTTAGCACAGACAGGGTTTCGCCATGTTGGTCAGGCTGGGGGCTCCTCTTTTTCATTAAAGACCACCGAGCAGGCACCAGTGGCTTATGTTTAATTAATGTCTGGGCCAGGCACAGTGACTCATGCCTGTAATCCCAGCACTTTGGGATGCCGAGGTGGGCACACCGCTTGAGCCCAGGAGTTCAAAACCAGCCTGGGCAACAGGGCAAAACCCCATCTCTACAAAAAATACAAAACAAAACAAAAAAATAGGTGTAGTGGTACATGCCTGTAGTCCCAGCCACCTAGGAGGCTGAAGAGGGAGGAGCATCTGAACTTAGAGGTCAAGGCCACAGTGAGCCATGATGGTGCCACTGCCCCATCTCAAAAAAAAAAAAAAAAAAAAATCTACATCCAGTTTACTTTTCTGTACTTTTGGCAGTGCATTTTCTAGAGGGAAGAACCGCAACTGCTTCAAGGATTAACAGCAGAAGGTTTGTCCAGGAGGAAGAATTCACACACAAAATTTTAAAGTAGGTACAAGAATCTGGAAGTCACAGTTGCCTCGGGCCATTCTGCAAAGGGGCAAAATGTTACCACGCCTCGACAGCCCCTGAGGACATCTCTGGTTTTAGCTTTCAAAAAATACTGTTACTCAAGTTGAGGGGGTATGACTCAGTCTCCAAAAAAGTTAAATTAATACATCTCCAATTAGAGGAAAAAATGCTTTTCATGATCAAATTGGTATGGCTTTGCTTCTAGAAAATGGACATAAATAGGTTTTATTTCCTGATGTTGGTAGGTGAACAAGGCGGTACTGAAAATGTTTTTCATGTCACACCAATACTCGGATTGAAATGAAGCCGGATTCAGAATTGGCAGTCTCTGCTTACCCATGCTAGCTTCGCCACTCAACTTTCTGAGTCATTATGGACAAGGCATAAACCCCCTGAACCTCAGTTTTTCATCTATCAAGAAAAAGAGGCACCAACCTACCCCACCTTCTTGGAAATTTAAATAAGAAAATAGAAATGAAGTTGCTGTGAAAATTATAAAGTGCAATACTATATAGAGGTATAGAATTATCCTCCTCATCGAGGCATTTGGCTACTAATTAACACTTGTTATCCTACTGGCCTTTGAAAATATAAAAGCAACATGTTTCTGATGCCCTTGAGATTCTCCTTTTAAATATTTGTAGATACAGCAGTGCTGAGGAACAAACTTGGCATCAACCAAACCATTCTCTCCCAAAAAGCATTTCAAGGTAAATCTTTTACTTGTAATTAAAAAATTTTTTTGTATTCCTCTAACCACGATAGAGCATCCAGTTATCTTTTAGCAGCTCCTGGTGAGCACAACTCAGTCTTCAGCAACACCGACATATATGATGGCAATAATTTATCATCTCTGCAGTCGTTTAGTCCCAGATGGACCATTTACTAATTTATTTCCATATGTAACTGGCAGAGAGATTAATCAGGCTTCCAACTCCAAAACCTGAATTGTGCTTTATTCCCTTAACAGGCTAACTCTGGGCAGAAGAGGCACAGATTTACACAGAAACCAAGAGTTCCTCTTAAAAAGCCTGTCAGCCTCAGACGCAAGCCTTACACACGCACACGCATGCACACACTTGCACACACATCTTTCTTGAGACAGCTTGCTCCTATGTCAGCTTGGAGGGCTGGTTCTTTCCTCAGATCCTCATGGACTCCACACAGGAGCTGTGTCTGATACAACTGCAGGCAGGAGTAAAACGTAATGCCAAATGCAGTAAAGTTGCAGCCACATTCCCCTCCCTGTCTGCAAGGTCGGAAGCTCAGATTTCTGAAAATGAAGAGATCTTTTTGCCATGGTGCTGCGACCAGCTGGCCCAGCGATGCGGTGCCCAGGCGCTGGGAGGCATGTGCTTGCTTTTTTCCACTCTTTTTAAGGGTCTGAACTTGACTGAATTCAGCAGCTGCCGTGTCCTCAGCGATGGCTAATGAATTGTTAGCTTTGCTCCTGGTTCCCCTGAGCTCAACTCCCAGTCCACTTTTGTTTTTAATTCTATCCCAATGATATCAGCGTTTAGCAAAGAGTGGTGAACGGATTGTTGTTGGATGACGGTGTTTACATATAGAAAGCAAGCCAGACATGGGCAGAAAGCACCAGCTGATCCCTGATGCCTTAAGTGGAACCCAAGGCCATGCCAAGAAGGCCTGGCAGACAGGAGCATGTGGAGGTATTGTCGGCTAAGCTAAGTTCACATACCTGGGGCGCTAACCAACTCTCTCGCTTTGAAGAAGTCACTTGACAGTTCAGGTTTAAAATTCTCTCCCCTATAATATGAATTTAGCTCCCTGAAGTTTCTTCTGGCTCTAAAATCTAGTGATTCTATGAATATGAAAAAGATCAGCCATTCACCTGGTTTGTTCCATGAGTTTAGCCGATGACAAACAGCAGGAAGTTTGGAAGCATCTGAAAGTGGCTGAATGGGTCCAGATGCTTTTGGTGCTGTGACAGACACAGCCTTTGGAATCTCAGCAGCCAACAGATTCCTTTTGCTCAAAGAACAGAAGCATCTGATGACTGGTCCACAATGTATATCTTTACAAGGTTTTAAGAATTCAATTAAATACAACAGTTCCATTACAGTATTATTCTAGGTATGGCGAATCCTACAAAAGTACATACGTCATGGCCCTTGTCTTTAATATATTTACATATTAGTTAAGGAGATACACTGCTAATCATTTTTGGTTTTTTTGAGATAGCGTTTCGCCCATGTGGCCCAGGCTGGAGTGCAATGGCGCGATCTCGGCTCACCGCAGCCTCCGCCTCCCGGGTTCAAGCAATTCTCCTGCCTCAGCTGGGATTACAGGCATGCGCCACCACCCCTGGCTAATTTTTTTTTTTTTTTTTTTTTTTTTTAAAGTAGAGACGGGGGTTTCTCCACATTGGTCAGGCTGGTCTCGAACTCCCAACCTCAGGTGATCTTCCCGCCTCGGCCTCCCAAAGTGCTGGGATTACAGGCGTGAGCCACTGTGCCCAGCCACTGCTAATCTTAATACAATGCAATATGTGCTATAATCATTGACAAAGAAATGGTTAAGTGAACGTGGAGGATGGAGAAATCATTTCAATGCAACGGGGAGATCTGTAAGGTTTTACAGAGGAAGCAGAATTTAAGCTGGGCCTTGCAAAGCAAAGATGGGACTATAGGTATCTGGACAGAGGTAACGGTGAGAGCAAAGGCCTGTATGCTTTCAAGTGTGATCGGGGCACAGTATTCAGGACCCAAGGACAGGGGCATAGGATGCCCAAGGAAAAGAAGACACAGTGAGATGAGAAGCTGGAAAGAAACTCGAAGTGGAAAGCCCTGGATGCCAACCTTTCATCCTGTGGTCTCTGGGAATCTTCAGAAGTTCTGGGCAATGGAGACTCCAGATGAGCTCTGCCTCGGGAGGTTTATTCGGACCATTTTACCACCATTTATGACTGGGAATAAGATCCGTCTGTACCTTCATGTTTCTCTTAGTCATTCCACCTTGCCACTATTTGGGAATCCCTCAAATTTATTTTTTTTTTCTAAATCAATTTCCTGGCCCTTTGAATGGAAGCGATTGAGTTTCCTCTAAGTACTGCCAAGATTTCGCATTCCAATGATGAGTTCGGCCTAGCGCTTTATATAGGTTCATGTGTTTTTCTATTCTTACAAAAGAGTTAAAATAGCATAGACGGGTGTTTTGTTTTGGTTTCTTTCTACACTGGAAAATATTTCTGTATGATGAAAAAAATACACAAACGTCCTGACTGTTGGAAGGGCCTGCTCCAGCACTCTCCAAAAAACAAAAGTTGAACTAGTCATCCAAGTAGTTCACTGAAACTTTTTTGATCTCCAGTGTCAGAGTCCCAGGTTATTGAGCCCAAGTTTTCCAAGGTCCTTCAAGCACAATAACAGAACGTCATGTAAACTGTCTCCTACCAATGCTATTTGGTCCCCTCAGCCTGGGGGAGCCAAGCACACGTGGTATCATGCAGCTTTCACATGGAGAAGTCCCAGGATACATGGGGCACACACCAGGCAAGCTAGGGCATGGGGACGGAGGTCTGCCCTCCCACCCACCCCAAAGGTGGGTCTTAAAACTCCACTGAAGTGGGGGGTACAAGTGGGCCGAGCAGCTCGTCCTCTGAGAATGGAGCTGCCTTCGGTATGAGCCACCATTAAAAAGTTTCCCAAGGTTCGCACCTATAATCTCAGCACTTTGGGAGGCTGAGGCGAGAGAATGGCTTGAGCCCAGGAGTTTAAGATCAGCCTGGAAAATATAGTGAGGTCTTTTAGTTGGGCATGGTGGTATACGCCTGTTGTCCCGGCTACTTGGGAAACTGAGGCAGAAGGATCGCTAGAGCCCAGGAGGCAGAGGTTGCAGTGAGGCTAGATAGCACTGCTGCAGTCTGGCCTGGGTGACAAAGTGAGACCCTGTCTCAACAAAATAAAATAAAACCAAAAAACAACTCCCATAGAAGATACAAATTTCAATTCCCATCTCTGGATTGCTCAGACTACACATGGGCATATATGGAAAGCTTCAACATTCATTTATCAACTTATTTAGAAAGGCACATTGTATCTACCCACTGGGGTGTGGTGCATTCCAGGGTTCAAGTCCCTGGTTTAGAATCCAAAACCTGTCCTAGCCCTCCACATGCACGGGTGCTCGGAAGTTCCGAGCCCCTCAGAGGTATTCTCTTAACACCTAATCAAATAATGACTATGAAGAATAATATGCAGTACATACTGTAGATAGTTCCCTGTGCACATAAAAAAATAGTCTCATACAGCCCAAAGAGCTGTCTGCATCGCTTTTTCTAAAAGTCCACCTATGGTCGGAAAACTAGCCTTCGTCAAATGAATAGATTAGCTTAAATTACCATGCCATTTTACATTCTCTTCACTGATACACGAATAATAAAACTATGAGGTAAATGTAGGCTTAAATCGAATAATGGGCATAAATAAAAAAATTTTTGACATTAAAAACTCAGTGGAAATTGAACTACAAGATACTTGAAAGCTTCCACAATCATAACGTGCACATTGAAATCCATTAACCTAATACCTAGGCTGCTATTCAAAAGTAGGGGTCTAGCAGGCAAATAAATACTCATTTGAACACTCCTCCTAAATTACTGTACAATTTGGTTGCAAAGTCACACACTTACAAAGTCTATCATCTTTACTTGGTTGCTCTGTAACCAACACTGAAGTCATATAAGGTTACATGTGGCAGCATGAGATCAACACAGATACCAGCAAATGGTACTAAAAAGTAGCAGCAAATGTCAAAGACAAACCAGGGTCAGCTGGGAGAGAATGAGATATTTACATAAGCTTTCAGAAAAGACAATGGAGCCCCGATTTCCCCTTAACTGCACACCTAATCAACCTCTCTGCTCCTCACCTGATCATTCTGATATAAAAGCAATTTCTACAGTGATACATTCAAAGACCTTAGTTGCCATAAACTCAGCAGCTGTTAAAAAGATTGTGTTGCACATTCGATTTGCTTTAAGACTCAGCTATTTCCAACCAAAGCTTTCATTTCTTATCCATCACTACCCCCCTCCAAAAAAAAAAAAATAGCTTCATTAACAATATCCTTCTTTGATATGTCATCTGCCAAGGCCATTCTCTTACCTTTGTAACTCACATTTTTTTCATTTGAGGATATTTACCCAAGCAAGGACAATTGTTTGACTGGAATCTTGCAACTTTCAACTTTGCCCAGATTTTGCCATCATGCAGAAGGGGAATGCCGCAACCCCCGACACATCGTTTGGTTGAGCTAATACACATCTGAATCCAGAGCTATATTTTAAATTCTTTTACACTTACTTAATATAGTGCATGCCGCCTGTCCACTGATGCGATATCAGAAACCTGCAAGCTACTATTTCTGCAACTGTGTCACTGTAGATAGTCTGAAACATGTACGTAGCTGTTGCCATGGAAACAAACACAGCTAGGGTAGAGTGCCACGCTGTGTTAATTCCTTCACCCATGAACCCCAGGGGAATGCTAACATTCATCTTCTTTCTCCTTTAGTCTCACACTGCTTTAATATTTTTTTAGCATTATCAAATGATGTACTAAATACATATGGTACACCTGAAAATACGGATGGCTGAAATGAGCCGTGGTACCAACCTAGCCTGCCGGCTGTCTGCTTAAGGTGGTACAGCTCTGCAATGGATCCTTTCCTGAACTTCTCCTGGGAGAAATAAACAACTTTGTCTTTCTTTTAAAACGGTGTGGAAAGGACAGAAAAGGTGAACATCTTGTCTCCCCTAAGAAGAACAGTTATCCTGGAATTGCACCAGAATAAAGACGCTATCAGAAATGTACCTTCTCAGTTCTCTGAAAGGCAGAGGGAGGCCTTGCAAACTTTCTAAAGTGGATCCAAGCTAAGAGTTGTTCTCCCTTCCAAGTAGAGCTGCATTAGCAGGCTATAAACCCAATAGTTTTAATTAGGCAAGAGCATAAACCCTTAACAAGGGATTCATCTGTCCCCACTTGGTCTTTATTCCTAAACCCATGCAAGAAGGTATTAAAATGAGTAAGTAGGCAATGAGATGGAAATCTGCCATTATTCAGAAAGAAATTGTGATTTTCCTGGAATTTGAACATTTTCTTTTTTGCTTCAAGTTCGTATCTCTGCCCTTATCAGTGCTTGGACCTGTGGAGAAAAGTCAAACTCTTCCACTGCACCTAAAAGCCAAAATGTATGGTTATTGGTGCACTGGGCCACCTTCTCATTATTCAACTGGTAAGCCGCTTTAAATATTGGGGTTATACTCATCACCGTAGACAAAAGTAAGCTGTTCAAAATCTTAATTACATCATATCCCTTGGGCTGGTTGATAATATTCAATCTAGATGAAAATGACCACGTTTTAGATTTGCATGCTGATGTGTTTCACTTGAATACAATTTTCGCACTAAACAATCAATTGTAGGCTTTAAAAGTGCAGCTCTGTAACCCTCAACTGGCATATTTTAAAGAAACCACTACTTTATTTGTGGGGATTATGGCAAAATTAGCCTAGAAAAAATGAGCAAACTTTTCCTGTTATTTTCCTAAATTGAATCATGCTTGACTATTTACTATGATAATAATAATAAATTCATTCCTAAAATAAAGCAGAACAGGAAATGGATACATACACACCTTACTGGTTAAAGAAATTCATCACTTTTTAAAAGCAATCTCAAAAAGATGTTAGGGTCCAGTAGAAAACCTAGTCTTCAAGTATTAGCAGGGCAGGTAAGGATTACCTTTTAACTAATCACGACCAGTACTCATAAACTTCAGAGGCAGAACCACAGCAATGAAAACTGCAGTCCCTTCCATTAACTTTACATTTCTGCCTCTTATTTGCTTCAAGTTCAAACTCTGCCATTATCAATGCCCTTACATTCCTCTAGTATCAGAAAGCATTTTGACATAGGTTATTTCATCTGACTGTCATGAGAGTTCCATGAACTAGCTTGGCAGGTATCACCAATCTCATTTCACATTAGATACACTGAGGCTCCAAAAATCAGCAACTGGTCCGAGGCCACAAGGTAAGTGTCAGACCTCGCCTAGGTCACCTGGTCCAATGTTCTCTGTAGGGGCCGTGCTGCTCCTAAGCATGCTCACAATGCAGTTGGCTGCCTGTAATCCCAGCACTTTGGGAGGCCGAAGTGGGTGGATCACAAGGTCAGGAGCTCGAGAACAGCTTGGCCAACGTGGTGAAATCCCGTCTCTACTAAAAATTCAAAAATTAGCTGGGTGTGGTGGTGGGCACCTGTAATCCCAGCTACTCGGGAGGCTGAGGCAGGAGAATCTCTTGAACCTGGGAAGCAGAAGTTGCAGTGAGCTGAGATGGCACTATTACACTCCAGCCTGGGCGACAAGAACAAAACTCCGTCTCAAAAAAAAAAAAAAAAAAGTATTTGACTAGAGTTAACAATAGTTATAAAAGGATAGATACTAAGTATCAGATTAATTGGTTTGGGGATTAACTATGGCTGGTGGTAGAAGTTAGGCAAATCCTCCTCTTTGACCTCACCCACCCATTCTCTTCTCCCAAGGCTTTAGGCTGACAGCAGCAAGAGCTCCCAGGGCAGATCATCTCAGCCTGCTCACTACACCCTGACCCACCTTCCTTCCCAGGCGTGCCAGCCCAAGTCCTGACAACACTCCTCATAGAGGGCCCTGGAGTGGAAAGATACCTTGGGGGGTCCTTGGGCTTTGGAAGTGAAAGGGGGATTGGGAGCAGCAGTAATTATTATATTTAGCCTCCCTAAGGAAGTAAGCCATTCCAGATCCTGGCTGTCATCCCTGTATACCCCGCAATGTTTTTATTGTGGTAAAATACAGATGACATAACATTTACCATCTTAACCACTTTTAAGTGTATAGTTCAGTGGTATTAAATATATTCATAATGACATGCAACCATCACCACCATCCATCTCTACAACTCTGTACCTAGCACACAATTACTCCCCATTCTCCACTCCCTCAACCCCAGCCCTTGGTAGCCATCATTCTACTTTGTGTGTATGATTTTGACTATTCTACCTCATAAAAGTGGAACCATGGAATATTTGCCTTTTTGTGACTGCCTTATTTCACTCAGCGTAATGTCCTCCAGGTTCATCCATGTTGTAGCGTGTGTCAGAATTTTATTTCTTTTTTTTTGAGATGGAGTCTTGCTTTGTCTCCCAGGCTGGAGTGCAATGACGCAATCTCAGCTCACTGCAACCTCTGCTTCCCGGGTTCCAGTGATTCTCCTGCCTCAGTCTCCCGAGTAGCTGGAATTACAGGCGCCCACCACCGCACCTAGCTAATTTTTGTATTTTTTAGTAAAGATGGGGTTTCGCCATGTTGGCCAGGCTGGTCTAGAGCTCCTGACCTCAGGTGATCCACCTGCCTCAGCTCCCGAAGTGCTGGGATTACAGGCATAAGCCACCGCGCCCGGCCAATTTTCTTCATTTTAAGGCTGAGTAATATTTCACTGTACAGATATACCACGTTTTATTTATCCATTCATCTGTCGATAGACACTTGAGTTGCTTCCATGTTATAGCTATTGTGAATGATACTGCTACGAACGTGGATGTATAAATATCTTTTTTTTTAAAGTTTTTTTTGAGACAGAGTTTCACTCTTCTTGCCCAGGCTGGAGTGCAATGGCGCCATCTTGGCTTACCACAACCTCTGCCTCCCAGGTTCAAGCAATTCTCCTGCCTCAGCTTCCCCAGTAGCTAGGATTATAGGCATGCACCACCATGCCCGGCTAATTTTGTATTTTTAGTAGAGACGGGATTTCTCCATGTTGAGGCTGGTCTCGAACTCCTGACCTCAGGTGATCCACCCGCCTCGGCCTTCCAAAGTGCTTGGATTACAGGCGTGAGCCACTGTGCCCGGCCTGGATGTATAAATATCTCTGAGACCCTGCTTTCAGTTCTTTTGGGAATATACCAGAAGTGGACTTGCTGGATCATATGGTAATTTTATGTTAATTTTTGGGGGGAACTGCCATACTATTTTCCACAGTAGTTGTACCACTTTACATTCCTACAATGGTGTCCAAGGGTTCCTTTTTCTCCACATCTTCACTACACTTGTTATTTCCTGTTTGTTTGGTTTTTTTTTTTTTTTTTAAATGTTAGCCATCCTAATAGGTATGAGGCAGTATCTCACTGTAATTTCGATTTGCATTTCTCTCCAGTGATTAGTGACATTGAGCATTTTTTTTAACACTCCTACTGGCTATTTGTATATCTTCCTTGGAGAAGTATCTGCTCAAGTCCTTTGCCCATTTTTGAATTAGGTTGTTCTTTTAGGAGTTCTCTATGTATTCTGGATATTTATCCCTTATCAAATATACAATTTGCAAATATATTCTCCTATTCTGTCTGGCTGCTTCTCATTATTATTATTATTATTTTTTTGGAGACGGAGTCTTGTTCTGTAGCCCAGGCTGGAGTACAATGGTGCGGTCTCGATCTCGGCTCACTGTAACCGCCACCTCCTGGGTTCAACCAATTCTCCTGCCGCAGCCTCCCAAGTAGCTGGGACTATAGGCACGTGCCACCAGGCCCAGCTAAATTTTTTGTATTTTTAGTAGAGATGCGGTTTCACTGTGTTAGCCAGGATGGTCTCGATCCCCTAACCTTGTGATCTGCGTGCCTCTGCCTCCAAAAGTGCTGGGATTACAGGCGTGAGCCACCGCGCCCAGCCCTCTGTCTGGCTGCTTCTTAGCCACACTTATATGCACTAGATAACTGAAAGTGAATTTCGTCACAATTTGGGTTATTCCTGACTTCCTCCCGAATTACCCTGGATATTGAGAACTACCAGGATTTGGTCATGCTACCGTTTGGTGAAAGAGGACTTCCTAGAGGTGAATGTTTCCAGAACGCGGAATTGTTTCTAGGTAGGTCTGGGGGTGTTCATGCAGTCGCAGAGGCATCCTATGGACAGAGCTCTTGGTGGTGGGCTGCACACAGAGGGCGGGGGGCTCTGGGTGGGTGGGCTGCACACAGAGGGTGGGGGGAACTGGGTGCTTTATAAGGATGCTCCAACTCACGAGTCAATGATTGGATCCTTTGCGATGAAAAGCTTTTCAAAACGGATTGTGTATGAAAACAACAAATTGGGCAAAGTCTGTGGCTCACGATTTAGCCTGTTACAGATATTTTTCACAGCTTGCCTGGCTTTATGAACCTCTGCCCATGATGATAGAGAGGCGATCTCAGAAGCCATAGCAGTGTAGGAGTGGAGGAGGAAGAGGCCACCCGTCCAGGAAAAGGCCCCACACTAGGGTGATTTCCTAATCCTTGTATTTACATTTTAATATTCTCTGGCCTCATCCCACCCCACCCTGCCTGTCAGGGTATCAGCTGGTCTTCTCACTGTGCAAAGTGGCCTGGCTCCCACAGTTCCCTCCTGTTTTGATTCGCATCTAATATGCCAGAGGCTGAGAAACCAAATAATAGAGTTGATTAGAATTTTGTCTGAAATAAGATGAATACAGGCCTGAGAAAGTGTCCCTGAGCACCGAAGTGCGGACTTTTGGAAGTCATTGACTCTAGGTCAATTAGCCTAAAGCCAGTTGCCTAATGAGCAATTTGCCTATAATTTAAAAGCTTTTTGAGTGTTTTTACATGGGAATGTCTTTTGATTTTGATTTTTTTTTTTTTTTTTTTTTTGCTGTGTCTTTGGCATTATAAGGTTTGTAAATCAAGCCTTCTAAGGCCAGCTTGTTTTTAAACTTTAGTTTAAGCTTAATTTTAGTTTCTAAATTAAATTAATTTTTGAGATATTGACAGGGAATGCAAAAGACACTCAAAATGGAAGTAAATTTCTGATGAACTGGTTATAAGGTAAATTGATAGGAACTAGTTTTAAAGAATCTTCTACATGTAATTTTCATTTTTTTGGTTGCAAAAACTATCAAGGGAACTGTGACATCTAGTCAGACTAAAGTGTGCAAACTGCTTCTCACATGTTCCCTGTGCCTCTTTTTCTTTCTTGTCCTATGATTGTACAGGACTCTCCCAGTTGGGGTTGCAGCCTCCACGGAAGGGGAGTCCTTTTGTATTGTTTGGCTTGGGTTTTTTGTTTGTTTGTTTTTTTGAGGTGGATTGCACCACTCACTGAGTGCAGTGGTGCGATCTTGGCTCACCGCAACCTCCGCATCCCAGGTTCAAGTGATTCTCCTGCCTCAGCCTCTTGAGTAGCTGGAATTTCAGGCGTCCACCACCATGCCCAGCTTATTTTTTTTGTATTTTTAGTAGAGATGGGGTTTCACCATGTTGGCCAGGCTGGTCTCGAACTCCTGACCTCAGGTGATCCACCCTCCTCGGCCTCCCAAAGTGCTGGGGTTACAGGCGTGAGCCACCGCACCCAGCCAGCTTGGGTTTTTTACACCATGAATTTCATTTACGGGCACTCTTCAACAGAACTCAGCTTGCCAACTCTCACCCAGCACAGTGCTCTCCTTCCCACTCCTTCCATGAGCCGCCGTTGTGTGTTTGGAAGTCATCGGCACAGATGGCCTAAGAGGCTCCTGTGATCTTTGCACTGAGACAGTGAATCAATTGCAGAAGTCTGAGGACCACTCACCTGAAAACCCAATTCTTAATGCAAGGAGAGACTGGGAGAAGCTTCACCCAAGGTCAGTGGGCATCCGGCATGATCAAGACTGATGATACCAGCCTTATTCAATAGGAGAGGTCAGGGACCTTCACCACTCTGTTTCAAGTGCCCTTTGAGAGGGAAACCGAAGAAGCCAAGCTGACCTGTGAGATCAAGACCATGCTGGGGGTGTGCCCCTATCCAACAGCATCGGGGCTGGAAAAAGGGACAGGGAAAAAATGGAGATGGTTCTTGTTACCCTCCGGGCCGCTTATCCACTCCGCGGAAAGCAGGTATCGTAACCAGCCTGGTACCCTGACCTGGCCCTGCCGGCTGGTGAGAGGTGGCTTTTTTCGTGGAGCAGCCATCCCGCAGTTTGTCGTGCAGGCGTGGGAGTCACGGGGCAGACTCCCAGAGGAGGGAACTTGACCAGGAAGGCCTCACTCTGAGGATGCTTCCACAGATGCTCAGGCAGGAGTCGGGAAGGAAATTCTCCTACGAATGGAAACGTTTCCTTTTCATTCTGAAATTATCACAGTGACGTTTGCTTTAAATGTCTCCTGTTGGGGACTGAGTAGCTAACTGTCCTCAGCATGCATGAACTCCCTATATCTCTGCATGGAAGACAGTGAAGGGCTCAGATTAATGTGCCCTCCACGGGATCGTGTCGCCTGGAGGATGGGACACAGATATCTAGCCATCGAGGAAGTGGTAAGATGTATTTTTTCCTTTTTCTAAATCTGAGGAAATGTTCAACTGTACACATGTATCTTATGCTAATCCTTAAGAAAAAATAAAGTTTTTAATACAAGAAGTCACTAGTAATGTGCATGATCAAAACATAAACCACTTAAATTAGTTGGAACTTTTTGTGTGTGGCTGTTTTAGTAGAGAACAAATAATACGTTTATTAAATAAAAATAAATAAAATACGTTTGTTGGTTTGTTTACTTCTCACACAGCAGCTCACGATGACAGGCAGTCAAGTCGGGAGTGGACGAGCTGGCACTGTGAAGTCAGAAACCAAGGGTTTTTCTACCTTGTTGCTCCAGTATTCCCTAGTTTGTTTCCCACCTCTGCATAGTCATAAGTAGCTCACAACCACCTTGACCCTGTCTTAATCAGAAGGAAGGAGGAGAGAGGATATGAAGGGTTTGCTCCTTCATTTTAAAGGAAAAATCCAGAGGGTGTACCATCCATTCCACATGCATCCATCAGCCAGAAGTTAAGTCATGAGCCATCGCTGGCAGAAGCTGTCCGCATGAAGCTCAGGGGTTCTACTATTCAAAGGAAGAACAGGGAATGGACACTGGTGGAAAGCTAGCAGGGTTTTTAAAACACTAAATATGGGGACGCTGAGGCAGGAGAATCACTTGAACCTGGGAGGCAGGCAGAGGTGGCAGTGAGCCCAGGTCTCGCCATTGCACTCCAGACCGGGCAACAAGAGTGAAACTCCATCTCAAAAAAACAAACAAACAAACAAAAACACTAAATACGGCCAGGCGCGATGGCTCACACCTGTAATCCCAGCACTTTGGGAGGCCGAGGCAGTTGGATCACCTGAGGTCAGGAATTCGAGACCAGCCTGACCAACGTGGCGAAACCCTGTCTCTCCTAAAAATTAAAAAAAAATAGCCAGGCGTGGTGGCATGAGCCTGTAATCCCAGCTACGCGGGAGGCCTGAGCAGGGGAATCGGTTGAACCCGGGAGGCAGAGGTTGCAGTGAGCCTAGATCCCACACTCCAGCCTGGGCAACAAAGAAAGACTCCACCACAAAAAATAAAAATAAAAAATAAAAACACTAAATGTATGTGTTTAATGGATATAAAGACATACAGTCAAAATTTACAAACATGCATGGGAATGACAGGCACCAAACTCAAGATGGATTTTCCATGGGAGCCTGAAGGAGAGACAAGGCGCAGGATTAGGGAAGGACTGGGGTCTTCAATTATGTCTTCAATGTTTTATTTTATTTTTAAAAAAATATTTGAAGCAAATGTTGAGCTCTGCCAAAGTTGGGTAGCAGGTACTTGGGTATTTTAGCTCTGTCCATGTTAGAAATAGATCATTTTTATAAAAAATTGACAACATTTGGCATTATCTCAACTACCCAATTGCAACTGACCTCATCATATATTTCACCAATTATAAACTGCAGTTTTTCTACATAGGAATCCTCTGAAATGAATGCATCTATTAGGCAGCATTTTTTCTTCTTAGTGGTGCATAAAATTACGATATAGTTTACAACTGATGGTGACTTAGATTTGAAGATGTATAGTGTATAAATTATATTTCATCGGGAGTATGGTGTATTTTAATATGTGTTGGGGGGAAAGAAGAAGAAGGTGTCTCACAAGAGGTCACCCCAAGGACTGTGAAGCTCTTAGAGCTGCAGGCGACTTTAGGGAAAGGGCTCCTGGGCCACCCGTTACGGGGCAGTTTCTGACTTCCAGGCCAATGTTCTTTTCACTCTATGTTGGTGTCTCTGACAGAGGTCATGCAAAACACAAACTTTCAGACTTATTTTCTCTGCAACTGAGGAAAACCAAGCAGATAAAAGCCCTCTTTTTTGAGTTCTGAAGTACTTGAAAATCTCTTACCTGGTGAGAAACAAAAGCATTGAATGGCACCTACAAACTAAACTCAGCTCCAAGAGGGAAGAAAAAGGAATCAGATCATTTCTGAATCAGAATTTTGCTGAGAGGACACAGCAGACAAAGCCATTTGAAGACGACAAAGGCTCCTCCCTCCACCCAAAGCTCCTGGCCAGCAGAGGTGGCCCAAAGAAACTCCATGACCCATTTTTCTTTAATGTCTGATATGTGCTACTGCAAACTCTTTTGCAGAAAATTAGCTAAGAATACACTGGAAACATTGTTCCTTCTAGAATTATCAAGAATGCAAATCAACCAAAATGAAGAAAAAAAAAACCCATACAGCTGGTTTATCTGAACACAGAAAAATAAATCACCATTTATTTTTAAAAAAACATTTATGAAAGTTTTCTTCGTTTCTCACATTCAGTTAGTATACAGTTGGCATTTTCAAAATTCAAACCTGGTGTGGATTTCAAATTCAATGAAGCACATTGGAAGACATCTGAGTGAAAAAATAAAAGTTCTAGCCATATGCTACTGGTGCATGAATTTGAATATTTGAAAGGTAATCTAGAAATGAGAATGCTTCCAATTCTCCTTACCAACACCGGTAATTCATAGCAACCACACGTTTTATAGACAGAGCCACTTCCCCATCTGAGAGACAACAGTAGGACCGAGTCAGGGACTGGGCTTCTGGCACAGCCTGGCTTGGTTACAAGTGTGTGATTTTTTCACTCCATCACTTGACAACTCCGCAGCTCTGTTTGGTCACTGGTGAAGGAGAAATCATGATGCTTGTCTCACCGGGCATATTAACACATAAGAGGGTTTCTAAAATATTCAAGATGGTTAGCAATTGGAGGAAAAGTCAGAGGATCACACACAATGGCTGCTTCCAAAGACAGATGCGACACCATGAAACAGGCTCTAATATCAAGCCCATCGGATTTGCCCCTTACTTCTATTTATCTACATAGCTACAAGGAAATGACTAGAGCCAAATGGACAGCAGAGACTCTCCTCCTCACCTTGCTCTGACACTTGTTTGCACCCTGGACTAGGAAGGCAGGTGCCCCCATGCCCCAGCTGGGAGGGTTCCCTGACGGTACCCAGTTAGCTTTGCTCATCCTGTTCCTGGGCCAGGAACTGGGTCACTCAGCCAGAGAATATACAAACCAAGTAGTCACGTGCATTGCTAATCCACTCATGTGCATTCAGGGGACACCAACCCCCAGAAGACCAAAATCCATAGCATTATGCTAGCTCACTTTCCCAGGCACGTGTCAGGAATCCAACCCATGTGTTTGCAGGATGGCTGCATTGCCATGGGGTAAATCCAAACACTGAATGTTTTTATTTCTATGTATTTGGAAATGGGAAGTGGATGGCAAGGCTTGTGAGAGAAGTGAGCAATCTTTTACCTCCTTGTTGGTGAGATGGGAGAACAAAACAATAGCCTTTCTTCTGGATCCATACTGGCAATAATTCCCAATGGACTAATTCTTCAATCTGCCCCAGTTTGTGTAGAGCTGTGTTCTTCCTAGGGGCATTAGAGAAGGCCACAGTAAGGCCCAGAACCACAGCCCTGCAGGAGGAGAGTGTCCAGAACAGCCCATTCCAGGCACCTAAGTCTCTACCACGTCCCCACCAACGAAGTCCAGATTTTAACCCTAATCAAAGCTACAAATCTAGGAGAATCTCTGAGGAGTGGCTTCACAGTGGTTAGCAAAGACACTCTTCTTGGTATAGACTTCTTGTAAGATGACACATCACAATCTTACCACGATTACCAAACGCAACTCCCTCTAACAGCAACCACGGCCCACAGGACCAGCTGTTACCACTTCCCCAACCCCAGTTAGTCCTGTCTGGAGACCTGACGCCCAGAGGTCTTGGATCCATTCCCCACTCACCTAGGAACTTCTAAACCAGACATGAAGCTTGTCATGAGTACTTTCTTCCCCAACAGAACTTCATGCATCCCAGAGATGCAGAGTGAGAATGATCTCCATCCTGGTCAGCGAAATACAACATATGGTGGGATAAAGGATTGAAAAAGATGCATGCTCCGTGAATTAGTTTCCCATGTGGTTTCTGCCTAGCTGAGTTATGATGGTCAAATCTTACCTCTGCAGCCTAAACTAGATCAGAGATGCAGCATGACTGAGGGAGTTTTAGTTGTTATTGTTGTATAGTTATTTGCTTTAGTCTGTAGGTTGCCTAACATTACACAGCTAATGAAACACTGTCCCTGAACCCATCCGCTCTACACAGCATGGACAGCAGCTGATTAAGCAGTTGATCAGTTTAGCCTAGAAAGCCACCTAACAGCATAATGGCAGAGACCTGAAAACAGTAAGCATTGGGCTAATCTGGAATTCCAAGGTGGTAAGGTAAGATGCAGGCAATCGGAGCTATCGAGTTGCCCCACCAATGGAAAATGGCAGTGACAAATGGAGACTGCTTTCTATTAGAGTCCTTAGCAGGCCAGGTAACACTTGAGAAATTTGAGAATTTGGACACAACTAGAAACCAGTGTTCAATAATCACTCCACCGTTGAGCCAGGGCTTTGCTGAAAAGGTCTTTCTATTTGATTGCAAACCATACATCAACTTGCCTTAATTTTATTGTAAGGAGAAATCCAAAATATATTCTGAAAGAGATCAACTCTAACTTTATTTAGGTCATGCTGCTGACATACACAAACAATGAGAAGTGTGTGACTAATTCAGAAACAGCAAGGAAAGGTCAATGCCCAGTTTATTTCTTAACCCACAGTAATCTGTGAGTAATATGAAGAGGCATTTGCCACTACCTGCTCGTCAATGCTGCAGTCTAAATGAACAGAAGGAGGGAGACGATTTCACACTCATTTAAAAAAAAAAAAAAAAAAAAAAAGGTACTCTAGTATGTAGTGACGTAAGCCTGGAAATCACACATTTAAGGACAGCTCCCAAAAGCATTTAGATAATGAAGCCTCAATAACTTGTGAAGTAGAAATGATTGTAACTGTTTTATCAATACGCAGCCTGATATTCACGCATGGAAAGTGATCCACCCAAAGTCCCTCAGGAGTTAATAATAGTTAAGCCAAATAGTTAGACCTAGAAACTTCAGGCTCAGTACCCAGGCCACAGGGCTGTGTGTTTTGTTTTGGGAGGGTGGGCTGACTATATGATGCCCGATCCTAGCATAAACCAGTCAATACAATGCAACATCTGTGCTTGTCATGAAAACAGGCATTTCCGTCTACCCTCGAAGGCAACCAGCCTTCCGCATCTGGAACCACTGGGCCCATAAGGGACCTGGCAATAAATGATGGGAATTTGGCCTATAGGTGAATCACCAGGCTTGTGGCTCAGCTCAAAGCATACGCCCTGCTGAATGGAGGAGTGGCATTATGTGCACATAGAGAAGGCAGCACCATTCCCTGTCACAATATAGACTTTGTACATTTATAATACTCTACTATGAGGAAAGAACATCTTCTCTGAGCACACTGAAGAAAGACAGCCTAGAAATTCCACAGAGCCAGAGTATCAGCTCCCAGAGGCACCTTCCCAGTCTACACCACCCCAGAGAGAGATTGGTCTGATGGATGGGGAAGGCGGTGTTGAAAGTGGCACTCGCTCAGAAAAGCAGAAGAGCTTGGGCAGAGCAGATAATGTCAGCATCATTCTCATCTCCTTACAGGTGAAACTACAAGAAAACTGAGGCCAGCAGGCAATGAAGTAGACATGTTTTGAGCAGCCCCCAGGGCTTCTGATGCCCAAAGTCACAGAAGACTCCAGACCATTGCTTCTCCAACGTTCGTGGGCCATGGATCACCTGCAGGCCCTGTGAGATGCAGGTTCTGATCCAGCAGGTGTGCGGTAGGGCTGAGATTCTGCATTTCTAACAAGCACTCAGGGGATGCCAGTGCTGCTGGCCCTGGGCCCACGCACTGAGAAACAGGATCTGGAACAGCACCACTGTGCCCTTATGATTTTAGGCCATTCCTGCCTTCCACATGACAGGCTTTGCATGTAGCAAAGAATAAAACAATCGCTATGGATTGGCCCTATGGAGGGATGTCATATCACCTCCCTGGACACACTCCCACCAGTTTTACATCACCTGCTATCCACCCCCAGCCCCCGCCCCACCCCCACTGATACTGCTCTGAGCTCATCTCCTACTTGCCTCCCTCTCACTCCATTCCACCCACCCTGACCTCCCTGATAGTCTTGGACTGGACCAGGTCCCCATCAGCACCTCCAGACTGGCTGAGCATCAACCCGCCACTTTCCCTCCCCTCCAACAGTGAGGGAATCTGCCCTGCCCTCTGGGTCAAAGTTACAGCACCCACGCTTGCATCTCCTGGACCTTGTTGCCTGCTTCATCTTTATCCATAGCACTTACCACTATTTGCAAATTATATACAGTTTTTTTTGTTGTTTTTTGTTTGCTTGTTTTTTTAAGATGGAGTCTTGTTCTACTGCCCAGGATGGAGTGCAGTGGCATGATCTCAGCTCACTGCAACCTCCACCTCCTGGGTTCAAGCGATTCTCCTGACTCAGCTTCCCAAATAGGTGGGATTACAGGTGCCCGCCACCATGCCTGGCTTATTTTTATATTTTTTGTAGAAACAGGATTTCGCCATGTTGGCCGAGTTGGTCTCGAACTCCTAACCACAGGTGATCTGCCCGCCTCAGCCTTCCGAAGTGCTGGGATTACAGGCATGATCCACCATGCCCAGCCTATATACATTATTTATTTCACTCATTGTCCATCTCCCCACGAGGATGCCAGCCCCAAAAGGGCAAGGATCTGGTCTGTCTCGTTCCCTGCTGTATCCCAGTACAGGACACATAATGGGCAGTGAAATATTTGCTGAATGAAGAGTTTAACTTTTAATGAAAACTGTAAAGTGCCAACCATCATCCTCAAGGACACCAATGAATTGTTTGCTTACATTTGATATAAGTAGTCTTAATCTGAAGAAACGACTTCTTTGAGATTTCAAAATGATCCAGTTTTATCCTGTCATGCAAGTATGGATGTCATGGAAAAGGGCATTCCCCATGTTTCCCAGCTCTCATTCACCAGTCAGCTTAATGGGATTCCCCCTTCCTCCCCATAGAACCCACATGGATGAGAGGCGGATGGAAATCAGCAGGCAGACCTCCTCCTGGCAGAGGCCTCTCACCATGGGGGAAGATTTGAGAAAAGCAGGAGGCAGGAAGGAGAATTCCTCCATGGTGCACATGAAGACCCTGAGGCTCACAGGGAGGTTGAGTGGCTTGCACAGGGTCTCACTGCCAATGAGTGGTAGGGCTGGGACTGGAACCCACGCATGCCTCCTAACTGCCGATATTCTGTGTACATTGCTTCTCTTAACAAGCAGAATCTGTGACTGGTTTGAGAATAGCTTCAGCTCCAAAACTCATAAGAGGGATTCTGAATAAATCTTATGACAGCTATAGAACCAGAGGAAGTCAGATCTTCCAGGGAGCCAGCCCTGCATATGCACTGAGGGCAGCCACAGCTAAGCAGAGAGGGGTGTGTGTCCATTGCAACTCCAGGACCCAAGCTGCCCTCTAACTTGACTGTGCATCTCCCCAGCACACAGCTCCATTCACACATGAGACCAGTGTGGGGAGGAGGTGGGTAACTCCACCTCGACTCTCAGAGGAACCATAAGCACAGTCACACTCAGACCAACAGGACATTGTCAGAGTTCACAGATTACAGGCTGAAAAGACTACCCAGACTGGGCGTGGTGGCTCACACCGTAATCCCAGCACTTTGGGAGGCCGAGGCCAGCGGATCACTTGAGGTCAAGAGTTCAAGACCATCCTGGCCAACATGGTGAAACCCGGCCCTACTAAAAATACAAAAATTAGCCAAGCGTGGTGGTGTGCACCTGTAAATCCCAGCTACTTGAGTGGCTGAGGCATGAGAATCACTTGAACCCGGGAAGCAGAAGTTGCAGTGAGCTGAGATCGTACCACTGCACTCCAGCCTTTGTGACAGAGTGAGACTCCACCTTAAAAAAAAAAAGAAAACAGTAACCAAATTCATCACCCCCTGCCTCTTCCAAAAGGCTTCTTCTCCTGTTCCACAAAAGTGTATGCCTGACCAATACGGGCATTCATGAGTGTCCAGAAGGTTCCCCAACTCGTATTCCAATCATCTCAAAAGACCTGCTTGGTGTATTTCTTTCTTTTTTTTTTTGTTTTTTTTTGTTTGTTTGTTTGTTTGTTTTTGAGACAGTCTCTCTCTGTTGCTTAGGCTGCAGTGCAATGGTATAATCAAGGCTCACTGCAGCCTCAACCTCTGGGCTCAAGCAATCCTCCCACCTAAGCCCCCTGGGTAGCTAGGACTACAGGCGTGCACTACTACACTCAGCTAATTTTAAAAACTTTTTTGTAGAGATAGGGTTTCACTGTGTTGCCCAGGCTGGTCTCACAGGCTCCAGCCACTGCATCCAGCCGACCTGCCTGGTTTATAACTCACATTATAACTCACATTCACTCCAAGACCAATTTGCCCTGAAGCCTTGAGGTTACCCCCTACAGGACTGCACCTGAATTAACCTGTGCTCAGTGAGGTTTTTGCAGTCCTGATATGAAGAGTATTGTATTAGTCCATTCTCACACTGCTAAAAGGACATACCTGAGACTGGATAATTTATAAAGAAAAGAAGTTTAACTGACTCACAGTTCTGCAGGGCTGGGGAGGCCTCAGGAAACTTACAGTCATGGTGGAAGGTGAAGCAAACAGGTCCTTCTTCACATAATGGCAGGAACAAGAAGAATAAGTGCCCAGCAAAGGAGGAAGCCTCTTATAAAACCACCAGATCTCATGAGAACTCACTATCATGAGAACAGGATGGGGCAAACTGCCCCTGACTCACTTATCTCCACCTAGTCCCTCTCATGATGCGTGGGGATTAGGGGAACTACAATTCAAGATGAGATTTGGGTGGGGACATGGCCAAACCATAAGTATGGACCCTTAGAGGCAAAAAGGACAGGTTGCTGCTTTCTCAGAGGGCACACCCCTGTTCTCAGCTCTTTCCCTACAACAAATGACTTTCTCTGTGGCCCTCCAGAGCAGGACATGAAGCCATAGTGAGGGGCAGTATGACCAGCAGCTTGGGAACTGAAGGGGAAGGGACTTTTTCTCTAGGTTCTATGCCTGGGACTCGTGAATTGAACCGATAAAAGATAAGTAGAAAATGCATACAAATAATTATTTGATGTTAACATTTTTACACGGCATAGGGTAGGGAGAGGGGCTTTATAGAAAGACGTGAAAACCACAAGGAAGCAGTTAAATATACCGTTTTAACAAAGAGAAGTAAATTGTGGAGATTGGACAAGACAAAGGAAAAGAGGGTTTGGGCTAGGGGCAGAAAATTGTGGGAAATATATGAGGGAAACCCATGGAAGATAAGAGTTATTCTAGTAAGGTGTGTTTGTACAGACTCATCTCAGCATCTGCTCCCTATCTCCAATGATAGGAATGTTCTCCTCTTCCCGGTACGGGGAGGCCATCTTTCTCATGGCAAATTTATGCCTTGTTTTTAGGTAAAAAGGGGCAGGACAGAGAGCCCTACCCTGCAACTGCTGTTTCTCAACTGCCTTCAGCTCAAAATAATCAGTAAGTCGAAGAGACATATTTTGGGGTGGCATGTTCTGATCCGCATTGGAACTGTGAAGCAAGTACTGTCAGGTGGTGTGGGGCAGACTTTCACATGTCAAGAGTGATAAGAGTGAAATATAAGAAAGAAACTAGGCCGGGTGTGGTGGCTAATGCCTGTAATCCCAGCACTTTGGGAGGCCGAGGCGGATGGATCATGAGGTCAGGAGTTCAAGACCAGCCTGGCCAAGATGGTGAAACCCCGTCTCTACTAAATATACAAACATTAGCCGGATGCGGTGGCAGGTGCCTGTAATCCCAGCTACTTGGGAGGCTGAGGCAGGAGAATCGCTTGAACTCGGGGGTCAGAGATTGCAGTGAGCCAAGATCACGCCACTGTACTCCAGCACTCCAACCTGGGTGACAGAGTGAGACTCCATCTCAGAAAAAAAAAAAAAAGAAAGAAAGAAACTAGGCAGTCACAGCTTCCCCAGACCACTTCCCAAATGTGATTTCCACAGTCCCATCCTGTTTCTTTTCTTCCCTTTCTTTTTTTTTTATTTTTCACGACAGGATCTCGCTCTGTTGCCCAGGCTGGAATGCAGTGGCCCAATCATAGCTTTCAGCCTCCTGAGCAGCTGAGACTACAGGTGTGCACCACCATGCCCAGCCAATTTTTTTGTTTTGTTTTGTTTTGTTTTGTTAGTAGAGACAAAGGCTCGCTATGTTGCCCAGGCTGGTCTCGAACTCCTGAGCTCAAGCCATCCTCCTGCCTCAACTTCCCATAGTGCTGGGATTACAGACATGAGATGAGCCACTGCACCCAGCCCATTATGTTTCCAATGCTACCATTTTTTGAGTGTGTTTTCATTTTTATATTTATTTATTTTTTGAGACGGAGTTTCACTCTTGTTGCCCAGGCTGGAGTGCAATGGCACGATCTTGGCTCACCACAACCTCTGCCTCATGGGTTCAAGTGATTCTCCTGCCTCAGCCTTCTGAGTAGCTGGGATTACAGGCACGCACCACCACATCCGGCTTATTTTTTTTGTATTTTTAGTAGAGACGGGGTTTCTCCATGTGGTCAGGCTAGCCTTGAACTCCCAGAGTTTGTTTTTAATCTCAAAACCCTATCCACCGTTACATCAATTCTAAATCTCTTTCTCTTTCCTTGTCTTTCTCTCTTACACACACACACACACACACACACACACACACACACGCCCTCTCCTACACCTAGAGAAAAGTTGACAGCATTTTCAGATGAAGTAGAAAGGAAGAGACATCGCTGTCTTTGTTTCTTCCAGGATGCAAGTGGCTAATGTTGAAGGGCTGCCAGAGAACCAGGTGATGACGCTCATCTTGAAAGACAAGATAATAAGGGGACGGGACAAGCCAGAGCAAAGGAGATACCAGAAAAAGAAGAAAGTAGTGAGGGAGAAGGAGGGTGTAGGGTGGGAAGAAGTTGTCCTAAGGGCTGGAGAACCAAGCCCTCCACTCCTGCTGCACAGGGCCAGAACAACGGAGCAACCTTCTTGCCCCAGTCATGCTTCTCGGTGGCAGGTCTCAAAGGGAACTGGCTATTGTAAATGCATTTGCCCTTGGCCTCAGCATCAATCAGACTTGAGACCTTAGCGTCTGTGATGGCAAACTGATGGCCATCCACACCTCCTTCCTAAGGTGAACTTCTGGGTAAATCACATGCCAAGACAACAGCAATGTTACCTCAATTAAGTGCAATTAAATTGCCCAGGAAAGTTCGTTATCGTGGACTCTTAGAGCTAGAGCCTTAGACCTTAGACACAGACATCATCTACTGTAACCAGACTTTACTGATGTAGAAACTGAGGTCCAAAGAGGTTGGTCAAGGTCATGCACATTATTAGGCGCAGAGCTTGCCCCAACTGTCGGGACGGCACTTTTCCACTACTCACGCTGCCTAGCACAAATACATTTAATTTTAGTTCATCACACATTCAGCCTGTGCTTTCGAGGAATTTTATAGTCCTCACTCCATCTGTGCATCTTGCCATTCTACTAGCTTCCCTTCACTCAGTGCCTCCCATGTATCTATCTGTCGCACTGTCCTGAAAAGAAGAGGAGAGGTCCAGGAGTTTAAATTGATCGCCATGTGTGTGTCATTTCGACAGCATCGAGATGGCTAAAACAACCACAGCTGAGAATGCTCCAGTTCCTTTTTTTTTTTTTTTTCTGAGACGGAGTCTCGCCATCTCCCAGGCTGGAGTGCAGCAGCGCAATCTCGGCTCATTGCAACCTCCGCATGCTGAGTTCAAGCAATTCTCCTGCCTCAGCCTCCAGAGTAGCTGGGATTACAAGCGCCCGCCACCAGGTCTGGCTACTTTTTTTTGTATTTTTAGTAGAGATGGGGTTCCACCATGTTAGCCAGGCTGGTTTCAAACTCCTGACCTCAAGTGACCTGCCCACCTCGGCCTCCCAAAGTGCTAGGATTACAGGCATGAGCCACCACGCCCGGCCAAGAATGTTTCATTTTCTTCTGAAGGGCCAGTTCTGGATCTACAGTCCACTTTGGGCAAGGGGAGGAAAAAGATTGACAGCCACTAAGAGAAGGCCACCCTTGTCAACTTACAGCACACACTGTCATTTAGAAAGGTATTAGGTTTTACTTTTCAGAGTGATTGCAAGACAGTTAAGACCATTTAGTTTAGAAACCAACCAGTCAGAATGTATTCAAATGTGGCCGGGCACAGTGGCTCACACCTGTAATCCCAGCACTTTGGCGGCTGAGGCGGGTGGATCACCTGAGGTCCAGGAGTTCAAGACCAGCCTGGCCAACCATGGCCAACATGGTGAAACCTCATCTCTACTAAAAATACAAAAATTAGCTGGGTGTGGTAGCAGGCACCTGTAATCCCAGCAACTCAGGAGGCTGAGGCAGGAGAATCACTTGAACCCAGGAGGTGGAGGCTGCAGTGAGCCGGGACCGTGCCACTGCACTCCAGCCTGGAAGACAGAGGGAGACTCTGTCTCAAAAAGAAAAAAACAAGCATGTATTCAAATGTGCACAGTCATTAAAATAACACGTGTATGGAAAAGTTAAAGGCTTGGTTTTCAGATTGCCACATGATGAAAGCGAAGGGTGTTGAGCTGCAGCATGAACCCCATTTCTGCAGCCCTTGGTACCAGAGGAGCATTTAAAGTACCATCATTGTGACGGTGTGGTTGCCTCTGGAACCCAGAAGCAGATGTGCTCCTCATCTCTGCCAGGGCTTTGGTCAAAAGCTACACACCACTTGAAATGGCTGTAGAGGTTTCAAAATGCCACCAGGTGTGGAGGGAAAAAAGCAATTAAACATTCAAATGGTTAAAGAATAATAGTTTGTTTCATCCACAAGTTGTGCATCTCGGGGAGGCAGCGTACACAGCATTATTGTTTGTGAGGCACCAACCAACACCAGAAAGGCATTTTATTTGTGTGCAGATACTATATGTGCAGAGATGGCTATCTGTGAAGATAGATGCTTCAGGGACTTTGAGCTTTAGAAAAAATGGGATCTGGCTAAAGTTTCTCCTCTCTGCTTTCTCAGTTGCTTTAATCTTTTATATCCTTACACAGGCCAGATGGAAATGGAAGCTTCCACTCATCTAAGGTGTAGAAGTAAGTAAACCACCAAAATTTCACGAATTAATACGTGGTATTCTACATGCAATAATGTGTCTTTCTGCTGTAACATAAGTTCTGACTTCTGTGATTAAAATGCCATGAAGGACTCTAGAAAACACATGATATTTAGTGACTTCTCAGCACATGCAAAGCTCTGTGGTAGGCACCATGTTTCAGGCTGCCAGTAGTTTTTTTTTTTTTTTTTGAGACAGGATCTCACTCTGTCACCCAGGCTGCAGTGCAGTGGCACAATCATGGCTCACTGCAGCCTCAAGTTCCTGGACACAACCTATCCTCCCACCTCAGCCTCCCAAGTAGCTGAGACTATAGGCATGCACCACCACGCCTGGCTAATTTTTTTTATTTTTTGTAGAAACAGGGTTTTGCCATGTTGCCCAGGCTGGTCTCAAACTGCTGAGCTCAAGTGATCTGTCCACCTTGGCCTTCCAAAGTGTTGGGATGACAGGTGTGAGCCACTGCATCTAGCCCCAGTAGCTTTTAAAAGCAGACATCCCATGGAAAAGATACTCTGGCCAATAGTCACCGTTCTTAGCCTCAGTCCTGAACTGCTCACCTTGACCTGTCTGTCCAGAAAACTTGGCTTCTCTCCTCCACACTCTCCCCAGAACTGACTCAAACACGTGATCTCCTATTTGTGCTGTGTCTCTAGGATTGATCACATTTAGTTGCCTCTTTGGCCACCACCACGGCTTTCCTGAAAAATGACTGCAGTTCTCGACTCTGCTCCATCTGAGGGCCAGGTTCTCCTACCTAGCATGCACCCCAACCAGACAGATGGTCAACATGGTGAAACTCCATCTCTACTAAAAATACAAAAATTAGCTGGGCATGGTGGCATACGCCTGTAATCCCAGGTACTCGGGAGGCTGAGGCAGGAGAATCACTTGAACCTGGGAGGTGGAGGTTGCAGTGAGCCGAGATCACACTCCAGCCTGGACGACAGAAAGAGACTCCGTCTCAAAAAAAAAAAAAAAAAAGGTTTAATTAATTGGCTCACATTTCCACAGGCTATACAGGAAGCATGATGGCTTCTGAGAAGGCCTCAGGAAACTTTCAATCATGGCTGAAGGCAAAGGGGGAGCAGGCTCATTGTACATGGCAGAAGCAGGAGGAAGAGAGGGAGGGAAGGTGCTCACACTTTTAAATGATCAGATCTCACGAGCACTTACTATGACAAGAGCAGAGCCAAGAGGGAAATCCAGCCCCATGATCCAATCACCTCCCACCAGGCCCCACCACCAACATTGGGGATTACATTTGACATGAGATTTGGGTTGGGACATAGATCCAAATCATATCACATACCAGCATCTTTAGTCTCAGATGATTTTGAGGAGGGCTAGAAGAGCAATTGCAGAGGCCTTGGCTTTCTTTGAACTGTATCCTTCTTTCAACTCCCCTCCCTGCTACCAAGATCAACGGGATGAATCTAGGTGTTATCTAAGTGAATCAAAGATGGCCCGTGTGTATTGGCCTGTAGGTTGCTTATTTCTTCACTGAAGGCTGAAACGTGTTAAAGCAAAACTCTGCTGGTGCCAAACTCAAATTTGTACACATCCAATTTTAATAGAGCCAAAGCAAGCAGATCTTTAGCCATTTAGAACTGACTGCTTTGCAGACCGCACAAAGCTACAACCAGCATCTTCTGGTCATTGACAAGACAGAGCCTTGTGGTTAGACAACCCTAAGGAGCTACTGCCTTCAAAGCAATCTGACCCAGAAGCTCCCCGTCATGCTGCTGAGCAACAGACATCACCTGGGCATGTGTGGGCCCCTCTTCCCCTGAGGGTTCCCTTGCCCTCCCCTTCTGACCTTCAACAGTCTCCTGCCATGAAGGACTTTCCCACATGCAAACCTGTCAAAGCATTGCCGAATAAAGTTTCTATGTGCTTCTGCTACTTTGTGGTCATATCTTTTTCTCTGATCAGCCCCCAAATCCCTTGAACCTCTCATACCGGGTCTCCAGGTTTCCAATCATGTGACCTCACTCTCCTGGCAAGGCTGATTGGAGGAGGGGCACACACCTATCCCAAGCCAGGCCAATCAGATTAACTTTCTTGGGAATACAGAATTGGGATTTAGAGGATAGGAAACAAGTTAGACAGCCAAGTATCCTTAATACTATGTTCTTCCTCCTCCCTCCCCACCTTTGCCAAGAAAAACTAAGTTTGTTTGAAGGGGGTCTCTATTACTTGCAATGAAACTACGTAAGCTCAAAATTTTAAATAACATGTTTAAACACAGGGAGGGATGAATTTCAACCACCGGTGATCAGAAGAGATTTCATGCAAGAAAAGAATTCAGAAATTGGAATCAGGTCTTAAAGAATAAGTTCTGCTGTGCTGGCTCACGCCTGTAATCCCAGCATTTTGGGAGGCTGAGGCGGTTGGATCACGAGGCCAGGAGTTCAAGACCAGCCTGGCCAAGATGGTGAAACCCCATCTCTACTAAAAATTCAAAAATTCGCCCGGCGTGGTGGCGGGCACCTGTAATCCCAGCTACTTGGGAGGCTGAGGCAGGAGAATCGCTTGAGCCCGGGAGGTGGAGGTTGCAGTGAGCCAAGATCATACCACTGTACTCTAGCCTGGGCAACAGTGCGAGACTCTGTCTCAAACAAACAAAAAAAGAGAATAAGTTCTTCCAAGCACTCATCTATAGGGCTGTGGATGAGCATGGTGCGCCTGCTCAAAGGGAAACTAGGCCAGGCTGGAGGAAATGTTCAAGCTGGAGGGGTGGGGAGAAACAGAGGTCAGAAAAGGAGACTGAGCCCCAGCTGCAGATGCCTGCGGTAGCACAGACTACAAGCTGGGGAATCCCAGTATATCTGAAGGAAACCGCATTTTCATTTCCCTGCCATCCAGAGGTGTTTGTGAGACATGCCTACCGAGAGAAAATTCTTGGAGGGGGGCTGAGGCAAGAGGTTTCTCTTCACGCCGCCTCCCTCACCTTCAGGGAGGCTGGAAAACCATGAAAAAAAAAGGGTTGTGAAAAAGAGTGTGAGGGCCGCTGGCTTCCGAACTACTGATGTACCATTATGTACAAGTGAGAAGAGCCTGGTCACAGTTAATGGAGAGCCACTGGAGCTGTCTGCGTGTGGTGGAAACGGTGAAGGTGGTATTTGAGCAAATATCAAACTTCACCAAGGTGGTGAAGTTTGGGCAAAGCTGTTGGCGACGGTTTGGAGGAGGAGAGTCTGGAGCCAGAAGGTCAGATGTGAAGGGACAAAAGCCTGTCATAAGATGACGATGACACCAATAGGAATAGGGAGATGAGTGCCCACCATTCCTCAAGGAAAAGCAGCAGTCAGGACTAGCACTGGCTGGGGTGGAAGGGGGACAGTAATGCCTTCAGGCTATAGGACCCAAGCTAAGGGAGACTCAAGATCCTAGGTCCAGGGATAAAACTGTAAAAGTTAGGAAAGGAGGGGAGGGTTTGTTTCTGGTGATAGCAGCATAGTTTCTCTTGCAGATAACAGCTACCAACCTTAGACTGAAAAACAATCAAATGAGCAAACAAACAACACTGCCTGAAGGTAGTGTGGAATCCAAAAGCAGCAAAAGCTATAAAGGAATCTACCTTTGAAAGAAAGGAACAGCACTAGGTGAAATGTCTGGGTTTTTCTTTTCTTTTTTTTTTTTTTTTTTTGAGACAGGGTCTTGTTCTGTTGCCCAGGCTGGAGTGCCGCGGCACGAGCGCGGATCACTGCAGCCTCCACCTCCTAGGCTCAAGCGATCCTCCCACCATAGCCTCCTGAGTAACTGGGACTACCAGCGTGTACCTCGACATCAAGTGACATTTTGAACTTTTGCAGAGACAGGGATTTCGCCATGTTGTCCAGACTGAGTTTTTCTTTTTTTTTTGAGACAAGATCTCGCTCCGTCACCCAGGCTGGAGCGCAGTGGCACGATCACAGCTCGCACTGCAGCCTTGACCTCCCAGGCTCAAGCAATGGGTTTTTTAAAAAAGATTTTTCACTAGTCAATGCCACATGGGACATTTAAAATTTGGATAGAAACCCAAGGTCTCACTGGTTTGGAAAACCAAAAGACAAGAGTTTGGGACAACCATGAAAGTTAGAAATAGAAAGATGAAATCCCAGAAAACGGAGTCTGAGAGTGGAAAGCCCCAAGTTTTGTGTAAAAACTGCTGAAATCTGGCTATACATATGTAGGGAAAATCACATAGACAAGCTAAGACTAAAGACACTGAAAAGATATTTACCTGCTGCTCGCTGCAAGAAAGACAGGAGTTGCAATTAGTTTCCTAAAGATAACCGCTTGAAACAAATCAACATTTTTCAAGAATAACAGAATCCAGAGTCTCTACAATGTATCATTCACAAGAACCAAGTTACTATCCAAGTAACTAGACATATAAAGAAATAAGAAAATAGAGCCTGTACTCGAGAAAAGCCAACAGCAATCAGAAAGACCGATCCCAGCCGGGCGCGGTGGCTCACGCCTGTGATCCCAGCACTTTGGGAGGCCGAGGCGGGCAGATCACAAGGTCAGGAGATTGAGACCATCCTGGCTAACATGGTGAAACCCCGTCTCTACTAAAAATACAAAAAATTAGCCGGGCACGGAGGCGGGCGCCTGTAGTCCCAGCTACTCGGGAGGCTGAGGCAGGAGAATGGCGTGAACCTGGGAGGCGGAGCTTGCAGTGAGTCGAGATAGCGCCACTGCACTCCAGCCTGGGCAACAGAGCGAGACTCCGTCTCAAAAAAATAAAAAAAAGACTGATCCCAAGGTGACCCAGAGGTTACAATTAACAGACAAAGATTTTTAAACACCCATTAAAACAATGCACATGATATTTTATCACCAAAAAATCATGCACATGATATAAAATATGCTCACCATAAACCAGAACTGAGTAGGAAATCTAGAACTGAATTATAGAGGTCTGAAATTTAAATATTTCCTGAATGGGTTTAAGGGAATGGTGAGGCCAGGCACGGTGGCTCACACCTGTAATCCAGCACTTTGGGAGGCCAAGGCAGGCAGATCATGAGGTCAGGAGATAGAGACCATCCTGGCCAACATGGTAAAACCCCATCTCTACTAAAAATACAAAAATTAGCTGGGTGTGGTGGCACGTGCCTGTAATCCCAGCTACTCAGGAGGCTGAAGCAGGAGAATCGCCTGAACCAGGGAGTCAGACGTTGCAGTGAGCCAAGATCACGCCACTGCACTCCAGCCTGGCAACAGAGCAGACTCCATCTAAAAAAAAAAAAAAAGAGAGAGAGAGAGAATGATGAATCTTCATAGATGATAGATACATAAATAGATAGATAGATAGATAGATAGATAGATAGATAGATAGATAGATAGACAGACAGATAGAATAAAAAGAATAGAAGAGAATCAATGATCTACCGAGTGGTAGAAAACACATTATGTACGGATCACTTGAGCCCAGGAGTTTGAGACCAGCCTGAGCAACACGTCAAGACCCATCTCTACAAACAAATTAGCTGGGCATGGTGGTGCGCACTTATAATCCCAGCTACTCAGGAGGCTGGGGTATCCATTGAGCCTGGCAGCCTACTTTAGAGAACCGTAATCACACCACAGCACTCCAGACTGGATGACAGAATGAGACCCTGTCTCAAAAAAAAAAAAAAGAAAGAAAGAAAAGAAAACTAACAACAAAGATAATGGTAGATTTCTCACCATAAACAATACAAATCAAAAGTCAGTAGAGCTGTATCTTTATTGCTCTAAAAGAAAAAAAAACCTTATAATGCTGAAAGAAAAAAAACTGTCAAATTAGAATTTTATACCCAGTGAAAATAGCTTTGAGAAACAAAATGAAATAAAGGCTTTCAGATGAGATTGGGCACATTCAGGGTGGTAGAGGGTGGTAGACACAAAATGAAATAAAGGCTTTCATTTCAATAAATGAAGAAAGCTGAAAGAATTCATCACCAGCAGACCTGCACTATAAGAAATGTTAGAAGAAGTCCTTCAGGCAGAGAGACAGTGATACCAGATGGAACTCTGCATGTACACAAAAGAATGAAAAGCAACAGAAATAACAAGTTAATATAAAATAACTTTCTTATTTTAAATGTCTTTAAAACAAAATTGGCTATTTAAAGCAAAAACAATAACATGAATGGTGGGGCTTATAAGAAATATAGAAGTAAAACATATGTCAACAACAACAGCATAAATGCCAGGAGGTATTGCAGTGTCTTCTTTTAAGATTTTTATACTATAAATTAATATAATTCAAAGGTAGACAGTACTGAGTTGAAGATGCATATAAGTGTAAAGCAACCATTAAAATAATACACAAAGATATAGCTATTAAAGTAAACAAAGGAGATAAAGTAAAAAAAAAGAATACTCAATCCAAAAGGAGGCAGAAAAAAACAATTGAGCCAATGTAAAACAAATAACAAGTTAGTTTAAACCCAATCAAATCAATAATCACATTATATATAAATGGTCTAAATACCCCAATTAAAAACAAAGACTGTCAGATAAGATTAAAAAAAAAAAAAAACCCAGTAGACCAAACTATATGTACTTATGAGAAAACCACTTAAATATAAAACCACAACTATGTTAAAAGCAAAAGGATAGAAGAAGAAATATCACACTAATATAAATCAAAAGAAAGCTCGAATAGCCCTATTAATATCAAGGTAGATTTTAAATCAAGTAATATTCACATAGTAAAGGGGATATTTCCATAATGATAGAGGAGTCAGTTAATCAAAAGAACATGACAATCTAAATGTCCAGACACCTAATAAAAGAATATCAAAATACCTGAAGAAAAGTAATAGAACATCAAGGAAAAACAGACAAATCGACAATTATAGACTGAGATTTCAGCAACCTTCTCTAGGTACCTGACAGAACAAATAGACAATCAGTAAGGATATAGAAGACATGAACAATACTATCAACCAAATTGAGCTAATATCAAAAACACTACACTGAACAACAGAAGACTACATATTCAGGTGCACATAGAACATTTACCAAGACTGGCCGGGCGCGGTGGCTCACGCTTGTAATCCCAGCACTTTGGGAGGCCGAGGCGGGCGGATCACGAGGTCAGGAGATCGAGACCATGGTGAAACCCCGTCTCTACTAAAAATACAAAAAAATTAGCCAGGCGTGGTGGCGGGCGCCTGTGGTCCCAGCTACTCGGAGAGGCTGAGGCAGGAGAATGGCGTGAACCCGGGAGGCGGAGCTTGCAGTGAGCCGAGATTGCGCCACTGCATTCCAGCCTGGGCGAGAGAGCAAGACTCCGTCTCAAAAAAAAAAAAAAAAAGAACATTTACCAAGACAGATCTCATTCTGGCCATAAAACATGTATCAATAAATGTGAAAAGGTTAAAGTCATACAAACTATGGTCTGTGATCACAACAGAATCAAATTAGAAATCAACAGAATGATATTTGGAAAATTCTTAAATATTTGAAAACTAAATAACACATCTCTAAATAATCCATGGATCAAAGAAGAAATCAAAAGAAAAATCAGAAGTATTTCTAACTGGATGAAAATGAAAACACAACATACTAAAATGTGTGGAACACTGCTAAAGCAGACATAGAGGAAATTTAAATATCTGTATTCCAAAAGTAAGGTCTTAAATAATTTGAATTTTTTCTTTCTTTATTTTTTTTTTGAGACAGAGTCTTGCTCTGTTGCCCAGGCTGGAGTGCAATGGTGCAATCTCGGCTCACTGCAACCCTCCACCTCCCGGGTTCAAGCGACTGTCCTGCCTCAGCCTCCTGAGTAGCTGGGATTACAGGCGTGCACCACCACACCCAGCTAATTTTTGTATTTTTAGTACAGACGGGGGTTTCACTATGTTGGTGAAGCTGGTCTCGTACTCCTGACCTCGTGATCCACCCACCTCGGCCTCCCAAAGTGCTAGGATTACAGGCATGAGCCACCACGCCCAGCCAAATAATTTGTTCTTCTTCTACCTTAAAAAACTAGAAAAAGAACTGTAAATAAAACCCAAAGCAGGCAAAAGAAAGGAAATAATAGAATAGAAATAAATTAAATATAAAACAAAAATGGGAAAAAAATCAATAAAAACAAAAGCTGGTTCCTTGGGAAGATCAATAAAACTCTCATCAGTATTATTAGGAAAAAAGGAGAGAATACAACAAATGACAAATATCAGGAAAGAAAAGTGATGTCATCACAGCCTACAGATATTAAAAATATAGGAGGACATTATCAACAACTTTATGCCAATAAATTCAATATTTAAATTTAGTTGACAAATTCCCTAAAAGATACAAACAAAAACCAATTTAAAAAAAGCAGGCTTACATCTATTAAAGAAATTGAATTTGTAAGATTAAAATCCTTCACATAAAAAAGACTCTAGGCTCAGAATGTTTTCTTAAATTGAACAGTTATTAATCTTCCAGATATCAGCTTTTGTCAGAACTCGGAGTTATGAATAGCCCTCACCATACTGACACTTTCTGACTGAGCTCCTCTCTACCCCAAAGACAAGAGACCCTCATAGTTAGGCAGGAATATCATCATCCCTATTCAGCCTGAAGAAGTTACAGAAGATGCATCTTTGTTCCTCTACAACCCTTAGGATTAAGGGTTCTCTTATAAAAGCGCAGGGCTGGGGAGGGGAATATATCAGAGGAGTTCAAACCAGAGCAAGTCCATCTTGAATAGGGGCTGGGTAAAACAAGGCTGAGACCTACTGGGCTGCATTCCCAGGAGGTTGAGGCATTCCTACTCACAGGATGAGACAGGAGGTCGGCACAAGATACAGGTCATAAAGACCTTGCTAATAAAACAGGTTGCAGTAAAGAAGCTGGCCAAAACCCATCAAAACCAAGATGGCCACCAAAGTGACCTCTGGTCATCCTCACTGCTCATTATACGCTAATTATAATGCATTAGCATGCTAAGAGACACTCCCACCAGCACCATGACAGTTTACAAATGCATGGCAATGTCAGGAAGTTACCCTATATGGTCTAAAAAGGAGAGGAACCCTCAGTTCCAGGAACTGTCCACCCCTTTCCCAGAAAACCCATGAATAATTCACCCCTTATTTAGCATACAATCAAGAAATATCTATAAGTATCCTTAGTCCAGCAGCCCGAGCTGCTGCTCTGCCTATGGAGTAGCCATTCTTTTTTCCCTTACTATCTCCAGTAAACTTGTTTTCACTAAAAAAAAAAAAAAAAAAAAAAAAAGACTCCAGGCCCAGATAGTGTCAGTGGTGAATTCCACCAAACATTTAAGGAAAAATAATACTAATTCTACACAAATGCTTCCAAAAAATTGAAGAGGACAGAGTGCCTTCGGCTTTATTCTATGAGTCCAGGATCACATCAATACCAAAACCAGACAAAGATATACAAGAAAACTAAAAACCAATATCTCTCATGAATATACACATAAAAATTCTTAACAAAAAAAGCTTAGCAAATCAAATCCAATAATAAAGGTAAAAGATAATACATGGCCAAGTGGAGTTTATTCCAGAAATGCAGGGTTGATTTAACATTAGAAAGATCAATCAATATAATGGACAATAATTAGAACTAAAAAGAAAAAAAAAAGTCAAATGATCATCTCAATAGACACAGAAAAAATATTTGGCAAAATCCAACATCTATTCTTGGTAAAACCTGTCAACAAACTAGTAATAGAAAGAACTTTGTCAACTTCATAAAGAGCATCTACAACCAAAAGCACCACAGCTACTATTATATCAGGACTGAATGCTTCCCCTCTAAGATTAAAAACAAGGCAAGAGGCCGGGCGCGGTGGCTCACATCTGTAATCCCAGTACTTTGGGAGGCCGAGGCGGACGGATCACGAGGTCAGGAGATCGAGACCATCCTGGCTAACACGGTGAAACCCTGTCTCTACTAAAAATATAAAAAATTAGCCAGGCGCGCTGGCGGGCGCCTGTAGTCCCAGCTACTCAGGAAACTGAGGCAGGAGAATGGCGTGAACCCGGAAGGCGGAGATTGCAGTGAGCCGAGATCGCACCACTGCACTCCAGCCTGGGCGACAGAGCGAGACTCCATCTCAAAAAAAAAAAAAAAACAAGGCAAGATTTTCTGCTCCCATCACTTCTATTTAATATTGTATTGGAGGTTCTAACCATGCCATCAAACAAGAAAAAGAAATAAAAGGTAATCAGGTTGGAAAGAAAGAAGGAAAATTGTATTCAAAGATTATGTCATTATCTTTGTAGAAAATCCCAAAGAATCTACAGAAAAGATCCTAGAACTAGTAAGAGAGTTCAGCAAGATTGCAAGATACAACATCAATATACAAAAAGCAGCTGTATTTCTATATCTTGGCAAACAACAATCAGAAATAAAAATAAACAATATAATTTACAATAATATAAATAATTGAAATACTGAAAGATAAATCTGACAAAAGATATACAAGACCCGTATGCTAAAAAGTACAAAACATTACTGAGAGAAATTAAGGACCTAAATAAGTGCAGCAATATACTATGTTCATGGAAGATTCACTGTTGTTTAGATGTTAATTTCCCTCAAATTGATCTAAAGATTTAAAGTATTCCCAACAAAAATCCCAACAGGCTTTTTTTCTAGCAGGTGCCAAGCTGACTGACAATTCATATGTAAGTACAAAGGACCCAGAATGGCAAAAACAACTTTCAACAAGAAAAAAATTAGAAGACTTAACACTAAATGACTTTAAGACTTACAACACTATAATGATGAAGACAATGTGCTATTGGCATCAAGATAGACAAATGGACCAATGGAACAGAATAGAGTCCAGAAATACACTCACATATATTTGGTCAACTAGTTTTAAACAAAAGTAAAAAAGTAATTTAGTAGAGAAAGGGAGTTTATTCTATTTTATTTTTATTTTATTGAGGACAGAAAAGGAGGAAGGGGAGAGGAGGAGAGGAGGAGGAAGGGGAGAAGAGGAGAGGAGGAGGAAGGGGAGGGGAGGAGAAACAGGATGAGGGAGTGAAGAGGGAGAAAGGGAGTTTTTTCAACAAACATTTCTATAACAATTTGAAATCCATATGCAAAGAAAAAACAGAACTTCAATACATATCTTGTACCATATAAAAAAATCAATTCAAAATGGACAACAGAATTACACATAAGACTATAAAACTGTTAAAGGAAAACATGAGAGAAAATCATTGTGATCTTGCATTAGGCAAATACCTGTTAGATAGATATAATGCCAAAAGTGCAATCCATAAATGAAAAAGTCGGATAAATATGACTTCAAAATTAAGAATGTCTGCTCTTTGAAAGACACTGTTAAGAGAATGAAAAGACAAGTAACAGATTGTAATAAAATATTTGCATATCACACATTTGATGAAGAACTTCTACCTAGAATACCATAAAAACTCTCAAAACTCAATGAGTAAATAACCAATCCAACAATATAATGGGCAAAAGACCTGAACAGGCACTTTACTAAAGAAGATATCTTAATGGCAAACAAGAACATGAAAAGTTGCTCAACCACAATAGCCATTAAGGAAATGCCAATTAAATCTACAATGAGATATTACCATTACATTCCTATTACAATGGCTAATTTTTTTTTTTTTTTTTTTGATACAGAGTCTTGCTCTGTCGCCCAGGCTGGAGTATAGTGGTGTGATCTCAGCCCTCTGCACCCTCCACCTCCCAGGTTCAAGCAAGTCTCCTGCCTCAGTCTCCCAAGTAGCTGGGATTGCAGGTGTGTGCCACCACATCCGGATAATTTTTGTATTTTTAGTAGAGACAGGGTTTTGCCATGTTGACCAGGCTGGTCTCGAACTCCTGACCTCAGGGGATCCACCTGCCTAGGACTCCCAAAGTGCTGGGATTACCAACAATGGCTAAAATTTAAAAAGCCTGGATCATACCAAGTTTTAGCAAAGACGTAAAGCAACTGGAACTCTCATATCCTGCTGGTAGAAATGTAAAATAGCACAAATACTTTGAGAAATATTTTGACAGTTTCTTAAAAAGTTGAACATATATCTACTATATGACCTAGCCATTCCAATCTTATGTATATATCTGATAGACATGAAAGCATATGTCTTCCATACAGAGACTGGTACACAAAGGTTCACAGCAGTTTTGTGATAGCCCTAAACTGGAAACAATACAAATGTTCTTCAAAACGTAAATGGAAAAACAAATTGTGATATATTCATACAATGGAATACTACACAGCAATAAAGAGGATAGAAGTGTTAATCCATACTCAACATGGATGAATTTTTTTTTTTTTTTTTTTTTTTAAAGAGAAGGAGTTTTGCTCTTGTTGCCCAGGCTGGAGTGCAATGGCGCAATCTCGGCTCACTGCAACCTCCACACCTCCTGGGTTCAAGAGATTCTCCTGCCTCAGCCTCCCGAGCAGCTGGGATTACAAGCATGTGCCACCATGCCCGGCTAATTTTGTATTTTAGGTAGAGACGGTGTTTCTCCATGTTGGTCAGGCTGGTCTTGAACTCCCGACCTCAGATGATCCGCCCACCTTGGCCTCCCAAAGTGCTGGGATTACAGGTGTGAGACATCGCACCCGGGCTGATGAATCTTAAAATAAGTATGCTGAATGAAAGATCCTGGACACACACACACACCCCTTAAAGAAGTACATGCTATATGATTCTATTATATAAAATTCTGGACAGTGCAAAGTAATCTACAGTGACAGAGACAAAATAGTGGTTGCCCGCATACTTGTTGGAGGGTGGGGAGGAAGGAAAGGAGAGATGACAAATGGGAAGAAAGCAGCTTTTGTGGATGATGAATATCTTCATTACCTTGATTGTTAGGATGAAGCCATGGATGTACACATGCATCAAAACTACACACTTTGAATATGTGTAGTATATCAATAAAGTTATTTTTGAAAGATTACCTGATATGTTAAGACATGCTTCCTAAAGTTTTCCACCAAAGTATCCCTACAGAATAAAACTCTAGGGATCTAGGGCTATAATCCATTAGCCATCAATCCCAAAACCCAAATGTCTTTAAGTCTCATCTTATCTTCTGAAAATCATACATAGGTGGTTCCTTCCTAGTCAAAAAACAATTCGTGTTTGTGTGTGTGTCTATGTTTAATATTAATTACTAGTTAAAATGCATAATATTTTACCCCAACAAATGTTTAAATTAAACAGATACCACAGAGGATGCACCCTGTTTGCTCCATTGCATTCCTAACCCCTGGCACACAAGAGAAGTATAAAAACATTTTAGCCAGTACAATTTTATAGTTATAAAAACATTTTAGGCAGTACAATTGCAAAGTCTAGACGCTTTTACTGTCTTCCTATAGTGTTTCTCTCTCCCCACTCCTCTTTTCTTTTTGAACTTGTAATTTCTGGGAAACTGGGACAGAAAATATATTTGCCAGTATTAGACACTACTTTCCTCTTTTAAGGAAGCAGTGCCTAAGAATTTCAAACGTTTATCATCTAAATGATTTGAAACAAGCAAACAAAAATTAGACTCCTATCCAGGAAGGGGGCATTTTTGGTTCTGATTAACTGAATATTCTAGATATTGCAGAAATCTTGTTGTTGTTTCCTTTCCACTGGATTATATAATGCTTCTGTATTATAATTAAGGCCTTTAACGGGCATGATGGCACACACCTGTAGTTTGAGACTTGAGAGGCTGAGGTGGGAGGATCCCCTGAGCCCAGGAGTATGTGAAGTTGCAGCGAGCTATGAGTGCACCACTGCACTCCAGCCTGGGCAACTGTATTAGTCAGTTCTCATGCTGCTAATAAAGACATACCTGAGACTGTGTAATTTTTTGTTTTATATACAGGGTCTCACTCTGTTGCCCAGGCTGGAGTGCAATGGTGCGATCTCGGCTCACTGCAACCTCTGCCTCCCGGTTCAAGTGATTCTCCTGCCTCAGCCTCCTGAGTAGCTAGGATTACAGGCCCGTGCCACCACCCCTGGCTAATTTTTGTATTTTTAGTAGAGACAGGGTTTCATCATGTTGGTCAGGCTGGTCTTGAACTCCTGACCTCGTGATCCGCCTGCCTCAGCCTCCCAAAGTGTTGGGATTACAGGCATGAGCCACTGCACCTGGCCTTGAGACCACGTAATTTATAAAGAAAAAGAGGTTTAATGGACTCACAGTTCCATATGGCTAGGGAGACGTCACAATCATGGTGGAAGGCAAAGGAGAAGCAAACGCATGTCTTACATGGCAGCAGGCAAGAGAGCATGATCAAGGGAACTCCCTTTTATAAAACCATCAGATCTCATGAGACCACCAGAACAGCACAGGAAAGACTTGCTCTCATGATTCAATTACTTCCCACCAGGTCCCTCCCATTACACCTAGGAATTATGGGAAATACAATTCAAGATGAGATTTGGGTAGGGACACAGCCAAACCATATCAGCAACCAAGGGAGACCCTCTCTCCATATGTATATATATTTTATTTTATTTTTTTTTTTTTTTGAGACAGAGTCTCACTCTATTGCCCAGGCTGGAGTGCAGTGGCATGATCTTGGCTCACTGCAATCTCTGTCTCCTGGGTTCAAGCGATTCTCCTGCCTCAGCTTTCCAAGTAGCTGGGATTACAGGTGCCTGCCACCACACCCGGCTAACTTTTATATTTTTAGTAGAGATGGGGTTTCACCATGTTGGCCAGGCTGGTCTCGAACTCCTGACGTAAAGTGATCCACCCACCTCAACCTCCCAAAATGCTGTGATTACAGGTGTGAGCCACCCCACCCGGCCTCTATTTTTTATATTTTTATAATGAAATATATATATATAAAGCCTTCAGGTTTCTTTACGCAGTCCTGTGGCTGTAAAGAAAGGCAGAAAAGAATGTGCAATGTAGAAGCCCTGTGAACAAATCTCTCAGGTCTACAGGCTCAACCCTTTGCTACTTCGATAAACAATTTATAATTTCATGATGCTTTCTAGGAAAGTGGTTTATAATAAATACATATTTCATTGTCTCTAGAATTCAGAAACTAATGAAAAATTACTTTTGAACGTATAGAAGTTAACTCATCCAAGCAAGTTCAAATAAGGTCAGACTGACCTCAGCTTGCCAGAATGTTGTCTGAAAGAATAAGTACCTAGGAGTTCTAATTTCTTTAGGACTTTCTCTTTCTCTCTTGCTTCAACACTTGTGGAATCCCAGTGCTATCACTGGAGCATTCATGATGTTGCAAGGAGTTAAAAGCAAGATGTCTCAGACTTTAATGTGCAAACAAATCACATGAGGGGCCTTGTTAAAATGTAGTTGGGATTTGGCAGCTTTGGAATGGAGCCGGCATTTCTGCATTTCTGCCAAACTTCCAGGTGATGCATCAGCAAAGTACAGTATCTGCGCTGCTGGTTCTGGACAACACTTAGCAAAGACTTAAACACCAGTGGTTCTTTTTTTGTTTTTTGTTTTGTTTTGTTTTGAGACGGAGTCTCACTCTGTCACCCGGGCTGGAGTGCAGTGGTGCAATCTCAGCTCACTGCAACCTCCACCTTCCAGGTTCAAGTGATTCTCCCCTCAGCCTCCTGAGTAGCTACGACTACAGGCATGAGCCACCGCACCTGGCCTTAAACTCCAGTGGTTCTTAAAGTATCGTACCAGGTCGGGCGTGGTGGCTCACTCTTGTAATCCTAGCACTTTGGGAGGCTGAGGCGGGAGGATCACGAGGTCAGGAGATCAAGACCATCCTGGTTAACACGGTGAAACCCCGTCTCTACTAAAAATATTAAAAATTAGCCAGGCGTGGTGGTGGGCGCCTGTAGTCCCAGCTACTCGGGAGGCTGAGGCAGGAGGATGGCGTGAACCCGGGAGGCGGAGTTTGAAATGAGCCAAGATTGCGCCACTGCACTCCAGCCTGGGTGACAGAGCGAGACTCTGTCTCAAATAAAATAAAATAAATAAAATATCGTACCTGGACTAGCAGCACCAGTATCACTTGGGAACGTGGGAGAAAATGTCAGTGTTGTGGCCCTTCCCCAGACCTCCTGAAAAAGAAACTCCGGTGGTAGGGCCTAGATGGCTGTTAATAGCCTTCCAGGTGATTCTGATGCACACTGATAGTCGAGAAGCACTAGCTTAGAGAATCAGAACTAACTGACTGCAGCTGCTGAAAAACAGCTCCATTTCAAAAGGTCTGCAATGCCCAGAGAAAGCCACGGAAACTTTAGGAAGAAGCGTAGTTATGGGAGAATATTTTAAACCAGACTGTGTTTAAGTCTTCCAAGAGACATCATCAGTTCTAATGTTTTTAAAGAAAGAAAATACCACCTTAAATACACAAACATAAAAGCTTTCTTGTTGACAAGGTACAATATATATACCACCAGCATAATCACAAGCTCCATTTTCTCATGTTTATAATAAACATGTCACAACCATATTTTTTAAAACCCTCTTCCCTCTCCAAACTGTTTAAATTTGAACACATAAAACTACATCTATTCTTAAACTTTACAAACCTTAAATAATGTGTGAGAACGTTACAAAATCATCAGAAAAACACCGCACAGCCACTGATTTACTGTGGCAAAACAAAAATCTATCAGTTGGGCAAACAATATAATTAGAGGATCCTATTTAGAATGATATTGGCAAGTTGATTTCACTCCAAGTTTAACCAGCATTTCCACTGATCACCAAATGAGAATGAGGTCAACCAGATGATTATTTTGAATAATTGTGCCACTTACATAGATTTAAAAGCAAAAAAACCACTATTGTAGGCACCAGATAAAAGAGATCTGTATAGCTATACATGTAGGTAACAAAGGTATACCTATACATATAGGTAACAAAGACTTGAGAGATACATTCAACTGAATCACAAATAGAGAAAGGTAGGAGGCTGACATGCCAGAATTCAACAAAAATGGGAAGAAATTGATAGAGAAAAACTAAATTGTTATACTCAGGCTCCCCCAAAGGTCATGTAGAGAATGGAAAGTATATAAAAATTAGTATCTACAAAAAGGGCAGTTGAGAATGTAAATAGGCACTGATTACACCAAGTTGCTTGGGGCCACATAAACTCAAAGCTAAAAAATTACTGTGCTTTGGCTTCATTCATGTCATGCATGGAGGAAAGCCACACACGAGGTCCCTTGTTCCATCCAGTCTTTCCCTTTCACTCTCCTCTGGCTGACCTAAGAAAAACATGAATGCCAGCTGATGACACTCATTAACTGTCCTGCCTCTCAAAGTGCAATCCAGGGGCCATCATCCTCACCTGGAGGTGCACTGTCAGATATGCAGATTCTGGCCGGGCGCGGTGGCTCACACCTGTAATCTTAGCACTTTGGGAGGCCGAGGCGGGCGGATCACGAAGTCAGGAGATCCAGACCATCCTGGCTAACATGGTGAAACCTCGTCTCTACTAAAAATACAGAAAATTAGCCAGGTGTGGGTAGTCCCAGCTACTCAGGAGGCTGACGCAGGAGAATGACGTGAACCCGGGAGGCGGAGCTTGCAAGTGAGCAGAGATCACGTCATTGCACTCCAGCCTGGGCGACAGAGCGAGACTCTGCCTCAAAAAAAATAAATAAATAAAGTTGGTGAGTTATTTAAGGTGAAAGCTTATTATCAGCAAAGTACTGACTAAAAGCCATGTTTCCTCTTCCTTATGTTACAGCATACTACCTGGTCTTCCCTGGAAATCCTAAAGAGCAACGAGAAAAGCTCCCACTTAAGTTGAGATGTGGGGTTCTGGTGGTCTGACCTATAACCAAGAATCTGGCTCTACAGTTTTCTTTCTTCTTTCTTTGGTTGCTTTTTGCTTGGTTGGTTTTTGGCTTTGTTTTTTATAGCAGCAAATCAGGGTCAAGATTTTCATTCCCCAAGAAGCCTTGGTAAGTGTCACCTCGCTAGTCATCCCCTTCCTGGGAATTTTGCCTGACCAGAGATGTGCTTTTTTCCCCCCCACTATGGAATATAATTATGCATTCCTTTTTTTTTTTTTTTTTTTTAAGACAGGGTCTCACTCTGTCACCCAGGCTGGAGGGCAGTGGCTCGATCTCGGCTCACTGCAACCTCTGCCTCCCGGGTTCAAGCAATTCTCCTGCCTCAGCCTCCCAAGTAACTGAGATTACAGGTGCGCACCACCACACCAGCTAATTTTTATATTTTTAGTAAAGACAGATTTCACCATGTCGGCCAGGCTGATCTGGAACTCCTGATCTCAGGTGATCTGCCCGCTTCAGCCTCCCAAAGTGCTGGGATTACAGGCATGAGCCACCACGCCTGGCCCTGTGTATTCTTTTTGATAAGAAAAACTTTCAAGACTCATTTTTCAAAGAAACATTGGAATTTTACCTTTTAGCCCTGAAAGAAAGGAAGCTATCTAACCAGACTTAACCCAGGGCTCTGCTCCAACGTCTTCCGGTGCGTGCAATCTTCCAACCTAAGTCCCTACAGCAAACTGCCCTAGCTGCAAGAAGAAAAAGAAATTAGTCATCTTCTAGGCCATTGCTCAAATTTTGCTGTACATTAGACTCCCCTGGGGAACCAGTAAAAATCTCCATGCCCAGGCCACATCCCAGACCAATTCAGTCAGAATTTCTGGATGTGGAATTGGGCATCAGACTTGTTCAAACCTCCCAGGTGATTCCAATGTGCATCAAGGTATGAGAACGGATGCACTAGGCGGTGGCCTCTACCAAGTCTCCCTCTGATGCCAAGAGGCCCGTTCTATCCACTGCTCCACTCATCCTATGTTTATGCCATTCTTCCTGCATCCCAGGCAGCAGAAGCTCGGGGGATATATTTCTGCCCACATCTCAGAATCTGCTCTTCTAAAACAGCTGCTTCAATTGAAGATATATTTTGTGCAAGGCTCTTCCATTTAATGAAGAATTTTTTTCTCATTCCCTTAATATTCCTTCCCATTAAGGCATAACCTACAAACAGCAGATGAATTACACTTACGCAATGACTATAAAGGACAGCTGTTTTATCTCAATGGAGCATTTTCTCTTTATGATTCCATTATTTTACTCTGGCATGACATGCCTAATGTTTTAAATAAGGCACAGCTTTCCTTTTCTTCCTTCTTTTTTTTTTTTTTTTTAAGTTAAGGTGAAATTTCAGCTGGAAATCTACTCTAAAAGATCTTCAAGAAACAGTACATATAAGAACACGGCAGTATTTATTTTTTATGAGCAGCTGAAGGTTGATCAAAACATTCCTCCCCAGCCACAAAATGTGTAACCCTGGCATTTTTCAGTACTATTTCTTGGCACACTGAACACAGGTCAAGACGTGGAACAGCATTTTATTTGAATTATTATTCTTGAGCTTCCTGAATCTTCAAGCAGTAATACTTAAAGACACCCATTCATGGTTAGCAGATAATGCAGCCTTTTTTTCACCCAGCAGTGACCTAGTAGAGAGAAAATACAGTGAATAAACTTTTTACTAAAGAGGTGCTGTTAAGTTGTCCTTGGATTGCAACTGCCTGCGTGTGAACTTCTAGAATATTTTCCAGACTGTCTTTTCAATAAGCAGAGCTTGCTGAGTTTGCCAAACCTACTTCCTTACCTTTGTCTATTCTGTTCTTTGGCAACTCTTCTTAATAAGCCTACCCCATTCAAGATCTTTCCCCTGCTCTAATCCATCTCATTATATCCTCTACAATTTCACTTTTTACCTATTCATAATATGGATCTTCAGAAGAACTCCCCAAAAGGATGAAGTCAGAGTCGCAATTGATTTTCTGTTAACATTGGGAGGGAGATTTATGTATATGCCCATAGAAACATACGTCGTTTGTAACACCCAGTTAGTACAAAAGAATTAGTCGTATATTCTACTCCATAAACTTGGTTCTATTCAATGATAAAAGACTATATTATTAAAGACAAAGATAAAATAGTTGTAAATAACGGCACATGTGTTTGAGCTGATCTTGAGTCTTTCCAATACATCAACACTCTGCAAAGGTCATTGGAGGCAAAATAAAGCCACCAGCCAAGATGTTTTAGGTGAGGAATGAAGCACAGATGAAAAGCCTTGCCAGCACTGTGTGGTGGCTATGGACATGGGGGCTCCAAAATCTGGCAGACCTGGTTTCAAATCCTGGCTATGCCACTAGTCCTAGCTGTGTATCCCTAGGTCAGGTTTCAGCCTCTGTAACTATCTGCATCTCTAAAATGTAAGTAATAGCAATAATGACCTTTGTGAAGTTGCTGTGAGGATTAAAGTGCTTAGAAAGTAGTGAGTACACACTAGCTATTTTAATAGCGTTTCACAGATAAATGCAACCCAAAGGAAACCCATGAGCAAGAGGAATAGGTATTATTTGTGTCTGTCTTCTAGATGTGAAAAGTGAGGCTTATAAAGATTAAATAAGGTCAGCGGGCGCGGTGGCTCATGCCTATAATCCCAGCACTTTGGCAGGTCGAGGCGGGCGGATCACGAGGTCAGGCGTTCAAGACCAGCCTGACCAACATGCTGAAACCTCCATCTCTAATAAAATTACAAAAATTATTGTATTGTGGTGCATGCCTGAAATCCCAGCTACTTGGGAGGCTGAGGCAGGAGAGTCGTTTGAACCTGGGAGACGGAGGCTGCAGTGAGCCGAGATCGGGCCTCTGCACTCCAGCCTGGGAGACAGAGCAAGACTCTGTCTCAAAAATAAAAAAAATTTTAAAAGATTTTTTTAAAAGATTAAATAAGGTCATTCTCCAGGTTTATCTTCCAAAAACAATGGCTGTGCTGTTCTCTGTTTAAAATTGTCAGTGGCCCCCATCACCGGGAAATTAAAAAGAAGTATAAAATCCAAGTTCTTTATCATGGCGTGACTCCTTGATTATATCTTCTGTTTCTCTCCTCAACTCAACCCCATGTCAGTTCTGCCACAAAGCGTCTCCAGAGCCCCAGAAGGAATGCTGCTCCTCTCTCCTCTGGGATGCCATTCTACCTGGACATGCTTCTAACAAAGCACCCACAGCATTTCTCTGAGGGTGTTGGTTTATGTATCTGAATCCACATCCTAAACAGGAAGTTCCTTGAGAATGGGGACAATGTCCTATTCATCTTTGTAATACCAACATCTAGCCTGGTGGTACTCCACAGAATGGAGGATTCCCGGTGGATTCCATGAAATGCTTGGTGGATGAATAAGTGGACGGATGAATGGATGGATGGTCTGTTCTATCCAATGAATTCCATGGAATGACTGATGGATGCATGGATGGACTGTCCAATCTAGAGGAGTCTATGGAATGTTTGATGAATGAATGAATGGATGGATTGATGGACTGTCCAATTTAGAGGATTCCATGAAATGTTGGATGGATGGATGGATGGATGGATGGATGGATGGATGGATGGACTATCCAATCTAGTGGATTCCATGAAATGCTTAATGAATGAATAAAATGCATGGATGAATGGATGGAAGGATGGCCTGTCCAAAGCCATGCAACAAGTAAATTGCAGAGCCAAAGCAGCTCCCACATCTTCCAACCTCTTGTTGGGGCATCGTTCCCTTGGTTCCCCCACTGCCTTTGCCAATGTGTGAGTGACATCTCTGAAAAGACTGGTGAATAAATCTCTAGATCCAGAATGAACTTACCAAACAATTTTAGGCCATGTTGTTAAGAACAAACAAACAACAAAACTGTGTGCATCAATTTACATATCTATAAAAGAGGCTCATACTTAATGGTGGAGTTTAGAATACATGGAGAGGTAAAGGAGGAACAAGAGAGAAGCCTATGAGATAACATTGACAAGTTCCTTCTTCAAAAGAACCTCAATCGAAAACTGTCACAATAGTAAATATAATTAGATAACAATAATAATACCATATACCACAGTTTATTACTATCCTTTCTTCTGAGGCTTTCAATTGGAACTGAAAACACAATTACTAATTAAATGAGACAACAGGAGGTATCATTTTCCAAATGGAACCCTAGTGATGTAAATGAGTTACTGCAGCTTCTCAAATTTCTTACTATCACCCAAAGAGGGGGTTAATCACTTGGCTAGAGTTAACTCAGAAGAACAGATCCACATAATGTATTTGTTCTTCTGCTCAAAACGCAGTTCATTTATGCATTTCCTAAGTAGCTAGTGTGGCCACTACAAGGTCACAAAGATGTTAAAACCCAGTTCCTCCCCTCAAGTAGCATAACGTACCCAGAGTGCACAGATGGCACAAAATCTAGCCAGGACTTGGATCAAAACACGAAGGCCTCTGGGGAGGAGATAAGAAATAGGGGACTCATATTCCTGGTCTTGGAGGAGTCCAGGTAAAGAATAAAAACAGAATTTTGAAGTGAAGACAGAATGAAGCAGGAGGCTGCCATCTCTAGGGGGCTTCGGAAGATTCTGTTTTCCTTTTTCCCTTTCTTTTCTCTTTTTTTCTTTTCTGAGATGGAGTTTTGCCCTTGTTGCCCAGGCTGGAATGCAATGGCGCGATCTTGGCTCACCACAACCTCTGCCTCCCGGGTTCAAGCAATTCTCCTGCCTCAGCCTCCCAAGTAGCTGGGATTACAGGCATGTGCCACCACGCCCGGCTAATTTTGTATTTTTAGTAGAGACGGGGTTTCTCCATGTCGGTCAGGCTGGTCTCGAACTCCCGACCTCAGGTGATCCGCCTGCCTCAGCCTCCCAAAGAGCTGGTATTACAGGCATGAGTCACCGCACCTGGCCTTTTATTATTATTATTTATTTATTTACCTATTTATTTATTTTTGAGACGGCGTCTCACTCTGTCGTCCTGGCTGGAGTGCAGTGGTGTGATCTCCACTCACTGCAACTTCTGCCCCCTGGGTTCAAGTGATTCTCCTGCCTCAGCCTCCTAAGTAGCAGGGATTATAGGCGACCGCCACCACGTCTCGCTAATTTTTGTATTTTTAGTAGAGACAGGGTTTTACGATGTTGGCCAGGCTGGTCTCAAACTCCTGACCTCATGATCCACCTGCCTCGGCCTCCCAAAGCGCTGGGATTACAGGCATGAGCCACCACGCCTGGCCACTCTTCTTTTTGTTATTTTTAAATATTTAGTTGTATAATACCAAATTCTTCACTTGTCTTTTAACTGAAACCTTTCCCAATTTGTGCTTTTTTTTGAGACAGAGTCTCGCTCTGTCGCCCAGGCTGGAGTGCAGTGGCGCAATCTCGGCTCACTGCAAGCTCCGCCTCCCGGGTTCACGCCATTCTCCTGCCTCAGCCTCTCCGAGTAGCTGGGACTACAGGCGCCCGCCACCACGCCCAGCTAATTTTTTTGTATTTTTAGTAGAGACGGGGTTTCACCGTGGTCTCGATCTCCTGACCTCGTGATCCACATGCCTCGGCCTCCCAAAGTGCTGGGATTACAAGCGTGAGCCACCGCGCCCGGCCTAATTTGTGCTTTTAAAGGGGTTTGAAGACAAAAAGGTTATGTAGTCAAATGAAATTTGAGAAAATGAAATAAAAATAAAATAGCATCTCCTAGAAAAGGATATAATGTGCAGTTTTGACCAAATTAACTTAATGTTTGTTTTTTAGGAGCATCTTGCTGGCTAGTGTTCTGAAAAACACAGAAAATACTGGTCCAGTGAAAATGATACATAAAACACTCCCCTGTTTTTATCTTGCCGTTGTCTCAGTTTAAAGAAAAAAAGAGATGTCTATAATGGAGAAATAAAGCAGGACTCGTAAGTAGGGTCGATAACAAAATTTCAAAATCATCATAAACACAACCTCAGGTCCTGCTCACCACTTACAGTGTGTGACCTTGACTTAAAAATTGCTTCCACTTTCTCAGCCTCAGTTTCCGTATCAGTCAAATGGGAATAATATTAACTGCCTCTTAGGGTAAGTAGGTGTATTTATTGAGAAATCCAAGCCAAATCATCCAGCAGAGTACTTAGCACAGAGCACACTTTGATGGTCAGGAACTGCTGTGTGAGACACTGACGGGTGACAGAGAGAGGCTCGTTAGGGTTAGTCCACTGCAGCTGTGCCTTCTGATACTAAAACAAAAACATATTCAACTTCGATATGCTTGAAAAACTAGACATAGGCTGCATGAGAAAAGAAAAAGGAAACATACCAAAATGGAAGAGAAGTCTGAAGAACACTCATCTCGAGCCAAATTTTCAAGGAAATGAGTTTAATATGAAATTACAAAAACAGTGCCCTCGGCTGTTTCTACTTTTCTATGAAATCAGATAGCCAGATATCACGATGCAACAGAACAAAGAAAATGCAAAGGACAGCAGGATAAAATAAATACTTTAAGTTGTTTTCTCATGCCACTCCTTCAAACTGGTGTTTGCAGCATGGTAGTAGAAGGTAATGCAATAACCATGTGAAATTTACGGCAGACTTTAGGATTGTGGACATTTCTGAGCAAATAGAGATAACAACAAAGGCCAGGAACAAGTGACTACGGGGTATGTGGTTAGATCAAGACCTTGACAACAGATGCTTTACCTAGCCAAGTAAACCAATGTTTACCATTGCCCTCTAAAAGGCATGCTTAACATAGACCTAAAATTGAAGCAAATCCTTACACTAGAGTTTCATAGCATTTTTTCTTAAATCTTGCATATAAAGTTGGCTGGAGACCTTAAGCAACCAGTTAGAAAGAAAATGAGGCTGGGCACGGTGGCTCACGCCTGTAATCCCAGCACTCTGGGAGGCCAAGGTGGGCGGATCGCGAGGTCAGGAGCTCAAGACCACCCTGGCCAACATAGTGAAACCTCGTCTCTACTAAAAAGACCAAAAAAAAAATCAGCCGAGCGTGGTGGCACGCACCCGTAGTCCCAGCTACTTGGAAGGCTAAGGCAGGAGACTCGCTTGAACCGGGAGGTAGAGGTTGTAGTGAGCCGAGATCGTGCCACTGTACTCCAGCCTGGGTGACACAGTGAGACTATGTCTCAAAAAAAAAAAAAAAGAACTAGTTTATGCTTTTAAAAATCAAATTTTGTTAGGATAAAACATCCAAAGACTGCTGCTGCTAAGAGAAGTCTATATGGAATATTCCTTGATATAAGTGACTCAGATCGGGTCTTAAAAATACTTTTGCTGTGCAGAGATTTGCAGTAGTAAGTAGGAAATGTCTAATAAGTGTTTGCAACATGAAGGAACTGAATGGATGAATGAATGAATGAATAAACTAAATGGCTGAGTCAGAGTATCTTTGGCTGAGTCACACAGTATGTTAGAATTGGAAGAATTCTAAGATTCTTACCGATTTTGATTTCGATTTGTACATTGTGTCATTGGAAGCTCAGGACGTCACCGGGCAGATCTCTCGCAAATATTTGTTGGATATATGAATGGAACCAGAGCTACAGAAACAAGTGCTTTTCCTTCCTCGGTTCACTTCAAACACACCATGTGGGTGGTGCTGTAAGAGGTGTTTGAACCACATCAACTCCATCTTGAATAGGAGCTGAGTAAAATAAGGCTGAGACCTACTCGGGCTGCATTCCCAGATGGTGAAGGCATTCTAAGTCACAGGATGAGATAGGAGGTCAGCACAAGATACAGGTCACGAAGACCTTGCTGATAAAACACTTGGTGGTAAAGAAGCCGGACAAAACCCACCAAAACCAAGATGGCCACAACAGTGACCTCTGATCCTCCTCACTGCTACACTCCCACCAGTGCCACGGCAGTTTATAAATGCCACAGCAATGTCAGGAAGTTACCCTATATGGTCTAAAAAGGGGAGGCATGAATAATCCCCCCCTTGTATAGCACACCATCAAGAAATAACTATAAAAATGGGCAGCCAGCAGCCCTCACGGCTGCTCTGTCTATGGAATAGCCATTCTTTTATTCCTTTACTTTCTTTATAAACTTGCTTTCGCTTTACTCTATGGACTTGCCCTGAATTCAAGAACCCGCTCTTGGAGTCTGGATCAGGACCCCTTTCCTGTAACAGTGCTATGGCTGGGATTTTGCTCCCTGCTCTGCCACTCTGGACATAGCTGTACATCCTTGAGCAAACTTTTTCACTTCTCTGGTTTCCTTATTTGTAAAACTGGGCACGTGGAACTACAAAGGTCCCTTGCATCAGCAATATTCTAAGATTACTCAGGAAAATATAAGCCCAAAGACCCAAGTTGTTAAAGGAAAAGGGTCCCGATCCAGACCCCAAGAGAGGGTTCTTGGATCTCACGCAAGAAAGAATTCAGGGCGAGTCCACAGTGCAAAGTAAAAGCAAGTTTATTAAGAAAGTAAAGTAGCGAAAGAACAGCTACTCCACAGACAGAGTAGGATGTTCCTGAAAGTCAGAGGAACACATCCACCCTAAGTACAATACTCGTATATATGGGGAGATGTGCTCTGCTACAAGGGTTTGTGATAAAGGATTAATTTTCTTAATTACTACATTTTGCAAGAATCGATATTATTATCTTTAAAGCAAAATTAAGAGTGCCTTTGTTCTCCAGATATCGGGATATCTGGACACTCCCAAGTCTGGGTCTGTTTAGTAAACACTATTAATTTGTTCCCTTAACCGTAAACATCTAGAGGCTAGGAATGCCTAACTTTCTGAGAATGGAGCCCAGCAAATCTCAGCCTCATTTTCCTAGCCCTTGCTCAAAATGGAGTCACTCTGGTTCAAACGCCTCTGACAGACTTTTCACAATTAATAACGTTCAGCATGATCAGAATAAATAAACACAATCTGAGGTTAGTCAAGTTCGTCATTGCTTTTGTCAAACAGCTCGTTTCTTTACCAAACCACAAACTACTATCTGCATCTTTTCTACACTTGTGAGATGGCTTGGAGCAACCCCTTCCTTGTCTACCCAGAGAATTTCTGAAGTGTACTAAGGAGATTTATAATTTGAGATGCAAGTGCCATTTCATTAATTGGCATTCTTGGAGATTTTGATTTTTTCCTGCCATCAATGGGTTAATATGCTGAGATCTTCTTTTGTTTTACAAAGGGGCAAGGAAACACATTTGGCTGATACAGTCCATTATTAAAATTGCATTTCAGCAGTGGCAAAGAACTCCAGCCACCTAACGCTGGACTTAGGCATCCTCTTCCTGTGCTACAACCCAAAGCTATTACATTAAGAGCAGAAGCAAAACAATGGGGCTGCCGGCAGCACAAACTCCCCTGGTAGAAGGAAACCATTAATCCTGCTGGTGAAGTATTTAGCTACAAAAGGAGAAAAGACACTCTTTGATTGAAGTATAAGAGGAAGGAATACACAGGCGCTTTTCAATCAGAGCTGGATCGCGTATACTTGAAGAAATACCAGCTTCAACCACCAGATAAGTTTGCCTCTGGAAGGCACAGCTGACAAGTACACCTGGTGAGGACTTGGAGTAAGTATGCGGGCAAATGAGGTCAGTCTTCTCTGCTCCCCCTTCAACTTGGATGCTCACGATCCACACTCATTGCCTGTGAGGTAGTTTCTACAGAGATGAAACAATGAGCTTCCTTAGGGGCCAAGGAGGCACAAGACTGACCTCTTTAGCTTCTGCGGTGCTAAGTAATATTAATAAGCTCTAAGTCTTTATGTAGAAGTCAATGAAATTAGCAGTAGGGTTTAGAAGCCAGAAACACGGTGCTGGGTTATTAAAAAAACAAAAACAAAAAAACCCCGACCATTCTTTTCAGCTAAACTCCAGCTCCAGTTCTCTGGGCTAGAATAGTAGTGTTAATAGATTCCGCCTCAACTAAAAAGGGAGCCAGTGGCAGAAAATCTATTCCTCCGGCAAGGTTGCTGGGCAACCAGCAAGCTTTTGGCATGTGGCTGATGTCTCCAGGCAGCCCGGACTACACAAAGTAAGCTCTTCCATCACTTACAACTAACTTGATTTTGATGGATTAAAATCGAATAAAAATGTACTGTAACTCACTCACTTCCAAATTCAGAAATCAGAGAGAGACAGAAAATATCCCAACACCCAACTAAAGACTAACTTATCACAAACACTAGGATTCACTGAAGTTCATTCTACTGGGTGATTAATCTCTTCTGCATTCTAGTATACAACTGATTTGGTTTTAAGACCAGAATATCCAAAACCAATGGGGGTGGGGGAGAAGTACTCAAAATGTTTTGGAAAAATATTAATGTTATGAAGATGGAGCTTCGATGTAATGGATTCTGGTGTCAAATGCATCTTATGCCTGGTATTTTGCTTTTTAATTTTGTATTTTTAATTTTAATGGGTACACAGTCTGGTACTATTTTAGCTGCATTTTTTTTAAGAGATTGCTTTTTTTTTTTTTTTTTTTTGAGACAGAGTCTTGCTCTGTCGCCCAGGCTGGAGTCTCCTACCTCAGCCTCCCAAGTAGCTGGGACTACAGGTGCCCGCTACCACACCCAGCTAATTTTTTTTATTTTTAGGAGAGACGGGGTTTCACCATGTTAGCTAGGATGGCCTCGATCTCCTGACCTCGTGATCCGCCCGCCTCGGCCTCCCAAAGTGCTGGGATTACAGGCGTGAGCCACCACGCCCGGTCTTTTTTTTTTTTTTTTAAGACAGGGTTTTGCTCTGTCCCCCAAGCTGGAATGTAATAGCGTGATCACTGGTCATCGTAAACTTAAAACTCTGGGCTAGAATTTAGCCACAATTATTTAGCAAAATCTCCTTTTGCTAACATCTGAGGACATCAGTCAATAATCAACAAACCCTTACTAAGGGTTCTGAGATCCCAACCTTATGCTGTAGGGCGACAGAGAAAGGTAAGACCTTGGGCCAGGCCTTATTTAGAATACATTTACTATCAGGACATAAAGTAAAATGGCCTCTTCTCATCATCTACAGTAGTCCCTCCTTCTCCATGAGGGACAAGCTCTAAGACCCCCAGTGGATCCCTGAATCCCCAGATAGTACCAAACCCTACACATCTATGTTTTCTCCATCTAATGGAGACAGCTACTGAGTGACTTACAGATGGGTAGTATATACAGTGTAGAAATGCTAGACAAAGGGATGATTCATGCACCGGGCAGGACACAGCAGGACAGCACGAGATTTCATCACAATCCTTAGAGCAAGATGCAACTGAAATATACACTCTTCATTTTTGGAATCTTCCATTTAATATTTTCAAGCTGCAGTTGACTGTAGGTAACTCAAAGCATGAAGAGAACTGTGTATAAGCGGGGACTACTTCTTCCTCAGAAGGTTAGTTTGGCATTTACTGTGTTTATTTCTGAAAGACGCCTCCCAGAGATACTGAACAAGCTGGCTGGACTCTAAAACTGGTCAGTTTTTCCCAGGGTTCCGGAATGAAGCAGGCCTACCTGCCAGGGCTCTGAATGCCTTAAATACCTTCACATCTGATGTCTAACTTTTCTTTCTCTTTGAGAAACACATGCTTGATAGCATTTGTAATGAATCATCACCTTCGGTGAGAGCCTCTTCAAAAAACTGCACATACTGGCATGGACAGGACATTTCCTCTTCTTTGCAACCCTGAACCTGGAATCTCATTCGTCAATACCAGGCCACCAGAGGAGAGACTGAGGGTAAATGCAACCAAAACAAGGAGACGAGCAATCGTGCCCACATGTCTAAGAGTGTCGGGTGAAACCAAACTGTGCCTACTGGCTCCTTCTAACACGGAGAATGCATATGACTTCTAGACAAGCACTTTCGTGGTCCAGCCATAGCATGTCCCATTCGTGGCCTCCCCAGCTCCCAGTCCATTACACATCCATTACACCGTTAGTCAGTTTCCATGTTTCTTGCAACACATTAAAATGCAGTGCAAGAGCTAAAAGCAGCCTCCTCTGAAACCATCATGATGATAAAATGCAACTTGATGGAAACCGATAAATTATTATTGCTCCCTAACAAGACATATGCCCTCAGGTAACAAAAAGTTGTTAATTTTAATATGAAAAAGAGGCCTAATGGGTATCCTCAAGAGCTTGTGAAGGTAACTGATCTATGGGGCAGAGCTAATCTCAAGTCCAACATTGGCCACCCTTCACAAACACCACCCCAGAAATCCTTTGCTGAGCCACTACTCCCCAAACTAAACTTTCCCTGTTACCTACAGCTCTGCCTGTCCATGGAACCTTTTCTACTTTATAGTCATTCTTTGCCTATTACTCTCCTCTCTCCTACCAGGTATATGTATGTGCGCCACGTGCAGTCCTAGGTTCTTATTCACAGAGTTAGACGCTCAATCAAGGTTAGATGATTTTGTTTTTCACCGGAGGAGAACACAACGGCATGTAAACATAACCCCTGAAAAATTAAAACTTTTTAGGTTTCTGGATCATCTGTGCTATCCGATCAAACTGTTAGCTCCAAGATGTAGAAAGAAGAATCTATGGTATGAATATTAAGTCAGCCAAACAGCTTTACCCTTTCTATGGGAGTGCTTTTTGCTTCCTGTAAATAGCCTAGTAAATGGTTGTTTTACAGAGAATTATTCAGTAATGAGAAGCCATGGAAAAATTAAGAGGCAATGATTTTTTCCCAATATCTTCTTTTCTTTTTTCCTTTTTCTTTTTTTTTTTTTTTTTTTTAGACGGAGTCTCGCTCTGTCGCCAGGCTGGAGTGTAGTGGCGCAATCTCGGCTCACTGCAAGCTCCGCCTTCCAGTTTCAAGTGATTCTCCTGCCTCAGCCTCCCAAGTAGCTGGGACTACAGGCACCTGCCACCACGCTGGCTAATTTTTTTGTATTTTTAGTAGAAACTGGGTTTCACCATGTTGGCCAGGATTGTCTCAATCTCTTGACCTCGTGATCCACCCGCCTCAGCCTCCCAAAGTGCTGGGATTACAGGCATGAGCCACCGCACCTGGCCCCAGTAGCTACTTTTCTTAAAATAATTTTTTATATTATAAAAGCAAACCAAATTTCCTGTATAACCTTTGCCCTTTTCACATATATGTATATACATATGTATATACATACATATGTATATATACACATATGCATACACATACGCATACACATACACACATATACATATGCAAACATTCATATATACACACAGAGTCTCGCTCTGTCAGCCAGTCTGGAGTGCAGTGGCATGATCTCGGCTCACTGCAACCTCCGCCTCCCAGGTTCAGGCAATTCTCCTGCCTCAGCCTCCCAAATAAATGGAATTACAAGCGGCTGCCACCACACCTGGCTAATTTTTGTATTTTTAGTAGAGATGGGGTTTCACCATGTTGGCCTGGCTCGTCTCGAACTTCTGACCTCAAGCAATTGTTAATTGTTGATTACCACTAGAATTTTCACATTGCCAGAGGAGTATGCCACATTGCTTCTTTCAGATTTATTGATAATAGCATCCCATTTGTTTCCTATCTAGAAATTATCATTTGTAACCCATTATTTGTACTTCCTAGTTTGCCCATCTCCCCAACGGACCGTGAGCTCCCACAGGTAGATACTATTTCTATCTTACCCTCCATTACTGCCCAGCACCAAGGCTGATGTGAATGTTTGTTGAATGATCACTGCCTGAATTAACTGATTACTTAAATAATGCCTAACTGAAGTTCTAGCTTAGTTGAGGGTCTTCGAAATAAAGCTGGTGATTTAGCAATTTGCCAGGAGATTTTGCTTCACAGAAACCCTTGCAACCCAGAATTCCGAAGCTAGTTATCTCCTCTAGGGAATCTCAGGAAGCCAGTCTCTAACCCTAGGAGAGAAAGTAGGAGGTCGAAGGGGGAACTGGCAAAGGGAAAATACTTTCTCTTGTTCAAAGACAGCATTCAACACTGGACACACCTCTGTTCAATTATTCATGATAGAACACTTGAGTTGAAATAAAAAATATATATGTGTTTTTAAACACAGCTTTGGGACAAGAAACATCCCATTCACTTAGAGTAAAAATTACCTTTCACTTGCTTACTCCTGCCTGCGCTTTCTCTCCCTCCCACCCTTAATCTCTGCCCTACATATTTCCAAGATTTTCTCAGACGGTATTTTATATCATTTCCTAATTATTCCTCACATGTATATTTATGTTTGTCAGAATATATGCATGCATGCAGCTAGGCTACATATATGGTTATAAAGATGTGCACATGTCACAGCATTACTTATTTACTCTTGCTAATATAGCAGGGTAACAGAGACGGAAAAATCAAAGCGGTAGATAATTTAAAAATTATTCATATTTGACTCTAGGACACCAACAATTAAACACTAGACTTCATTTAGCTTAGGCTATTAAGACTAATTTATGTTTCAAAGGCATACACTAATCGTATGGGATAATGTACGTAAAAGTATTCTATAATTAGAAGCTTAAAGTAAATGTAAGTTATTACCATAATAATGATGATTTTTCTTTTCAGTTTATATATATGTATGTATGTATATATGCCTATATATTACAAGATCTAGGTAGCCTAACACAATTGTTTTCAAATACCTGCTCACAGCCAATACTGGTCAGTAACAAAGTTTTCAAAATGAGAAATATCAGAACAAGGTATTAAGTTTTTTATAATGTGCCGGGCGTGGTAGCTCACGTCTGTAATCCCAGCACTTTTGGAGGCCAAGGCAGGTGGATCACCTGAGGTCAGGAGTTCGAGACCAGCCTGATCAATATGGTGAAACCCTGTCTCTACTGAAAATACAAAAATTAGCCAGGCGTAGTGGCGGGCGCCTGTAATCCCAGCTACTCGGGAGGCTGAGACAGGAGAACTGCTTGAACCTGAGAGGCAGAGGTTGTAGTGAGCTGAGATCATGCCACTGCACTCCAGCCTCGGCGACAGAGTGAGACTCCATCTAAAAAAAAAAAAAAAAAGAAATTTATAATGTTAAATGTATTATATTTTTAAATACTCTTTATTCTGAAATTAAATTCTTACTCATGTGTTGTTTGAAAGGCCTTTTGTTTTATGAAATTATAGTGATAACAAATGGTAATTTTTAAAGTCCTTATTTGTAAAAAAAAAAAAAAAGAACATTTTCTTTTGAAATGTTAACTAATCCATGGAATTGAAGAATCTGTTAAAAGCTAATTCAGGCAACAAAAACACCAACGCCTGTCCATGGTCTATTTGAGAAAAGAAAGCAAGGCTCCTCTTAGCCTTCAACAATCCCAATTACAATGACATTCGAAACATCCGGAAAGATGCATCCTCTGAGCAGAGCCCTCTCTGGCCCCAGGCACTCCAGCACCTAGTGGCTTGTGTGAGCTCACTTCCTACTCCCCAATATCCCCCAAAACAGAAGCACCACTTTAGAACAAACCCCAAATCTTATACTAGTCCAAGGTGGGGGCAGGGTGAGGGAGGAATTAAATCCAATTTATTATTGGCGAAGAGACTTCAATGTTTCCATCTGATGGTTCAAACACCCATAACACAACTGGTATTTCTTTTCAGATTCAAGGCATGGCCAAGTCACACAGGCTCACTTCAGGGTCCAGTTTTCATCTTGGAGGCTGCAACCCAAGCGAGCTCCCTGCCCTTTGATCTGGATGGAGCCAGAGTGTTACAAATATGCTTGTATTAAGCTATCTCCAGTCTGCCTGAGGGCATCAGCCTGGAATGAGAGGATGGGAGCTTCAGACTGTGAGGTTCCCAAGTCTTCATTCACATTACATTTCTTTCTGGCAGGCCGGCTAATGCTCCTTCAGCGTGATGCCTGTGAGCCACGGTAATGCATGACGGCATCACAAGCAGGACTAGAGAGTTTTGCCTCCATCCTCCAGGCCAAGAATTCAGATGAAGAACAGGAGAACTACAAGCAAACACCAGTACTCTAAATTACACCTTTATCATGCAGCTGGCAGGCACTGACTGAGCACCCAAGAGCTCCAAACACCATGCTATGAGACACAAAGGAAGCTCTGTGGTCTTTGGCCATCAAAACATCCACGTTCCGCCACCCATCTCTGGGGGAAATGAATCCTTACATGGACCCCATCCCCTTCCATTCTGAGGCCTTATCCTCCTAGACTTGACAGGGCAGGTCTTCATTTTCCAAATCAAAATGTATAAAAAACTTGTTATAGCTGGAAGACATTCTGCGTGAAATAATGTACAGTGCACAGCAAACACTTCCAGTAGCACTGCCAGCCCTTCCCCATTTCCTGGACAATCTACTGAAAAATCTTCCACTCATTCTTTCATAGGTTGAGGGTGTCTGCTGGGCCAAATTGTCTGCCGGTGACAGAGAGAAACCAACAAACTCTGCATCACCTAGGGATAAAACTGAAAAAGAGAGACAGATGTCCTGACAAACAGCACACTCTGCACTACACCTGTGTGACTTGTCACCAAGAGATGTCCAACAGTGGATGATCAGAGATGGGGAGAAAGCAGCTCACTTATTTTTCACCAGCTCATACCACATCAGTCATAATCCACAACAAAAATCAACAACTCCTGAGTCCTCGGGCGACTGCTTCATGCAAACACAGAAATGGTATAACTGCGACCACTGTTTTTTGACTCTTCCCCAGAAGTAAAGGTACTGCTTTTAATACCATGCTTGCTGGACATCCGTCATCCAAAACACAATGCAATCATCGTAAGGCGGAGAGAGCGACAGACTCTTTTCTGTGGGGCAGGGGCAGGCAAACTAGAGCCTCTGCAGACATGCAGGGAAGAAACAGTCTTCTACTTCTTGTTAGAATAACGGTGGGACGCACACACGAATGTTTCTGGCTCGCCTTAAAAGAAACTCTTTCAGAGAGCAGAGACCTTAAACATCTTATCAGCCTTTGAAGTTATGCACAATGACATCCTTTGGTTCCTTGCTCGGGATAGAGGTTTAAGCTTTAAGACTCCATTTACTTACCAAGAATTGTAGAAATGTTTTCACTGCCGCAGATGGCAAAAGAGCTGACTTATTAAGCAGCAAGTGATAGGATGGTGAGGTGGAGGACAACATCCTTTACATGGGGCACCCGACTGTGCTAAGGGGCTCAAGAGCTGTGGGTCTAACTTTCTGGGGTTAATTTCCTTGATTTCCTGTCTTCTACACAATCAGATCAGTTTTGTGAGACTAAAACCAAAATCCTAGAAGCAGAATAGGTTCTGATCCATCCACTATCCCTTCAACCCGTCCCAGGTCCAACCTGTCTTACTAACACTTGTCCTTCCTCCCAACACCACTAGATCCCTACAACCCATCTCACACCCCCGACAAAAAAGGTCACAGCACTCAGCTCCCTCCAAGATACAGAGTTCACAGTGCTGGTATCTTTTCCCATGAGGAGCCAGGAAAGGAAGGCCATGTGCCAGCTGCTGCCCCACACAGTCCTCTAGGGCTTCTGCACGAGTATGTAGTCCCCTCACGGCAGGTCCTGTACATCTGGTGGACCATTCTATCCCTGCACACTGTGTCTCCAGCCAGCATGGGGTCAAGTATGTAGCGGATACTCATGACACGCTTGTGGAACGAAGGCCTGGTTGCCCCCACCCCTACCTTTCCTCTTTCCTTTCTGCTAGATACCCATCTAGGGGTACACTCTATTTTTAGGGCCTCACCCGTGACTAAATCCCAGACATCAGAACTGCTTCCCAGAGCTGTTTGGTCTGTTTTTGTTTTAATCTCACGCCACAGCAAAAATTCTCATGCAACACCCCCAAAAGCTGGGAACCCAGAGATTCTAGGAACCTAGTACTAGTCACCTAAGAAAAGGTAAGAATATCACATGCTGCTGTTACCATGGTCTGATGATCTCCGTAAAATTAATTACTGAATTGGGGCCAAACACTTGAAGGAAAACAGAAGGAAATCTGTTGCCTTGAGATTTATCTTTCTTCTTCAAAGAAAAGCGTACGGTAGCTTCTATAGTACATGATGTTAAGATAGGCCTTGGGCCAATCATTGTAAAAAGCATCTGAAAAATCACTCCAAATTGTGTGTTCAGTTGTTTTGTGAAGGATATAACTATTTGTTTACTTAAGTGGGGCCAGAAAAATCCTGTGAAAATATCAGCTAAACTCAAGTCTCTACCAGCAAATACGAGCATGCAGTTCACACATGTGTCACCGTCACGTGTATTATCTCTGACTTATACATAAGAATAATGTATAAATAAGCTGAACCCATTCAAACCACCAAATAATTTTAGTTTGCAATAGAAGCATAAACATAACCCTTGGTTCAAATGAGGTTTTTACTCTAAATTGTCTATGTACACAATAAAACAAACTCCTTGCAGGGGCCTGGAGGGTGTCTCCACATGGGTTGTGTGAATTCTCCTAATTTAAAGTGTTGGGGAGGCTGGGCACAGTGGCTCACACCTGTAATCCCAACACTTTGGGAGGCCGAGGCAGGCAGATCACCTGAGGTTGGGAGTTTGAGACCAGCCTGGCAAACATGCCAAAACCCCGTCTTTACTAAAAATACAAAAGTTAGCTGAGCGTGGTGGCGCGTGCCTGTAATCCCAGCTACTTGGGAGGCTGAGACAGGAGAATCGCTTGAACCCAGGAGACTGAGGTCACAGTGGGCGGAGGCTGCAGTGGGTGGAGGTTGCAGTGAGCCAAGATCGCACCACAACACTCCAGCCTGGGTGAAAGAGCGAGACTCCGTCTCCAAAAAGCAAAAAGTGATGGTGAGTCAACATGAAGGGACTCTTTCAAACACCCCATTTGGCAGGTGTTTATGGTGGGCCTCTATGAGAAAATTGTCAAGACACTTTGGGAGGTCAAGGCAGGAGGATCCCTTGAGGTCAGCAGTTCAAGGCAAGCCTGTGCAAAATGGTGAAACCTCATCTCTACAAAAAATACAAAAGTTAGCTGGGCATGGTGTCGTGTGCCTGTGGTCCCAGCTACTAGGGAGGCTCAGGTGGGAGGATCACTTGAGACCAGGCAATTAAGAATGCAGTAAGCAGTGATGTCGCCGCTGCATTCCAGGCTGGGCAACAGAACGAGACCCTGTCCCCAAAAAAAAAAAAAAAAAAAAAAAAGACAATTGTCAAGAAATCATTTCTGGTGTGGGGGGCTACATTTGGCCTTCACAGCCAAGAAGCCACACAGTTCCCCATAATTACATAATGAGGACAGTCTGGTAGGGAAAGACTATAAAGTGGTGCTTGTGGGTTAATTGAGTTAAAAGATGAGCCTAAAGGAGCCCTTTACTCAATAACATGAAAGTGAAAATTAAAAAAGCGTAAAATAGATTTAGAAAGCAAAACTCAGGAGGTAAAAATGACCAAATACTAACTTTTAATTCCTAATGAAGCAGGAAGGCAGAACTTGAGTCACATCTCAAGATGTTTGACACCCCAATTAGGATCCTCAGCCCCTTGAACACCTATCTAATTACCCCGGAGATGAATTCCCTGTGCAGCAGGCCCCACAAGCCTTTCCAGCCAACTCCATTGCTCATCGGGAAGTCAGGGAAAGGGAGTATCTAGGTTAGGTTTGATGATCACAACTTCTCAAGGATTACTCGGATCTCAGAAATAAAGACTGGCAGATCAAGGGGAAAGCGCAGTCAGGACTTTTTGGTTCATTAGAACGGTAAAAATAAAATCACTTTTTGCAGTTGTAAGGAGTCAACACAGGTTAGTTTTCCAGAGCCTAAATAGTAAAAGGAAAATAGCTTTACCCTAACAAACAAGAAGGCATACGAAAGTCAAGCAAGACAGAGGGTAGAAAGAAAAAAAGATACTAATTCCACTAAAAGTGACTTTCTTCTTCATTTTTTTGTTTTGTTTTGTTTTTTTATTAGAGTCCCGCTCTGTCGCCCAGGCTGGAGTGCAGTGACACGAACTCATGTCACTGTAACCTCCACCTCATGGGTTCAAGCGATTCTCCTGCCTCAGCCTCTGGAGTAGCTGGGATTACAGGTGCCCACCACCATACCCGGCTAATTTTTGTATTTTTAGTAGAGACAGGGTTTCACCAAGTTGGCCAGGCTGGTCTTGAACTCCTGACCTCGTGATCCACCTTCCTCGGCCTCCCAAAGTGCTGGGATTATAGGCATGAGCCACCGCGCCCGGCCTACTATTTTTTTATTTTTTTTTTTGTAGAGGTGAGGTCTCATATGTTGCCCAGGCTGGTCTTGAACTCCTGAGCTCAAGCAATCCTCCTGACTAGGTCTTCCAAAGTGCTGGGATTACAGGCATAAGCCACCACACACGGCCTCTTTCTTTCATTTTGATCTTATCGGGCTTTGGTTATATTTGTTGTTGTTCACTTTTGATTTTTCATTTACTTTTGTTCCGTTACAATTTTTTAAAATGGTAATATCTGGATATAGTATAAACTCCAAAAAGTTATCAAGAATATGCAGTGAAAACTTTCTCACCTCTGTGGCCAGCCACTCAGCTCTACTTATCAACAGCAAAAAAACAAACAAGAAACAACAAATACTACTGAAAAGGCAAAAAGAAAAGAAAGAGAAAAACCTAAAATAATTATCTAAATCTAAATCTACTGCTGCATCATTTCAGAGATAATCTATGTAAATACTAGCATTTCTTTTTTTCTTTTTTTTTTTGAGATGGAGTTTCATTCTTTCACCCAGGCTGGAGTGCAGTGGCGTGATCTCAGCTCACTGAAACCTCAGCCTCCCAGGTTCAAGCGATTCTCATGTCTCAGCCTCCCGAGTAGCTGTGATTACAGGCACCCAGCACCATGCCTGGCTAATTTTTTTGTATTTTTATTAGAGACTGGGTTTCACCATGTTGGTCAGGCTGGTCTCAAAGTCCTGACCTCAGGTGATCCACCCATCTTGGCCTCCCAAAGTGCTGGGATTACAGGCATAAGCCACCGCACCCAGCCAAATATTAGCATTTCTTTCTTTTGTTAAAATAATGGGGTTTTTTTGTAAACTGCTCTGCACTCTGCTTTTTTCACTTAACATACCTCAGAGATCATTCCCTATGAGTATATCTAGAGCTGCCTTACGCTGTACAAGTGCAAGTACATCTTTAGGATAAATATCAAGAAATGGAACTGCTTGGCCAAACATACGCATTTTCAGTTGCAATTAATATGATCAATTTGCTTCCCGTGGAGAAACGTATCAACTTATACTGCCATCAGCGACAGGAGGAGGCTCTGCTTCTCACCTCAGCCATTCCCTCAACAGTAGTCCTCTCCATAGAAAGTAAGAGTATTGTCGGCCGGGTGCGGTGGCTCACGCTTGTAATCCCAGCACTTTCGGAGGCCGAGGCGGGTGGATCACGAGGTCAGGAGATCGAGACCATCCTGGCTAACACGGTGAAACCCCGTCTCTACTAAAAATACAAAAAATTAGCCGGGCGTGGTGGCGGGCGCCTGTAGTCCCAGCTACTCGGAGAGGCTGAGGCAGGAGAATGGCGTGAACCCGGGAGGCGGGGCTTGCAGTGAGCCGAGATCGCGCCACTGCACTCCAGCCTGGGCGACAGAGCGAGACATTGTCTCAAAAAAAAAAAAAAAAGAGTATTACCAGCTTCACTAATTGAACAGGTAAAAACAATCTCTTAAGGCTAGTTTATGTTTCTCTTATTAGCAGTAAGGATAAGCATCTTGTCATATGCTTAAGAGCCATGTATATTTTCTGTCAACTGCATGTTCATATCTTAGGTGATTTTCTAGTACCTCCTGTTCCTTATTAAAGGCAGTCTCTAGGAAATAATATCTAGACTGGTCTTTTGGACAGTGCTTTCTAGTTTTCTAAGCCCATTCATTCATCCTAATTTGATAATCACAATAACCAGGTAAGGAGGCATAAAATATTATTTCTTTTTTATAGCCAAAAGAGCCAAGGTTTATATGGTTAGGAGATTTGACCAAAGACCCCGTTGTAAGTTTGTAGCCAGGACTAGCATTCATAAAGCTTACCTTCTAGTTCATGATGTGTGTGTGCGTGTGTATGTGGGGGTGTGTGTGGTGTGTGTGTGTGTGTGCATGTGTTGGTACTACATCAAAATGCCTCTTAGATTGTAGAAAAGATTAGAAAGAAAATATTCTCTTTTTCTCTAATGATGAATTTATACTTTCTATTTACCTGGCCAGTTTTCATCATGTAACAAGCAAAATTTAAGGGATACTAAAACTTCATTTGCTCCCATTTTGTCATTTGGGCCAAAGCCTAAAGACAAGCATCAGAGGCCGGGTGGGATGGCTTATGCCAAGAATCCCAGCACTTTGGGAGGCTGAGGCCGGAAGATCACCTGAGGTCGGGAGTTTGAGACCAGCCTGACCAACATGGAGAAACCCCCATCTCTACTAAAAATATAAAATTAGCTGGGCGTGGTGGCACATGCCTGTAATCCCAGCTACTCGGGAGGCTGAGGTAGGAGAATCGCTTGCACCCAGGAGGCGGAGGTTGCAGTGAGCCAAAATCACGCTATTGCACTCTAGCCTGGGCAACAAGAGTGAAACTCCATCTCAAACAACAACAAAAAAGACAAGAATCAGACTCACTATGTGCCTCATCAATGTATTAACCTATTCTCACTGGGTAGAGGCAGGGCATTGAGGGCGGAGGGAAATTAGGAGGGACTATCTGCATACCTACCCCTGGAGATCTGGTATCTTGGACAGGCCTTCTAATGCTGATGATTTGGGAGAGAGAATGAATAAATAAATGAATGCACCAACTCCTAGGGAGGGGTAAAGGGAGGAGCCTCCCAGGAGGGCAAAGAATGTACCCAAAGGAAGAGAAAGGTGACAAGTCATGTGGGCCTGCCACGTTTTGGCTACTTACAAGGAATGCCTGTGGGTTCAACCTAAGATATTGATTCCCAAGCCATCTCCAGCTTATCCCTGGCAATCTGGTCTCTGGTCTACCAGAGAAGGGCTGTGGGATGGAAAGTGCCCTGCTGATTTGGGAAAGGGATGGGAAGAGCTGTATTCTGCTCTACATTGTGGGGTGACAGAGCAAGGGAGCCAAAGGTATGGATGATGGGGGCAAAAACAGAAAGAGGCAAAACATAATCAGAGCTGCCTCTGAGCACTTGGGGTATAGACAAGACACCGGAACCTGTGGTGTGGGAAAGAACTCAGGGAGTGTGGCAGTAGTTTATTTATCGAAGCTGTGGTTTAGTACTCTTGTGCTATTAACAAATGGGATTGGAGCTCAGATCCAAAACCCAGTGATGGTCACCCAGCTCTTGACTGTCCTCAAGGCCAGTGTGGCCAAAACATATGATGAGCAGTATTTCATAAACCTGAACTCACACCTTTAGCAAAAGGTGCCGATTTCATCCTTTGGTTAGTACATTAATTGGTTCATTTCCTCTCAAGAGCAGTCCTTTCCATAGAAAGATAAGAAAAAGTCTTCTCCCAATTCCCACTCTTATTGGGGGGTTAGTATATCCTAGGTTTCATGAACATGTCAGGATGGTTCAGAGATTGCCCTATAGTCTGATGGAGATCCTGTCCCATACATAAGGTGGTGAGATGTGCCAGTTCAGCATGATCCTTGAATAGGGGATCATTCCAAGGGAATCTAATGGAGCTCTTGCAGACACCTACCAGCACCACTACTGGTTTCAGCCAGCCAGCCCCAGGAGCTGGCCCATATCCTGGACTATGGCTTAACCTCGCCTGGTTAGCTGTGGACAAGGCCTATTGGTGGGGCTTCAGCAGAATTGCTTGCTGGGGTGTGGCAGAAGTTGAAGGCACAGATTCTGTTGCAAGCATCGGAAGGAGGTTTCTGACACCACATAGAGAAGAGGTGGGTCTCATGTTATGCAAGAATGAGGTACCAAAGGGGGGCACAGTGGCTCACAACTGTAATCCCAGCACTTTGGGAGGCTGAGGCGGGTAGATCATTTGAGGCCAGAAGTTTAAGAATAGCCTGGCCAACATGGCAAAACCCCCATCTCTAGTAAAAATACAAAAATTAGCCGGGCATGGTGGTGCGTGCCTGTAATCCCAGCTACTTGGGAGGCTGAGACAGGAGAATCACTTGAACCGGGAAGCAAAGGTTGCAGTAAGCCGAGATCATGCCACTGCACTCCCGCCTGGGCGACAGGGCAAGATTCTGTCTCAAAAACAAACAAATAAACAAAAAAAGAATTAGGTACTAAAGCCAATACATCAGGCAAAGAAGCAAATACAGACAAAACTACTTTAAAATTTAAAAATTACTTTAAAATAGAGTAACCTTATAGATGTAAAAATTCACAATGTGTAGTTACTGATGGGGCACTGAGGATGGGTTTTAAAGACTCATTTGTACTTCTCCAGACAACTCCTGTCTAGCTAGCTAGCTATTTTAGCCAGAAGCACAAAAGGTAGGGTAGCAAAAATACAAGTGGTAGTGCAGGCAAAACGTAGTATGAAGTCAGAAAACATAATGGCCTGGACATAGTGACCGAACCACGAAATGGGTCATCCAGGAATGCAATGGTGCAGACATCGAAGGTGACAGGCAGACTGTCTGCTGGGGCAAGCAGGACCCCACCTGTGGGGCAGGTGTTAAGAAGCAGGCTCTCCTAAGTGGATGGGGAATGGCTGAGCACAGGACCCTCGTTTCCAGGGTTCTCAGCCAGGGAAACAAGACCGCAGTTTAAGGCTCAAAAACAAGGTAGGAATCTGGGTACCAGTCTGGAAAATCAACAGAAAGAACTGAGACTCAAGGTCAAGGCTGGACTAGGTGATGAGGATTCTGGGATCAAACTCCTTGAACAATGCCTCAGGTCAGGATGAGTCCGAGGCCTTGGGCAGGCCCCAGCCCTCAGGGAAGGCGGTGCAGGGAGGAGAGATGCCACGTTCTGAAGCTCAGACCCAGCTATGCCAGAGGTGAGCAAGGAGCAGGTTGGGTACACCACTGTCCCAGCTGCCGCAGGCTCACAGCTGGAAGGTTGGGGCGACAGCAGGGCCGGGTGGGCCACGAGCTGATTGTTATTAGCTGACTGAGACGCTTAGTGCATCTCGTGTGACCCACTCACATTTGAGCACGCTTAGACTTCTTAATATGAAACTTTTTCTGCTTTACCCCCTCGCATTCTTGCCCACCCTTTCTGGAACACACAGCGCTGCCAAAGAAAAGTGTGGAAACAAAGTCATAGGACTCTTTTTTTTTTTTTAACATGACATAGCAGAACTTATGCAAACAGGACAGATTCAGTGGCTCACACCGGTAATCCCAGCACTTTACTTTGGGAGGCCAAAGTGGGAGGATCACTTGAGCTTAGAAGTTCAAGACCACCCTGGGCAATATAGTGAGACCACCCACGCCCCAACCCCATCGCTACAAAAAATACAAAAATGTGCCAGATGTTGTGGCATGTGCCTGTAGTTTCAGCTACTTGGGAGGCTGAACTGGGAGGATTTATTGAACCCAGAAAGTTGTGGCTGCAGTGAGCTTTGATCACCACTGCACTCCAGCCTTGGTAGCAGAGCAAGATTCCATCTCTAAACAATGTGGCAAATAAGGCCGGGCGTGGTGGCTCACACCTGTAATCCCAGCACTTTGGGAAGCTGAGGAGGGCAGATCACCAGGTCAGGAGATCGAGACCATCCTGCCCAACACGGTGAAACCCCTTCTCTACTCAAAATACAAAAATTAGCTGGGCGTGGTGGTGGGCACCTGTAGTCCCAGCTACTCGGGAGGCTGAGGCAGGAGAGTCACTTGAATCCAGGAGGCGGAGGTTGCAGTGAGCCGAGATTGCGCCACTGCACTCCAGCCTGGCGACAGAGCAAGATTCCATCTTTAAAAAAAAAAAAACTGTAGCAAATAAAATAAAATTTTAAATAAAGAAAGAACTTCTTTGTAAAAACAGTATGCAGAAGCAAAGCTCCTCTGAACACTGAGCGGAGGGTGTCAGGGAGCGAGTGAAGTTATTCTCTTTAGATCTGGGACAGGGAAGCAATAGCTGGGGACACAGAGGCAGCCACCCCAGCTCTCAGATACACTTCAGGGGAGGAGGGGGTCTTCCAAAAACAGTGAGGGTCTGTGAGGCTAGCCTTCCTCGCATGAACCAGTAGTGAGCTGTGTTAGTCCATTCTCACATTGCTATAAAGAATTACCTGAGACTGGGCAGTTTATAAAGAAAAGAGGTTTAACTGACTGAGTTTGACAGGCTGAAAAGGAAGCACGGCTGGGGAGGCCTCAGGAAACTTACAATCATGCAGGAAGGTGAAGGGGAAGCAGGCAAAATCTTCACATAGCGACAGGAGAGAGAGAAGCGGGGGAGTGCTACACAGCTTTAAATAACTAGATCTTGTGGGAACTCACTCACTATCACGAGAACAGCAAGAGGGAAATTTGCCCCCATGATCCAGTCACCTCCACCAGGTCCCTCCCCCAACACTGGGGATTACAGTTCAACATGAGATTTGGGTGGGGACACAGAGAAAAACCGTATCATGAACACAGGTAAGGGACTGGCCAGGCTGCGGCAATGTGCAGCCCCTGGATACGGGGATGGGCAGAGAACATGGAGGCCACCCCCTCAAAGGGACTGTCTGCCCTAGATACAAGGATAGGGAACCATACCCCATCCCTAAGTTACCTACAGAACTCAGTGGTGATGCAGAAGCTCTGGACAGCAAAAACCTACCCCTGGAATAGACTGGCTTTACGAATAGTAGTATATCTTGTCACTAATTTTAGAATTGATTCCACAGCCAGTTTACAAATCTGAGTCTCATTTCTTTATAATGGCCTATCGTTATAGACCAAACATTAACATAACCCAGCAACTATTACCTGCTTTCCAAAGATTTAGGCTTTGTTATCTCTGAGGATATTCAAAAGAAAAGTAAAAGAAAATGTGTACTACAGGGCCAGTTACTGGCATAAGCACTTTATACACATCCACGTGGCTTGCAGAGGAGGTCACTAACATCCTCAAGGAATCTACCAGTCAGTAAACAAGCTGGCATTGGAAACCAGGTCTCCCTTTGGTAACTCTGCTTTGTGGCCTCTAGATATAGCCCCAGTAGAGGTGCTCCAGGTTATTTAAAAAGGTAGCAATTGCCACACTCATTCCTGGACCAATTGGAAAGGACACTGGCAATCAAGAACAGGTAAGGGAGTTTGGGTGCCTTCCGATGAAGCCTCAGCTGAGATGACTGGGAATACAGAACGGCTTCTACCTGGAGCAGAAGATGGAGATCTATGCAGCCCTGGAGAGGAGGTAAAAGAAGATGCATGGCTGGTGGGCATCGCCAATGGGTGTCCTCCGTGATAAAAGCGTGAGGCCTCACGGTGGCCTCAGGACATCTTCAAAGGCAGTATTTTGTTTGTTTGTTTGTTTGTTTGTTTGTTTGTTTGTTTGTTTGTTTGTTTAGAGACGGAGTTTCACTCTTGTTGCCCAGGCTGGAGTGCAATAGTGCAATCTCGGCTCACTGCAACCTCCACCTCCCAGGTTAAAGCAATTCTCTTGCCTTAGCCTCCCAAGTAGCTGGGATTACAGGCATGCACCACCACGCCCAGCTAACTTTTTGTATTTAGTAGAGACGGGGTTTCACCATGTTGCTCAGGCTGGTCTCAAACTCCTGACTTCAGGTGATCCACCTGTCTTGGCCCCTCAAAGTGCTGGGATTACAGGCGTAAGCCACCGCGCCTGGTGGGTACTTAGTTTCACAGACATTAGGGAAACATGGTAGCAGAGGGAGGTCTTCCAAAAATACTTGAAAAAGACTTACATGTACAATAGTGAGCAGTGGCATTTATGAGAAAGATGGTCTATAAACATTACTATTGCTCTGGCTTTACCTTTAGGTTGGTGTGATCCTGAAGGAAGGAACTGCATGTGTAGGAAAAGGAGTTCCAGGGGGGTTATGTTAATTTACAATCATATCAAATAACATGACTCTTCCTCCTCTCCCTGTAGCTGTATCTAGGAAGTAGGAGTTTAACATTTCCCCATTCAACCTCTTACCAGAAAACTACTCCTAAATAAACATCACTAATTTTACTGCCACATCACTAAGTCTTGATAGAATTACCTAAATTATATGTGCTAGGAAGAAAATCAATTGTCAACAGATTTTGAGCGTCCATGCCGTTCTAGGCATCATATTGGTATATGAAGAGAAAAGAAATATATTAGCTCCCAAAGGGATTTCTATCTTTATATCCACAGAGAAAATAGGGATGGGTAGACTTGGATTTGGTGTGAAAAATGTACAGGTAAGTAATACCCAAAGTCAAAAGGAATTCAACAATTTGCTAATATCAAACGTACACAGTTGGCAAATTTGAGTACGTGTGTACACAGATCGTACCAAGTATTTTAAGCAACATACTAAAATTTTACTTCCAAGTGGTTGTCTGCAGGATTTTTCCATTTCTTCTTATTTATCCACTTTTTTATTGTTGTTATTTGTTTTTTTGAGACAGAGTCTTGCTCTGTTGCCCAGGCTGGAGTGGAGTGGCACGATCTTGGCTCACAGCAACCTCCGCCTCCCAGGTTCAAGCAATTCTCATGTCTCGCGTCCCAAGTAGCTGGGATTACAGGCATGCACCACCATGCCCAGCTAATTTTTGTATTTTCGGTAGAGACGGGGTTTCACCATGTTGGCCAGGATGGTCTTGAACTCCTGACCTCAAATGATCCACCTGCCTCAGCGTCCCAAAGTGCTGGGATTACAGATGTGAGCCACCGTGCCCGGCCTATCCACTATTATTTACCCAGCTACTCTATACAGGATGGTAGAACAGAACACTGTACCAGAAACTCCCCCACAATGTGTAGAACAATTCTGGCCTCATGTAGACCTTCAAAGGGTTATTACAAGGACATCACACAAACCTTGATGCTGTCAAAACTACGCTCAATTAAACTAATAGAAGATACTCCATTTCAAAACATACCCAGGTTACATCCTCATGAGGAGGTATCAAAAGAAAATGAATTTGTGCCACTTTTGAATGATGACATCTGCGTTACCACAGCAATTCACCTATCAAACTAATTTAGGTTTAGAGCCAAAATCAACACTGCTGTCAGAGAGTTTATTTCTATTCATTTAAGAACCTCCAGGTTAAAGAGTGGTCAGTGAGAATTTTAATGTCTTGGGAAAAGAGAGAAAAATGAGAGTCTAAGTACCGCACACAGTAACAAGAATGGGACTTTCAGTTTACCCAGCAAATAGACCAAGCAGCTAGTATCAGGTTCTATCCTGTACATCGAAGAGATGCCAAAACACAACCTCTGTCTTAAAGGGGCTTACAGTCCTATCTGCAAAGACATTGACAATGCAGATGTCACAACGATGACAGCTATCTATTACTGATGACTTTCTATAAGCCAGGACTGTCTTATGTGCTTTATTAAATTAATCCTCACCAAGTACTGTCCCACTTTACAGGTGAGTACATAAAGACACATTAAGTAACAAATATTTGAATAGTACTTCTCATAGATGAGTTGCAAATTAATATGATATTCTATCTCATCTGATTCTCAGAACCGCAGTGAGGCAGACAGTATCCCAAGTGTCCCACAGCCACACAGAATGGCAATGGCAGAACCATGATGGAAGACAGGTCTTGTGGCTGCTAATCCACTTCTATAGATGGCACTAAAAGGCAGGCCTATGAGAGCCAAACAAGATACAGACAGAGAATTCTATAGACCTTCACTCAGGGGGAGATCGCTTCCTGTTTGGGTTGTCCGGGCTGCATCCACAAAGAAGGGTGATGCATGCAAGCCTTTGAGGAGTAGGTGTTGTGTTCAGATGGGCAGAAAGGGGAGGGGAGGCCACTTGCGAGAGCAAGAGAAGCCAGAGCAAAGTATGGAAGAGGCAGGTATGAGGGACATTTGGGCATCAGAAAACAGATCTGTTTGTTTGAGGGAGGGTCAATGGGGCAATTGCAGGAGATATTGACCGCAGGAAATGGCGTGCCATTGCAGATTCTGCCCAGCATGATAGGATGGGAGAAATTAACATGGTAAAGCTTTCCAGAAGGTTTTTTTTTTTTTTTTTTTGAGACAGAGTCTCACTCTATCCCCCAGGCTGGAGTACAGTGGCTCAATCTTGGCTCACTGCAAACTCCGCCTCCCAGGTTCAAGCAATTCTCCTGCCTCAGTCTCCCAAATAGCTGGGATTACAGGCACCCGCCACCACATCCAGTTAAATTTTTTTGTATTTTTTTAGTAGAGATGAGGTTTCACCATGTTGGCCAGGCTGGTTTCGAACTCCTGACCTCAAGTAATCCACCCACCTCGGCCTCCCAAAGTGCTAGGATTACAGGCATGAGCCACCGTGCCTGGCCCAGAAGGTGAATTTTAAGTGAGGGGATAGTGAAAAAATAATAGTTAAGGAGAAAGGATCATTGTGATTGCTAAATATAGAATAAATAATATAGAATAATCCAAATTATAATTATAGAATATATATAAAAATAAATAGAATCAACCCTCCAAACTGAAGAGCTTTAATGCTTTTGGTAAAACCCAGAGAATCTCTACAAATAAATGTCCGCAACTCAAATCTCGTCTCTGAATTCTTTCTAACTTTACTTTTGTTTTTTATGGCTAATCCTCAGATTGACTCATATGCTCTCCTTCCGTGCTAAAAGTGAAAGCTATCATCATCATTAATAATACATGGACGGGACTCAGGTTCCTCACTTGACAGGAAAAGCATAAAGACAGAGCAAGCTCTGAAAGTACAGTTGAAGGTGGTAATGATTCACCGCAGTTTAGTCTCCAAAAACCCTCCATGGAAAAACCTTACCCAACCTCACCTGGTATGCACTGAATTGTAGTCCCCTAAAAAGATCTGTTGGAAGTCTTAACTCTCGGAACCTCAGAATGTGACCTTATTTTGGAAACAGGATCTTGCAGCTGCAATTAGTTAAGATGAGGTCATCTTGGAATAAGGTGGGCCCTAAATCCAATATGACGATGTCCTCATAAGAAAAGAAGATGGCGGTGGCTCACGCCTGTAATCCCAATACTTTAGGAGGCCTTGACGGGTGGATCACCCGAGGTCAGGAGTTCGAGACCAGCCTGGCCATCATGACAAGACCCCTGTCTCTACTAAAAATACAAAATTAGCTGGGCATGATGGTGCACTCCTGTAATCCCAGCTACTTGAGAGGCTGAGGCAGGAGGATTGCTTGAACCCAGGAGGCGGAGGTTGCAGTGAGCCAAGATCGCACCACTGCACTCCAGCCTGGGCGACAGAAGGAGAGCTCGTCTCAAAAAAAAAAAAAAAAAAGAGAAGAGATACCAACAGAGAGACACAAGGAGAACACTCCGTGATGATGGAGGCAGAGACTGGGGTTATGCTACCCCAGGCCAAGGAACGCCCAGAATTGCTAGCGACACCAGAAGCCAAGAGAAGGGCATGGAACAGATCCCCTCCTGGAGCCTTTGGGCTGCACAGCCCTGCCAACACCTTGATTTTGACTCCTTGCTTCCAGAACTTGTGAGGGAATAAGTTTCTGTTGCTTTCCCACCCAGTTTGTGGCACTTTTGTTATGGCAAACCAGAGAAATGAATCCACTGGCTTCATGTCCACTTTTAAGAGGTAGGACAGAAAAGGAAAAACACAGACTCACCCAGGACCTGGGAGACATGATCAAGTTCCAGGCTCCCTTCTGCAACCCCTGCCCAGGTGAAGCTCTCTGGGCCCACCGTCCTCATCTTTGACATGAAGTGTTTGGGCTGGACGAGGCCTAAGGCCATTTTTAGCTTTAAAGCTCTAGGATTCTATCACATCATAGCCAAAATAGGCATTTGGTCTCATATCTACGGAAGGGGAGATGAAAAAAAGGAAACCACTTTCAAACTGCAGAACCCTATGCCCACAAGTAGAAGTCAAGGAGAAAGTGGAAAGAAAGAGTAATTAGTGGTGGTGGTTGCATTTACCATATGCCACATAATCATTCCATCTTCACGTCAAATCTGGCCTGCAGCCCTCATGCCACAGCAACTTAATACAAAGAGACACTGGGAGCTGCCAAACGCAGAAAATTAATACGAGGGATGCAAGGAGAATCTCTGCAACTACATTTTATTTCTCTAACCTGCTCGTGTCAAGGTCATTTCACCCCGGAAATATAAAACCTGCTGTGTGGAGAAGGGGTAAAAGAAAGAAAAGAAATCCTGGCAGTTAAGCTGTCCCTGTGACCCTCACCCCAGAATGTCACTTACTTTTCATCTCACATAATTCCTGGCCGGTGGGCTCCTCGGAACTGCTGGAAACTGACAATTAGTAAAACAAATCCCACGAGTAAAGACCAACAAGAAATTCCTATAAAAACCTCACCCATACACACTATACTATTTTACCTTTTTTTCAAAAGTAAATTGCGGCTGTCAAATGACACCCTTTCATTACTGTCACTGACTCTTTTAAGAACGGCTAATCAGAAAAGCCTACAGAGGTATTTAATCCGATTTTTTTTTTCTTCAAATGACCTAATGTTTTGGTATAAAACTGCTGCCAGCTCACGCTGGGTAGAAATTTAGCATTGTCAGCATTTAATTATTATTTTATCACGGATTTCTTTACTTTCCTACAGGGAAGAAATAACTTAATTTTAAAAAAAATGCAGCAAGTGCTTAGCTTTTAAAATCACGAGACGCTTGCTTCATTATTGTGCTTTGTCAAAAATTACTAGCTCAGGATATGGGACATATCACGGAAATGCACTTTAGGTTAATAAGTGGTACTGCCATCACTGGCTTCAATCTTTCAGGACACGGAAACTGGGAAGTGAAAATTATGTTCATTGTGTTGGTTTTTGGGAAATGAGATTATTCTAGACTCATTCACGTTTGTGTGTCATAGCAGCTACATATTCTCCTGCCCCTAGGACACCTGGGTCAAGCCTGTGGCTTTACCATTCCCTCCTCCTCCTCCTCCTCCTCCCACTCCATCTTCCTTCTTCTCTACCTTCTCATCCCCTACTCCTTTCCTCCTCCTCCTCCTCCTCCTCTTACTCCCACCCCCTCCTCCTCATCCTTCCCCTCCTTCCCCTACCCCCTCCTTCTCCCCTCTTCCTCCTCCTCCCTTGCCTTTTTTCCTCTAAGGTGGGAATAAGAGAGTGGGGAGGAGAAAAGGAGGAAAAATGGAAAAAGAAAGAAAAGACAGGTGAGTGTGTGTGACCTCTAGCCAACTGACCCAAGGCTACAAGTATATGACCAATAATGGTGGCACAAGGACCAGACATCCAGGTGCGTTCCCTAAAACTACTCTTTCATTTTTTCCTCATCATTCAGCTAAAATCTCTCTTTAGAAAAATACCTATTTCATCATCAACACCACAAAACCCCCAACCCTTCATCTGCCTCTCTTCCCCCTTAACAAGTTCCTTTTTCCTTGCTTTCGAGTCGAGCTCTGAATAAGCTGGAAATGTTTGGTGCAGACAAGTCAGCAACAATTCTTTCTTGAGCGTCTACTGCAAGCAAATAATTGTGCTCACTTCTGAGGGTAGGATGGGGTATAAACCTAGGTACAAAGTGGTACTAAGGCAAGACTGTACAAGGTACAAAGCGATACGAAGGGAAGACTGTACTAGGTACAAAGTGGTGTACTAAGGGAATATTGTACTAGGTACAAAGTGGTACTAAGGTAAGACTACTACGTACAAAGTGGCACTAAGGCAAGACTGTACCAGGTACAAAGTGGGGCTGAGGGAAGACTGTACTAGGTACAAAGCAGTGCTAAGGGAAGATTATCATGGCACATGATACAATTAATGAGTGACAAGAACAAGGAAGGTTACAGTTACCTACTGGCTTCAAAGGTGTTTTGTGCCACCAAACAAATCTCGTTTTTTTTTGTTGTTGTTGTTGTTTAGACAGAGTCTCACTCTGTCGCCCAGGCTGGAGTGCAGTGGCGCAATCTCGGGTCACTGCAAGCTCTGCCTCCAGGATTCACGCCATTCTCCTGCCTCAGCCTCCCAAGCAGCTAGGACTACGGGCGCCCGCCACCACGCCTGGCTAATTTTTTGTACATTTAGTAGAGACGGGGTTTCACTGTGTTAGCCAGGATGGTCTCAATCTCCTGACCTCGTGATCCACCCGCATCGGCCTCCCAAAGTGCTAGGATTACAGGCATGAGCCATCGCGCCCGGCCAAATCTCGTTGATTTCAAAGAGAACTTGAGACTTCTCTCCAAAACCTGTCCTCCCCCAAAACCTATCCTCTCGCTGCCCTCCCAAATTTCTCCCATCTTAGTAACTGTCACCTCCTAAATGTCAGCATCTGAGGACCTTTGTTTCCCTCCCCGCTTCCATTCTAATCCACTAGAAAGTTCTCTACATCTTCACCACTTCTGTAGTTCACTTTAGTCCAGGGAGTTTGCTCACCTGGTCTCCGTGACTGCACTGCTGCCCATCTATGAACCATCCTGCATGAAACAGCAGAAGGGATGCTCTGAATAGAAACCTGACCATGCCACTCTCATACTCGAAACTGGCCGACGGTTTCCCATGAGAGCTAGAATAAACCTAACCTCCTCCCTGCCCCCGACCACCTCCCCGCACATCCATGCCACACTCTCCCTCACAGTCGCTCTTTCCACCAGCCCCAGGGTCTTTGTACAGGCTCTGCCCTCAGCATGGAAGCCCTTTCCACCATGTGCACAGTGAAATCCTTCGGGATTTTTAGGACTCTTTGTAAATGTCAGCTCCTCAGGTCTGGCCCCTAACATTTGTGTCCTTTCTTGCTTCTTATCACAATTTGCAATTGTTCCACTTGTCTGTTTACTTGCTAATTATACAGAAACTCCTTGCTGGCAAGGGCCCCCTCAGACCTTCTCACTCCATAACCCAACAACTAGCATAATGTTTGGCACAAATGAGAAATTCAGTATTTTTCACAATGAATAAATAAAATGCTTATTTATTTCCCAAAAAAAGTCTATGTAATAGGAGGACGCTCCTAAATGTATTTACACATGGTTTGGATCATGGATGGTTGGCCCTTTCTTAGATAAACTTCAAGTTGAATTATGATTATGTTTAAAAGGCGCCATTGGCCGGGCATGGTGGTTCACGCCTGTAATCCCAGCACTTTGGGAGGCCAAGGCGGGCGGATCACGAGGTCAGGAGATCGAGGCCATCCCAGCTAACACGGTGAAACCCTGTCTCTACTAAAAATACAAAAATATTAGCCGGGTGTGGTGGCGGGTTCCTATAGTTCCAGCTACTCTGGAGGCTGAGGCAGGAGAATGGCGTGAACCTGGGAGGCGGAGCTTGCAGTGAGCCGAGATCACACCACTGCACTCCAGCCTGGGTGACAGAGTGACACTCCGTCTCAAAAAAAAAAAAAAAAAAAGGTGCCATTTCCACTATCCTACCCAGATTACCCACTGACAGCAGAAGGGCAAAATGCATGGAGGGTAGGGGTGGGTGCCCACCCTATGTAGGTAGTGGAAAGTCATGGTGATCTTGGGTGAGCAGCAGGCTGTAACAAGTCCTCCCAGTAAGATTTCAGCCCAGCTTTGCTGAGCTGCAGCTGTGGCCTGCCTTCTATTTCCGCCTCCTAAAGGAAATGCTGCTTCCTCCGTGAGGTGGCTGGGTGATCACACTGAGCACTGTATACTGAACCAACTTAAAATGTATGGCTGCTTTAGAGGTCTACCTGGACACACCACTGACATAGATAATCAACCTCAAAGAAACCTTCATGCCACCAGAAAATCTTGATCATGACAAATCAATCCAACATATATTTGTTCAGGCCAGACATTGTTCTAGGCAATGGAGAATAACAGCTAAAATGAAAAACTAGTTGCTGCCTTTAAGGGACTTACAGACCAGAGTGAGAGTGTGTCCGGAATTGGTGGGTTCTTGGTCTCACTGACTTCAAGAATGAAGCCCTGGACCCTCGCGGTGAGTGTTACAGCTCTTAAGTTGGCGCGTCTGGAGTTTGTTCCTTCTGATGTTCAGATGTGTTCGGAGTTTCTTCCTTCTGGTGGGTTCGTGGTCTCGCTGGCTCAGGAGTGAAGGTGCAGACCTCCGCGGTGAGTGTTAACAGTTCTTAAGGCGGCGCGTCTGGAGTTGTTCGTTCCTCCCGGTGGGCTCGTGGTCTCGCTGGCTTCAGGAGTGAAGCTGCAGACCTTCGCAGTGAGTGTTACAGCTCATAAAAGCAGTGTGGACCCAAAGAGTGAGCAGTAGCAAGATTTATTGCAAAGAGCTAAAGAACAAAGCTTCCACAGTGTGGAAGGGGACCCGAGCAGGTTGCCACTGCTGGCTTGGGCACCCTGCTTTTATTCTCTTATCTGGCCCCACCCACGTCCTGCTGATTGGTAGGGCCAAGTGGTCTGTTTTGACAGGGCACTGATTGGTGCGTTTACAATCCCTGAGCTAGACATAAAGGTTCTCCACGTCCCCATCAGATCAGTTAGATACAGAGTATTGACACAAAGGTTCTCCAAGGCCCCACCAGAGCAGCTAGATACAGAGTGTCGACTGGTGCACTCACAAACCCTGAGCTAGACACAGGGTGCTGATTGGTGTGTTTACAAACCTTGAGCTAGATACAGAGTGCTCATTGGTGTATTTACAATCCTTGAGCTAGACATAAAGGTTCTCCAAGGCCCCACCAGAGCAGCTAGATACAGAGTGTCGATTGGTGCATTCACAGACCCTGAGCTAGACACAGGGTGCTGATTGGTGTATTTACAATCCCTGAGCTAGACATAAAAGTTCTCCACATCTCCACCAGACTCAGGAGCCCAGCTGGCTTCACCCAGTGGATCCCGCACCGGGGCTGCAGGTGGAGCTGCCTGCCAGTCCCGCGCTGTGCGTTCGCACTCCTCAGCCCTTGGGTGGTCGATGGGACTGGGCGCTGTGGAGCAGGGGGTGGCGCTCGTCGGGGAGGCTCGGGCCACACATGAGCCCATGGAGGGGGTGGGAGGCTCAGGCATGGCGGGCTGCAGTCCCGAGCCCCGCCCCGCGGGAAGGCAGCAAAGGTCCGGTGAGAAATCGAGCGCAGCGCCGGTGGGCTGGCACTGCTGGGGGACCCAGTACACCCTCCGCAGCCGCTGGCCCGGGTGCCAAGCCCCTCATTGCCCGGGGCTGGCAGGGCCGGCCGGCTGCTCCGAGTGAGGGGCCCGCCAAGCCCACGCCCACCCGGAACTCCAGCTGGCCCACAAGCGCCGCACGCAGACCCGGTTCCCGCTGGCGCCTCTCCCTCCACACCTCCCCGCAAGCCGAGGGAGCCGGCTCCCGCCTTCGCCAGCCCAGAAAGGGCCTCCCACAGTGCAGCGGTGGGCTGAAGGGCTCCTCAAGTGCTGCCAAAGTGGGAGTCCAGGCAGAGGAGGGGCCGAGAGCGAGCGAGGGCTGTGAGGACTGCCAGCATGCTGTCACATCTCAAGAGGAGTCATCTATACAACATCTATACATCTATGGCCTCAGATCCGTGCCTGCCAAAGGACACCATCATCAATACCTGATGGGGACCCATCAGGTATTGCTCTTGGCCATCACCCTGACTCCTCTTACCACCCAGGGAGCTATCCACAAGGAACAAGGGCCTGAAAGGAAACTCAATTTAACTTTCTCAAGAGCTGAGTTCAGTGCAGAGCTCCAGCACGGCTTACTCACCTGGCCACCGGGAAGAGAGGAAACAAGTGGAGTCACTTGGTAACCTTTTTTTTTTTTCTTTTTTGAGACGGAGTCTCACTCTGTTGCTCAGGCTGTAGTCCAGTGGCGCAAACTCGGCTCACTGCAATCTCCGCCTCCCAGGTTCAAGCGATTCTCCTGCCTCAGCCTCCTGAGTAGCTGGAACTACAGGTGCCCGCCACCACACCCAGCTAATTTTTTGTATTTTTGGTAGAGACAGGGTTTCACCATGTTAGCCAGGATGGTCTCAATCTCCTGACCTCATGATCCGCCTGCCTCAGCCTCCCAAAGTGCTGGGATTACAGGTGTGAGCCACTGCACCCGGCTGGTACACTTGGTAATTTTTAAGGCACAGTAATCTTGCACACCATTGCTTGTGGCCCATTTCAAGTTCTATAATTTGGCATATCAGTTTCACAGCTGCTCCACCCAAGCAGTGTGGAGGGCAGTTGAAGAGTGGAGGTGAAAACATGGTGTCCCTTGCAGCAAACCTCATGATGCATTAAGAAGCTCTCCCATTTTACAGATGAAAGAACAGGGGAAGATGAAGGGATTGGATTGCTAAGGCCATAAAGCCATGGGATAGCTGAGTAGGATCGAAAACCAAGCTTGTCCAACCCATGGCCTGCCAATGGCATGTGGCTCAGGACGGCTTTGAATGCAGCCCAACACGAATTTGTAAACTTTCTTGAAACATTATGAGTTTTTTGCAATTTTTTTTTTTAGCTCATTAGCTATCATAACTGTTAGTGTATTTTATGTGTGGCCCAAGACAATTCTTCTTCAAATGTGGCTCAGGGAAGCCAAAAGATTGGACAGCCCTGATCTAAACCCAGGTCTTTGGACCTCAAGTTCAGTTATCTACCTTTGCCTTCAGACTAACCATGGTAGCGATGCCACACGTAGGAAGTGGATTTTACAGCAAATCCATAACCACTGTCAGCAAATAAAAGTAACCATTTCTAGGCATTTCAAACTTTGTTGAAATTTTAACTATAACTATCCAGAATGACCAAGACATTTAAATAAGAAAGGAGCACTAAGTAGCTAAAAGCCCATGCACTCAGAACTGCACTCAAAGACTGTCCCCTCAAACTTTTGTTCAAAACCTACAGACTCTTACTTTGAACCTAATTCTAATCAGGTGTGCAGTCTGGCTTCTTAACCCCTAGACACGTAGAGGTAGTAAATTAAAACAAATTCCTGGAGGGAGACAGAGTGATTGCAATGAAAGGCGATAGACTGGCCTGGCGTGATGGCTCACGCCTGTAATCCCAGCACTTTGGGAAGCCAAGGTGGGTGGATCATTTGAGGTCAGGAGTTTGAGACCAGCCTGGCCAACATGGTGAAATCCCACCTCCACTAAAAATACAAAAATTAGCCAAGCGTGGTGGCAGGCGCCTGTAGCCCCAGCTACTCAGGAGGCTGAGGCAGGAGAATTGCCTGCACCTGGGAGGTGGAGGTTGCAGTGAGCCGAGATTGTGCCACTACACTCCAGCCTGGGCAGGAGAGCGAGACTGTCTCAGAAAAAAAAAAGAAAAGAAAAGTGACAGACCGAGAATGAAAAAAGAATAAAAGTTGGTGAACTTTTTATATAAGTATCAGAAAGTAAATATTTTAGACATCACGTACCACACCACCTCTGTTGCAACTACTCAACTCCACCACTGTAGCTCAAAAGCAGCCACAGACAATAACTAAACAAATGAGCGTGGCTCTGTACCAATAAAACTTTATTTACAAAAAACAGATGGTAAGCCCGATTTGGCTTGCAGGCTATAGTTTGCCTACCCATAAAATATAGGGAAGCTTCAAAGCCAACACAATGATGGTAGTTTGGAGCCATATCATTAAGAAACACCTCAAAAGCCCTTCAGATACCTGGTATTACTGAGTAGCATGGTCCTTGATCATAAAATTATAGAATTTTAGAAATGTCAACAACCTTAGGAGTCTTATGGTCCAATTCTTCATTTTTATAGATGAAGAAATAAATGCTCAGAGATGTTCAGAGACTTGCTAAAGGTCACACAGTGAATTAATGATTAAACTTAAATTAGAAGTAGAGTTTTGATTCCAAGTTTAGAACTCTTTCCATTACTCCATATCTATTATTTTAGCCTTTCGGTAACAATGGAATGGAGGAAAAGCTCATTTAATTACAAGACTACACCCTTGAGATTGTTAAGATTCTGGAATCACTAAAGTATACAGATCAAACAGTTCTAGATGTTTATAAAGATGATTTTAAATCAAGTCAAAGGTTAAATTAGGTTTAATGTACTCAGAGAATATAACTTTAGAAGCAGTGCTAAAACACCACATTTCAAATAATTAAAAGATTAATATATGTGGAAATTTGTATTCTCCCTTGTGTTTGGGAAAATGAAGTCTCGCTGTCTATTAGTATAAGAAGAAAAGCTGGCCACTGAAGTTGGTAAGTTTAGACATGCTCATAGGAATAAATTCTGACCAGTTTCAGGGCAGCCCGAGAATCGCCCAGGCACTGGCTGGCCCTAAGTAATTTTTCTAATTGCTCGATGCCACATATTCATTCAATTGCCTCATTCAATTGAAAAATAAAAGACACCCTTCGTCCTACCTTTGTGATCTTCCCCTTTCCTATCATTAGCAATGTCTTCTGCTCCTTTTCTGAATTAATTAGGAAATAAAAATAGAACCCTGACATGTTTATAAAGATTCAGAGTGCTGGTTAAACATGAAAGAACAGAGGTTGGGAACACAGAGGTGACAAATTTTATTTCTGTGATGACAAGTTAGAGTCCTCCTGCCAGCTGGCCCTTGCCATAGCCAGAAGTATGCACCTGTCTACAGAGAAGTCAGGGAAGAAGGGGGAGCTGAAAAAGCCTCGGGGCCCCTGCTTGGCCTTCCATGCCATGCAAATGAGTTCTAATTGCTCGGGGTCATCGAACAGGGTTCCATGTGGCGCTTCCATGACAGCTCCTGGCAGAGAGGGAGGCAGGGGGACAACTTCTGTTAGCCTAACCACAAAGGTGGTCCTGTTTCTGCTTAGACCCTAGAGCAGGGCTCTGGTTTGGGGAGTTCACCTCTCCCTACCTTCTGCCATACAGGAAAAGGGAGAAGGAGGTGCGTCACCTAGTGCTTCTGAGTGTCCCCAAGATGCACTTCTAGTTTGACAGTCCTGCCAAAGGAAATGAGACGCGATAAGTGATCCAGCCCCGATTAGATCAGCCGCCCTGGGAAAGGTGCTGAGCCAGAGATATTTCACTGAAATAAGGAGAATCTTGGGAATAGATTTCTGGCAAGCAATCCTGAAGCAGATATGGTCTGAATTGGAAATAGATTTCATGGGCAGATAAAGTCTAATAAATGGCAGGTCACTCAAAAATCATATATCATCAAGTCTCATACAGTGTCTGTGAAGTTTATTATCAATAATTTAACATGAGAAGAGCCTAGCCCTTAGCAAATATTTAATTTCAAAACATACCTACTGATTTACTCAGATACAGCATACATAGTATATTAAAAATATATTGCAAGAAGCCAAACGCCAATAAAACCGCACTTAGAAGACCAGCATGCTTTTTGCTTTCCAAATCCCGTTAAGGAAGGGAATGGCCTCCCATCCACGGAGCTAGTCCAACAGCAGTTTCTAAATTGCACTGGAAAAGAAAGTTTGCACATAGACAATACGTGAGCCCCTTCATTCCCAGGTCAAGCAACAGGCCAGATAACACATATACAAGTACTGGGGACAACAATTAAGGACCCCATCAGAATGTGCATGCCGTGCCTAAAGGCCACAAGAGGATTAAGGCAAGGTCATGGCCAGGTGCATGATCCCAGCATTTTGGGAAGCCCATAAGTTCGAGACCAGCCTGAGCAACATGGGGAGACCCTGTCTCTATTTTAATAAAAAAAACTAGCAGGCTTGGTGTGGGGGCACCTGTGGTCCCAGCTACTCAGGAGGCTAAGGCAGGAGGATCCCTTGAGCCTGGGAGGTCGAGGCTGCAGTGAGCTGTGATGGTGCCATTGCATTCCAGCCTGAGCAACAGAGCAAGACCCCATCTCCAAAAATAAAATAAAGTAAAAAGAAAGCAAGGTCTTTAGTAGCAAAGACGAGTCATTTTTTAAGGAGACAGGAGGCAAAGGGAATTATCTCCATGGCCACTGTTTGCAATTATTGTTGGTCTGAGCCACTCTCCCTTCAGCCCCTACTCAGTAATTCACTCTACTCCAAAGCAGACCTCCACCTCTTCCTGGCTGAAAAGTGCCACCTCTGGGCAGCCAACATCAGCAACAAGGGTTCTAGAAAAATGGATGTTTTATAAGAGAATGGTAGTTCATTTAACCAAGTTAAAAACAGACGCATGGTCTAATAAGGACATATTCGTTCCATGGTTATCACTTCCAGAATAAGGTTTCTCGTCTTCTCTGGCGAGGCAATGATAACGGCCTGGCGGGGATATGCTTGGTGGCTGGCAGGGAGAGAGCAGAGGGAGAACCAGTGGGTGCCTGTAATCATCTTCTACCCAGGAAACAGGGAGGGGACCACTGAACTGAGTGCTTGAGGGAGCTTGGTGCCAGTCCCAGCTCTGCCCCCTGCCAAGCCACAGCCCCAGGATTTCACTCCACCATCTCAAAGGGCCGGTCCCTCCCATAGTGTTGGAACATAACTGTTATCAGCTCTCAGCAGAAGGATTTCCTACCACTTTACATCCTTATACTGGAATCTCAATGGGAAGCTTCTCTGATCGTCCTACAGGCAGTGGCTGGAACAAGAAAAGAAGACTGGGCCAAACGTTAGGAGACCTGGCTCTTAACCTCCGAGCTTATCTAGACATGCAAAGACCTCCGAGGCTCCTCCGACTCTTAAATCTCTTCCCTATGAAAATCAGAATTGCCTTTACAGCTCTAAAAAAAAAATTATAAATTTCTAGTTCTTCTGTATGTTGTGCCTTTATAGGGAAGGAAGGGTGTACTGGAACTCTAAAACACTCTACTGCTACCCCCACCAGCTGATCTGTATGCAAACAAGGCCAGCGGGAAGCTGAAGCAGATGAGATCAGGTAAGAAAATCACAAAGTTCTCTAAGCCAAAGTGAGGTGTTCACAGCAAGTTTGTCTATGCTGACTCTAATGAAAGCTAACTCAGACTCAAAGTTTCTCCTTCACAAACTGCAATCGTCCTTCCTCCTCTATTTTCCCTGACAAAATCTTCACCTTTCTGCCATCCCACGAAGGGGACCCCCAAGAGACACTGACTCTAGAAGATCATAGTTAAGATCACTCTAGTGATGACCTTGAAGGACCTTGCTATCTGGGTAGGCTCACAGGTCAGCTGGTGACCAAGCACTTGACCCTTGAGATTCATGATAGAGATGGCAGAAAGGAAACTGCGAGGTCCTTTGGGTCAGTAAACCCTGGCTGGGGTGGGGATGATAGGGAGAAGGGATGAACACTATAATAAACTCAAGCGAGGGGGGCTGGACAAACTGCCCATTCCCTGCTTTTACCAAAGGCAGGTCCTCTCCAATGCTGGTGAATTCTCTGCAAAGCAAAAACCCAGTCTGCAACTCATTGTTACAGCCAAACACAAAGCACAGCTCCAGAGCACACAAACCACCAAGTATGCACAAGTCAGCATTTTGGAAGCAGAAGGAGCTGCCACGCTCGGGCCCTTGGAGGCTGCTTAGGGGAAGCTCTTTCCCTCTCTCGTGGCATCTCTTGATTCAAAAATCAACTTAGGTCCCAAATCAGAGGATACCGACAGTCTCTAACAACTGTTTCTTATTTATAGTTAATAACCCCAGTTTACACTTTGTCTACTTTGGGAAGCACTAGGCAAAGTCGTGGCCATGCGATCAGCTCCCAATGCTGGGCTGGGGCTGGCAACCACCCTCTGGCCTCCACACAGCACTTGTGAAACTCTTCATTCAGCAGAACTGGGGACCAGATGCTTCTATGCCCCACCGATAAACTCCCCGCTCTGAAGTTAGGCTAAGCAGAAGAATCAGGTCTTTGATTTTGCACAAGGTCTCACGGAAGCAAATTCCATGGCTGACACCATAAGTGACTTGTTTTCAGCGGTTCCTGACACCTCTGATGGCTCCCAAGTTTATTTTCCAGAGACACCCATCTTAGGCAATTCTGGGAGCCCCAGGGGGAAAATGTTAGAAATATCAAAACAGCCACGTGCTGTAGCGTTTAGCACATTGTAGAACAATATAAATTTAGTGCATTTAGACCACTTTATATTAACTAATTTAGAAAACGTTGCTTTCGCAGACTTCGCCGGGTGCCTTTCACTGCCAAACTAAATACTCCACTTTAAAATACGCCCCTGCGTACTCATGTGATTTCTCCTTTTAGGCTAGGAATGTAATGTTGACATAAATGTCAATAAAATTAATGAGAGAATGGGCCCTCAAATGGTGCTCCTGTGAAGGGAATTTGTTAGACTGGGACCTTTGAGCCCAAATGTATATATAATTATATAACACTCAGACAAGGAAGGAATCTAAATGTTAAGCTTTAGCAAATTTATCACCTTTGTCAGAAATGCTGTTACCTACAAAAAAAACAAAACTAAACTAAACAAAACAGGTTGCAAGTAAATTAAGATGAAAATACCATCAGATTAGAAGTCTGTCACGGCAAGCTACTGCAGAATTAGAAGGCTGGCCCATCTGCTGGGTATCGAATCCTTCCCTTATCTGTATAGAATTCGGATCAGATGTCTTCTGTTCCCCGAACACTTCCGCTGTTGACTTTGCAAATAGACCTCCTCCCGCCCAACCCAGCTCCTTCCCCTCCCTCCTTCTCTCCCAACTGGCCACTTAGGAAGAGTAAAAATGGCAATTAGAACAGTAGCAGCTATTTTCACTCAATAGTCAAAGAATTGGATACTAGCAGAGTGGCTGCCTCCATCCGTATGCTGATATATAACTACTTTGTCTTGTATTCGTAGTCTCAAAAATCTTCCCTAAGTATAGTAGAATCAGAGAAAATCGCTCTAATCATTGACAAGCGCCCTGTGCTGAGTAAAGCAGCCAGTCTTCTCTTGTCACAGTAAAAGGCTGGGAGTAAAATTTCCCATAAACACAAGGGAAACCTACATTTACTCACATGCCAAGGAAAATGGCAAGGAAGACCCACGTGTAGCCACAGCAGAGTCTATGCAGAGGGCCTGCAAATGCCTGGGGTGTGAGTGAATGCCTGGAGGGGCGGAGTTTCCAAGATAACAGCTATTGTGTTTTCTTTTTCACACTTCAGAAGGGAATCCTAAGGACTAGACTCCACTCATCGCATTCCTTTTTCATACACTGATCTCAAGTACAATCACGTAATTTTGAAAACCCATGAAGTCTTCCCTAAATAAAATTATAAGGATAGGTTTCTATTTCCTTCCGATTACCTAGATACCTCCGTCTTCTGGAAAACCCCAAAAAGACCAGTAGACGAATCAGGAAGGTCCTAGGAGTGATTCCTACAATGGCAGGAATCATAAAGGAATCAAAAACCTGCAAATTCATGGCAAATGATGTCATGATGAAATGATGCCACACATCTTTACAAAGTTCACAAAATCCATATATTCCCGGGGCAGTCACAGGGAATTTCTAATTAAATTTCAGGGAGGGAAAGAGAAAACGTTTAACTACCAGCTTCAAACACCTCACACTCCTTCTGTTCCCTAGGAAGTCATTCTTACCCTGGATAATGTAGAGTGCCTGCTTCGGACCCGGGGAAAATTCTCCATTTTCTCCTTCTTTTTCTTCAGGCTATCAGTTCATCATGAACAAATATGGAAATTTTCCTGAGGAGGAAATTCAACTACCAAAATAACTCCTTCATAATTCACACGTGCAATCACAACGGTGATTAATAAAAACCTGAAACAGCTCCTAAAAGCCTAAAGCATTAATTACTCTGTTAGATGTCAGGACTCTATGAAAACCTATGACAGCAGGTTACTCAGGCAAATTAAATCATGTGAACTTCCAGTGGAAAAAGAGAAACCTTCCCTTGGTGGATTTGCAACCTAGTAAATGTATGCTTTCGAAGAGAGGTGACCAACCCACAGCTCTTCAGGGCTCTATATTTCAACCTTGAAAGACATATGAAAGGGAAAAAATGCCATGGCAAATTGAATTTATGCTGGGCTGAAGGGTAATATAATATCCTTTGAAAGACCTAAAATGGATGAATGATACTTTTCCATTAAAGAAGAAACTAACTCTCTTTGAATGTCTATGGTGTGTCCAGCCCTGTGGCTTTTGCAACACCAGATGCCCGCTTCTCTTTCAGCAACTTCAATGTGAGTTCCTTCTCAGTGATTTTTGCTAGCTCATCTTTTTTCATCTGATCTTAACACCTTAGTGCTCAGGACTCTGTCCAGGCACTTCTGCCTCTTCTGCCCCCTCTCTCTGGATGATCTTACCCAACCTGCTAGCTATAGACACCACGTACGTGCTGATGATTCAAATTCCATGACTCTCCCCCCGAGTTCCAGACAGGTACATCCAGCTGCCCCCGGATATGTGCAACAGGCATCTCAAACTTAGGCTGACCGACACAGAACTCTTGTTCTCCACTTGCCCACCCCAAATGTGTTCACTCCAAGTCTTTCCAATCTCAAGAAATGATACCACCTTCCAAAATTCTAAAATAATTCTCCATTCCTCCCTTTCTCTCACCCTCCCCTTCTGATCCGTCAGCAAGCCCTGTTGCCTCTGCTTCCAAACACAATTCTGAACCGCTCTTTTTTTGCCATTCCATTTCCTCACTCTAGCCAAAGCCCCCTTCTTCTCTCCTAGACACTGTCACTCCTCTTAACTGGTCTCTCTAGTTCCCGTCCTCCACACAGTAGCCAGAATGATTTTCTTGTTTTGTTTTGTTTGAGACAGGGTCTTGCTCCTTCACCCAGGCAGGAGTGCAGTGGCACTATCACAGCTCACTGCGGCCTCAACCTGCTGGGCCTAAGTGACCCTCTCACCTCAGCCACCTGAGTATCTGGGACTATAGTCACATGCCAACACACCTGTTGAATTTTTAAAAATTTTTGTAGAGATGAGGTCTCTACAAAATATTGCTGAGGCCAGTCTCAAACTCTTGGCCTCAAGTGATCCTCCCATCTCGGCCTCCCAAAGTGCTAGGATTACAGGCATAAGCCACCGTGCCTGGCTTTTTTTTTTTTTTTTTTTTTTTTTTTAGACAAGGTCTCACCCTGTCTCCCAGGCTGAAGTACACTGGCATGATCATGGCTCACTGCAGACTCAAACTCCTGGGCTCAAGGGATCCTCCCACCTCAGCCTCCTGAGTAGCTCGGACCACAAGCACATGCCATGACGCCTGGCTAATTTATTTTATTTATTTTTTTTGTAGAGACGGGGTCTCACTATGTTGCCCAGGCTGGTCTCACACTCCTGGCCTCAAGTGATCCTCCTGCCTCAGTCTCCCAAAGTGCTAGGATTACAGGCATCAGCCACTGTGCCCAGCCAAAATATTCTTTTAAGAATATAAATCCAATTCAGTGGCTTCTTTGCATAAAATCCTCTAGTAGTTTCCCAATATACCAGCAATAAAATCCACACTTCTCTTGCCTATAAGCCCTGAGGTGATGGGGCCCTGCCATTTCATTTCCCAGCCATTCCACAACTCACCAATCTCCAGCCACACAGGCCCTTCTTCCTGTTCCTCAGACATGCAAGCTACTCCCACCTCAGGACCTTGGCATGTACAAGGCTAGCCCCTTCCATGCAGAGAACCCGTATCTGGCCACCCTTACCAAATGGTTCAACTACCATTCTTTGTGATTTTTTTTACCCTGCATGATTATCTCACACCCCATAGTATCTTGTATATTTATTTGTTTAGCTGTTTGTCATTTCCCTGTGTCTTCAATTGAATCATAGAAGGAACTCCGACTCTCTCACTGCTACAGAGTACATACCCAATAATACTTAATAAATACATAAAGGAATAAATACGTATCGCTACAATTTTCCCTAACTTTATGAGATCGATTATTCCTATTCTGAAGAGAAAAAAAAAATGAGGTTCCCAGGGTTCAGTGCAAAGTTATAGAGGTAACTGAAGGCAAAGCCAGAATTTGAACCTGAATCCATTTGACTCCAAAACCCATATTTCTAAAAACCAGATTGGTATTTCTAGCAGAGTTTAGAAAATCAGTCAAGGGCAGTAATTTTCCTCCTAAGAGTCTCCAGAAATAAGTTGCCCAGGAACTTGTATTCGGCTCTTCCACCACAACTACCTCATCTCTAAAATGGATGAACAAAATGAGTTTCTGACAAACACGTTAGGAGGAAGAATTTCCTTCCAGATTACAAGGTGTTCTGTAAACTCTCAGAGGATGGTTTTCCAGGTACCATGCTGAGTAGTTTTAGCCAAAACCTGTTCTGTGCTCGAAGGAAACCACCACCCAGGGCTCTCAGTCAAGCTGGGTAATTGTATAAATACAGTCAAGAGTTAAGGACCACATAACAGTGCCATACATGGACTCCACTTTCTCAAAACCCTTTAAGGGGATACAGTCTCATCCTACTGGAAAATGTTAGGCGAAGGATGGAAATGGTTTATTTCTAGACGGTCCCCCACCTCTGCCCAACCTCCATCTGTGTAATTCTTTGTACTAACACCTGATCCCCCTCCAGAATTGAGACAGCTCTCCCTCAAATATGTGTTCCCTAAGGATCTTGACCTGGTTTTATTTCTAGTGGGAATACATTTGCTCCATAATTGATGCAAGTTGGGGGCAAGGGACATGACATTACTTTATTTCTCCTAAATCAAATTAAATCTGGATCCCAAGGCCTCACTTAATGGAAATTTAATTTCAATTATGTTTTTAGGGACCTATTCCCCTTCTGAGGTCAGAGGGACATCTTGGGGGCTTACATGGTACCTAGAGAACAGGGGGAAATGGCCAGGTGTGGTGGCTCATGCCTGTAATCACAGCACTTTGGGAGGCCGAGGTAGAAGGATCCACTTGAGCCAAGAAGTTCAAGACCAGCCTGGGCAACATAGTGAGACCTCATCTCTACAAAAAAAAAAAAAAAATTAGCCAATCATGGTGGTGTGTGCCTGTAGTCCCAGTTACTTGGGAGGCTGGGGTGGAAGGATCACTTGAGCCTGGAAGGTCGAGGCCACAGTGAGCCATCATCATGCCAATGTACTCCAGCTTGGGTGACAGAGTGAGACCCTGTCTCAAAAACAAAAACAAAAAAGGCTGGGTGCGGTGGCTCACCCCTGTAATCTCAACACTTTGGGAGGCTGAGGGGGGGAGGATCACCTGAGGTCAGGAGTTCGAGACCAGCCTGGCCAACACGGTGAAACCCCGTCTCTACTAAAAATTTGCTGGCCACGGTGGTCTGTGCCTGTAATCTCACCTACTCGGGAGGCTGAGGCAGGAGAATCGCTTGAACCCAGGAGGCAGAGGTTGCAGTGAGCCGAGATCATGCCATTGCACTCTAGCCTGGGCGACAAGGGGAAAACTCCGTCTCGAAAAAAAAAAGAGAGCGATAGAATAGGAAAAAAGGGTGTGGTTTAAGTTCCCTGGGTCACTTGCATGATACGTGTCATCTGACTATTCCCCAGTACCCGCTCTTTTCCCTCCAAACCAAGTGCTTGACCACAGGAGTGCTTGACTGTGGCTCCCAGGGCCATGGTGTTTGATGTTAAGTCCTTCCAGCATCCACATGCTACCCTATCCCAGAGTTTGGCAAATTCTCTTATACCACAGGACAGTGGACATGGGTCTCTTCCACTTCAGGGATTCCCTCTCCTAGAGTCAGAGAAGCCTAGCAGCCCCTCACAATCTCCCATTATTCACACTGAGCCATTTTTGTATTCTCAGTTCCTAGCATCTGCCTTCCTCACATCCTTGACTTTTATCCAGTTTCCTAAAAAAGTCTGAGTTGGGGTTGACTTCTAGGTATCTGGAAACCCAACATTTAGCCCCAGGACACAAAGTTACTCTCTGAGGCAAGGGAGTCCAGATTCAGAGTACAAACATTTCACTGTTTTATCGAGAAGGAAGGAAGAAAAATAATTTTTTCGGGTCTTCTGCAGCAGTGAGAATAAACACACTAATGTGTCCACCAAGTGTCATGCCACATGTTCCCCACGTTCTCCTCTAATAATCTTAATAAATCTTCTGGCTCCAACTGTCCCCGCTCTGTGGGAAGCATGCAAATCATTACGTCCATCCCTGTTCTCTTCCCAAGCATGTCTTGGTATTTTCAGCTGCCCGCTCCTCATCTCTACCAGGTAACACATCAGACGTCTCAAACTCATGTCCAAAATGAAACTCATCACTTACTTCCCAGTCCCAGTCCCTTCTCCAAGGTTCTCTATTTATATTAATAGCCATGCATAGTGTTCAGCACATAATCAGCATGCAATAAATATTTTTTAAATTAGTGTATGAATAGAGGAATAGCCAACTGAAGAATATAAATACCTTAGCCTAAGCGTGAAGAGCCTAGGTGAGTTGACTTGAAACTCATCTTTTTTTTTTTTGAGACGAAGTCTTGCTCTGTCACCCAGGCTGGAGTGCAGTGGCGCAATCTCAGCTCACTGCAAGCTCCGCCTCCTGGGTTCATGCCATTCTCCTGCCTCAGCCTCCCGAGTAGCAAACTCACCTTTTTAAAACAGCTTTATTGGGATATTATTCACACATTTAAAGAATGCCATTTGATAGGTTTTAACATATATATACACCTGTGAAACCATCACCACAATCATCATCTCCAAAAGTTCCCTCTTGCTCCTTTTAATCCTTCTCCCAGCCATCTCCCCTGCCATCTCCAATCACTCATATGCTTTCTGTCCTTATAGATGAGTTTGCATTTTCTATAACTGTATATATATGGAATCATACAATATATATGCTCTTTTCTGGTAGGGCTTCTTTTACTTAACACAATTATTTTGAGATTCTTCCATAATGTCATGTGTATCAATAGTTTATTTTTATTGCTGAATAGTGTTCCATTGTATAGATATACCACCATTTGATTTCTCATTGGCCTGTTGATGGCATTTCCAGTTTGGTGTTATTGTAAATAAAGCTGCTATGAAGATTACATACAAGTCTTTGTGTGAATGTACGCTTTCATTTCTCTTAAACTGGCATTCTCTTAGACTCATTGACTGTAATGAGTAGATCATATGGTAGATATATGTTTACCTTTTTAAGAAATTGCTAAACTGTTTTCAAAGTGATTGCTATGGCTTGAATGCTTTTGCCCCTCAAAACTCATTTATCAGAAACTCATCCCCAGTGCAGCATTGTTGAGAGGTGAGGCGTCTGGAGAGGTGCTCAGTTTATGAGGTCTCTGCCCTCATAGATGGATTAATGCCGCTATAGAGGGGCTTTCAGGAGTAGGTTCTCTCTCTCCTGCTCTTTTGCCATGCAAGGACACAGCATTCATCCCATTTTGCGCTTCCACCTTCTGCCATGGAAGGATGCCGCAAGAAGGCCCTCACCAGACCCAATGCGGGCATTTTGATCTTAGACTTTCCAGCCTCCAGAACTGTGAATTTGTGTTCTCTCTCTCTCTCTCTTCCTGTTTTTATTTTTATTTTTTGAAATGGAGTCTCACTCTGTTGCCCAGGGTGGAGTGCAGTGGCACTATCTCAGCTCACTGCAACCTCCGCCTCCTAGGCTCAAGCAATTCTCCTTGTCAGCTTCCTGAGTAGCTGAGATTAAGGCATGTGCCACCACATCTGGCTAATTTTTGTATTTTTAGTAGAGGCAGGGTTTCACCATGTTGGCCAGGCTGGTCTTGAACTCCTGGCCTCAAGTGATCCGCCCACCTCGGCCTCCCAAAGTGCTGGGATTACAGGTGTAAGACACCGCACCCAGCCTATTTATTTATTTTTTAGACGGAGTCTTGCTCTGTCACCCAGGTTGGAGTGCAGTGGTGTGATCTCGGCTCACTGCAACCTCCGCCTCCCCGGTTCAAGCGATTCTCCTGCCTCAACCTCCCGAGTAGCTGGGGCTACAGGCATGCGCCACCACCACACCCGGCTAATTTTTGTATTTTTAGTAGAGACAGGGTTTCACCACGTTGGCCAGGCTGGTCTTAAACTCTTTAACTCAAGCAATCTGCCTGCCTCGGCCTCTCAAAGTGCTGGGATTACAGGTATGAGCCACCACACCTGGCCCTGACACTGGGTAATTTATAAAGAACAGAGGCTGGCCTGTAATCCCAGCACTTTGGGAGGCAGAGGGGGGCAGATCGCTTGAGGTCAGGAGCTCAAGACCAGCCTGGCCAACATGGTGAAACCCCGTCTTTACTAAAAATATTTTAAAAATTAGCCAGGCGTGGTGGCGTGTGACTATAGCCCCAGCTACCCAGGAAGCTGAGGCAGGAGAATCTTTTGAACCTGGGAGGCGGAGGTTGCAGTGAACCGGTATCGCACCACTGTACGCCAGCCTGGGCGACCCAGGGAAACTCCATCTAGATAAATAAATAATAGATAAATAACCTAGTGTCAGGTATTCCGTTATAGCAGCACAAAACGTACAATGACTGTGGTTACCCAATTTCACATTCCCACCAGCAGAGTATGAGAGTTTCCGTTTCTTTACATCCTCATCAACATTTAGTATAACTGGTCTTTTTAATTTTATACTAGGTGGTGCAGTATCAAAATGTGAATTTAATTTCATTTCCCTAAAGATTTATAATGATGAATATATTTTTAGGTACTTATTTGTCATCCATATATCTCTTTGGTAACGTGTCTCTTTTCTTTTCTTTTCTCTTCTCTTCTCTTTTCTTTTCTTTTTAGACAGAGTCTCACTCTGTCGCCCAGGCTGGAGTGCAAAGGCACAATTGTGGCTCACTGCAACCTCTGCCTCCCGGGTTCAAGCAATTCTCCTGCCTCAGCCTCCCAAGTAGCTGGGATTACAGGCACCCGCCATCATGCCCGGCTAATTTTTGTATTTTTGTAGAGACGGATGGGGTTTTACCATGCTGGCCAGGCTGGTCTTGAACTCCTGACCTCAGGTGATCTGCCCGCCTTGGCCTCCCAAAGTGCTGGGATTACAGGTGTGAGCCACCGTGCCCGGCAAGTGTCTCTTTTCAAATTGTCCATTTTTTATTGGCCAATCTCACTTTTCAACCTTATTTTTTCCAGTATTCCTCTTTGTGTACCATTCACTCTAATCGAACTCAATGTATAAGCCCCTAAACCCACACACCTCCCACTTTCCTCTATAATTTTGCTGATGCTGTTTCCTTTGCTTTAAATAACTTAATGCCTTCTTCACCTACATTTTTGCCAGTTCGAATTCTAATGATCCTTCAAGTCCCAGAAGAGATGCTACATTCATTCTCAAGCCTTTCCTGAGCCCAGTTTGAGAGTAACGGTTTCCTCATCCAAGCTGCCAGAAATGTCTTTTTCTTCTGCCATTTCTAACTTTCTACCTTGATTTCTACGTATTTGTTGTTGTTTTTAACAAGAAAAGTAAATGTGTTTAAGTCATGTCTGCTTTATCATATGTATGCTAGAGAAATTCATTCCCCCCGATCTTTGAGGTTTACTTTACCCAAATTCATTCATTAAACAAATATTCCCTGAGCATCTACTATGGGTCAGGCGTTACTGGAGGCCCCTGGGATACATCCATGAGCAAAACAGAGACTAAAAAAGCTCCCTGCCCTGGCAGAGTTGACATTCTAGCAGAAGGAGATGGATAATAATAAAGAAATAATAGGCCGGTCTGACTACAGTGGTATTTACAACTAACTGATCACAAAAACTAATAGATTTCTTTGTTCCTTCTCCACTCCCACTGCTTCACTTGACTAGAAAAAAAGAAAGAAAGAAATAACAGACACAACAAATAGTAAATTACATAGTATGCTGAAAGATGAAGAGCATTTGGTAAAAAGAAAAGGTAGGGCAGGGTGAAGGAGATTAGGGATGCTAGAGATTGTAGGCGTGGGGCAGGTGACAATTTAAATAGGGTAGTCAGGGTAGGTTTACATGGGAAGTAACATTCAAGCGAAAGCTTGAGTGAGATGGGATCGTAGCCATGAGGCTATCTGGGGCTACTTCCTCATTGTCCATGCCTCATAATCTTCCTATATTCTATAGACTACAGGTCTTGAGGTGGAATCTCTATCCGATTCAGCTTGGTATCTTCCCTCTCAAATTACCCAGCACCAATGCCTGGCCTGGCATACCGGATCAAAAGGATTTGCTGAATGAATGATAGAATAAATGAATGCATGGACAGGCTTCAAATCTGCTGGGAAAATATCCAAAAATGAGAAATAAAATGAAAGCAGGATGTAAGAAAAGAGAAGAGAAAGGTTAATACAAGAGAGAGGATGCCAAAAGCTGAGGCTAAAAAGGAAAAATAAAGAAAAAGCTACAAAAGCACTTCTCACAATAGGAACCTTGTCATGGACTCTGTGGAGGCTTTAGGTTCCTGAGCACAAAACCAGCATCAGAAGCTGATGTGGTCTCCTATGCTTACCACAGATTAGCGTGAGGTTCGTGAAGACGTCATACTGTCTCCAGAAATAAGCTATTCAACTGCTCAATTGCAACTACTCTCCCTGATCATGATTCAAAAAGTGTATGTTATCTGAAGTAGATTGATGAAAAGGTACATTTTTTTGTTTGTTTGCTTATGCCTCTATCTTAGAAAATATTTAAGATGGCTTACCCAATGCAGGGGATGCGGGGCGGTAGATTTAAACTAAACAGGCTCGCCAAATGCTCTCCCTGACAAACCTCAGATTCTGGTATTCCCTCCCACCATTTCACTAGTGTGCCTCTACTACTGGTGATGTGTACCCATCAGGATTTATTTGCTAAAAGACTCAGATTTGATTGTAAGCTTTTCACATCAATGCAAAAAGGGAAATATTTCCAATCACATGACTCAGTATCTGTAAGATAAAAGCAAATCAACTGTTGTCCTTGAACAAGGTCTCTATGAAGAGCTCACTATATGTACTAGGCAGTGTACTTAAGAGAAACAGAACCAGTAGACATACAGACATTTATAGAGATATCTTTTAAAGAACTGGCTTGCACAATTACAGGGGCTGGTGACTCCAAAGGGTACATTGGCAGGCTGGAGACCCAGGGAAGAGCTGATGTTGCAGTTCAAGTCCAGAGGCCGTGTGATGGCAAAATTTCCTCTTTTTTGTGAAGGCAAAAGTTCCTCTTTTTCGGGGGAACCCTGGTCTTTTTCTCTTAGGGTCTTTGACTGATTAGGTGAGGCCCACCCACATTATGGAGGGTAATCTGCTTTATTCAACGACTGCCAATTTAAATGTTAATCTCCTCTAGAAAATCCCTTCACAGCAACATCTAGACTGGTGTTTGACCAAATACCTGGGTATTGTGGCCTAGCCAAGTTAATACATAAAATTACACTGTCTAAAGCAGGATTTGCAAATTCAAATGCTCACAGGAACCAGGCAGACAAAGAAACTGAGTGAAGCCAGTGTCAGATGATAGAGAACAATAAGGACTGGGGTCATCTAGAGGGTGTATGCCTCATCTAAAGGCAATGAAATTGAAAAAAATTTAAACCACTGTGTGGGAGAAGCAACATTTATCTCAGGGTAAAAAAGCCCAGGCATCAGGCCAGGCACAATGGCTCATGCCTGTAATCCAAGCACTTTGGGAGGCAGAGGCGGGCAGATCACTTGAGGTCAGCAGTTTGAGACCAGCCTGGACAATATGGGGAAACCTCGTCTCTACTAAAATACAAAAATTAGCCAGGTGTGGTGGCATGCGCCTGTAATCCCAGCTTTCAGGAGGCTGAGGCAGGAAAATTGCTTGAACCTGGTAGGCGGAGGTTGCAGTGAGCTGAGACCACACCACTGCACTCCAGCCTGGGTGACAGAGTAAGACTCTGTCTCAGAAAAAAAAATAAAAGCCCAGGAATCATATTTTGGGTAAATTAACAGATAGAGCAATGGACATATGGGGGCTTTTTTGTTTTAGCATCTGATATAATTTGGATCTGTGTCCCTTCTAAATCTCATGTCAAATTGTAATCCCCAGTGTTGGAGATGGAGCCTGGTGGGAGGTGACTGGATCATGGGGATGGATTTCTCATGAAAGGTTTAGCACCATCCTCTTGGTGCCATCTTCACAATAGTGACTTCTCACAAGACCTGGTCATTTGTAAGCATGTGGCACCTCCTCCCTTTCTCTCTCGCTCCTGCTCTGGCCATGTGACATGCCTGCTCCCCCTTTGCCTTCTGCCATGACTGTACATTTCCTGAGGCCTCCCCAGAAAGCGAGCAGACGCCAGCATCATGCTTCCTGTACAGCCTGCAGAACCGTGAGCCAATTAAACTTCTTTTCTTATAAATTACCTGGTCTCAGGTATTTATAGCAATGCAGGAATCACCTAATATAGGACAAAAAAAGCCCAGGAATGGTGACTTGGGTAAAGTAAACATTCGGCAACGGGGGTATGTCAGCTTTTCTGTTTCAGCATCCAGCAACTTAACAACCATCAACACTGCCCAACGGCACCAAGATAAAGGACAATTCAGGGAGTGCTCCAGGCTAACATCATGTTACATAGAGAGCTTGCTAATGGCCAGGTTAAATTCAGGAACAGGTCAGACAACCAGCAATCCTCCATAAATATCACCATGCCCAACCAAATACTGGAAAGGTGTTGGGTAGCAGTATATTTGTGGTTAAACTCCTGGTCAGCACCTGGACTGTAGCTCTCCTGTATAGCTAGTTAAGTATGAAGATATGTGATTTAAGACATAGCAGGGGTAGGGCTGCTGTCTTCATGAAGAAAGATTTGGCAAAGATGGAAAGCCAAGGCGTTAGATACCCAGGGGCAAAGCCAACGCTCCTCAGAAAAAAGCAATGATTTCAGGAGACTTTAATACCCAGACAACTGGGCCATCAAGTGCCCATGACTGAAATACTTCTAGCCTGGAATTTTGTGAAACCTAATCAAACACACATCTTTTAAAGGGTGTACAATGTCTAGCTTCTCACCATGCAACTTCTTAGTGTGCCCTCAAAGATTAACTAATTGTGAAACATATGCCACAAATCTAGTGACTTGCTGTATGGTATTACTAACTATAAACCAAGTCAAGGTTGGGAAACATCTACCAAAAAAAAATTAAATATTTGAACTGCAGTCATTTTTCTTCTGATAATAATTAACCAGCACAGCTGTTTACCATGTGCACTCCCAGATCATGAGACCAAAACACTCTTGTCCTTGTATGAGATGATGTGTTTTTCTAATATCTAGAAAAGATACACCCTTTTCCCCAGACCACTACCCAGACTTACAAAAGCATTTCAGATTTACCTACAGGTGTGAGCCACTTAAAAACACAATAAACTTGTCAGAACCTTTAATAACTTCCCACAAAATCAAATCATTGATAAAAGTCAAATCAGTCTCATTTTGAAAAATCTCCAGATGGCAGAAGGCACCACCAGTTCCTTGAGACTGGTCGTGGTACTCCTCACAATTTGAGAATCCCACAGCCCATGCCAGACCTCAGAAACATTTCCTATTCCCTGCTTCGACTGCATAAGGGGAAGAAGAAGAAAAAGCACACCCAGCCGAGGTCTACAGGCGAACAGTTGCGGCCGCGCCGTGCAGCATGAATTTGAAATGCTGTGAAGGCAGCCCAGGACTGGAAGTTGGATGCTTTCTACCCTGAAACCACCTAGCAACAGTCAAGATGCAGCTTCTTAAAATCAGCCATGAGAATGAAGTTGGGGGGGGCGCCTATTCCTAGTGATTTTTATTTTCCATAATAAGCAAATTCTGAGAAGGGCTGTGTGGCTGTATTCACATCACAAAGCTCCAAAGGCTATTTTAAGAGCACCCTGTTTCTGCTTAGGAGAGGAAGAGAAACTCAGCCCCTTCAGGCACCTCAGAGCTGTCCCAACTTCCCCTCCTGATTCCTCCTTTCCGAACAGTTTGGAAACAAGGCAGCTTGGCCAAAGAGGGCAGCAGTGCTTGGCACAGGGTATGGACTGATGCCGGGCAGGCCCCAGGTTTCCTGGGCATCTAAGCAGCCGAAAGGAGAAGGAACCTACTAAGAGTTGGATATGGCACCAAGTCGATGGTACCATTTGAATCTACCCACCTGCCAATGACACACAATAGAGAACATTTTTTTTAAGCTCAAAAATGGAAAAAGGGCAGAGTATTTCAATTATTATGGAGATGGGCAAACCAATGAATGAATGATTCTTAAGCCTTCATGTTTGTCCTGTAAGTAAACTGAAGATGTGCAAGTCATCCTTTCTGCCCTGGGAGAGTTAATATTAACCCACAAGGACAATGAGAAGGGGAGAGGAGACCCAGCAGATGAGAAAGGTGGAGTAATTTCTGGAAGACTAAGGGTATATGGAAGAGTGACAGCTGAACTCAGGCAGAAGGAGGAAAGCTGACACTCAAAAATTCCCGCAGAGGGGAGAACAGAGCAGAATCAAGTGCATTCACCCCACTGAATCCTAAGAAGGCTCAGGAATCGGAGGCATCAGATACAGAGAAAGTGGGGATGAGGTGTGGGAGTTTAGTTAGACTTGTTGGGGCTCAGGAAACAATACAACAAAGTGGAGGCTTCAGAAGTAGCCCCAGAAGCAAAGTCCCTCTCTGACTTTCTCCTGCTCTCCTGTCTCTCACCCCCTCATTCGCCCTCAAGGCAAGCCATAGAAACTAGAATTCCTCTTCCCCAAAGAAGGACATAGAAACCAGAACCCCTCTCCCCGACAGTCAGCCATAAAACCTAGAAATACAACTCTAACCTTCCCCCCACCCCCACCTTTCTGTGCAAGAAATTCTCTGATCTACCTTGTCTGACAGTAGGTCATAAGACCCTCATTCCAGGAGAGGTCTACCCCATACCTGGAGTGAAAGAATGCCACACAGAGAGGCCAGGAAGAATCTGAACGGTCAGGCCTTGCTGGGATCATTCTTTCCTTGTCCAATCACAGCTCTACACGACTGTCCATTATACATCAAACCTAAGCATAAAAATGGATAGCTTTCTCTCTATCTTTAGGTCTTCATTCCAAAGGCTCTTGTGTCACATAAGGCTATGATTAAGTCAATTTGCTATGGCTTTCTCTTGTTAACCTGTCTTTTGGTATAGGAGTGTCGGCCGTGACCTTTATGACAGGGAGAAAAGGGATCGCCTTATTTCCAGCCTACAGAATCCACACTGAAAAGTTAGATCTTCATATTCTCAACCCTGGGAGCCACAGCTCAGAAGAGAGCAGAGATGAGACATCAGACTGAAAAGCAGAAGGCAAAAGCTAAACTCCGTGCACTGAATGGTAAGAGCCCGTGACCCTTGCCCACCTGGCTCCCAGAATGCCAGCACCCAGGTTTATATCCCCTACACAGGAGATTAGGAGATTCTTCTCTGAGAAGGAATGGCCCCAGAGGAAAACCTCTGGAGAGATACTGATATTTGAGGAAACTGGCTCAAACACCCGACCACTCCACAGGGAAGCTCCCCAGTCCAAGAGCAGCGCTACTCAGGCACACAGTATCCAATAAGCTCTTCTGAGCCTTTTAAGATTCATTTCAATATGAAAAGGAAATTCAGGCATCACCAGGAATTTAAGGAACATCTACACTGTGAAAGTCAGACATCTAAACAAACAGGAAAGGTGTGGTGGCTCACACCTGTAATCCAAGAACTTTGAGGGGTTGAGGCAGGAGGATCGCTTGAGCCCAGGAGTTCGACACCGGCCTAGGCAACATACGGAGACACCATCTCTACAAAAAATTTTAAAATGAGCCAGGAGTGGTGGCACATGCCTGTAGTTCTAGCTACCCAGGAGACTGAGGCAAGAGGGTCACTTGAGCCCAGGAATTTGGGGTTATACTGAGCTATGATCATACCACTGTACTCCAGCCTGGGTGACAAAGAGAAAAAAAAATTAAAATTGAAATTAAAAGCCAATAAGGAAAACAAGAAACTCAAAGGAAACAGAGATAACACAGGAAACAGAAGAAAATACCCAAAACTCTAATTAATGTTCTAAGAGAAGAGAAGGCATTGCTTATGTTAAAAGAACAAGAAACATTTAGGAAAAACTTAAAAGGTCTTGGAAATAAAACACATGAAGGAAAAAGAATCCCATAGATGATTTGGAATTAAAGTGATGGAAACTATCCAGAAAGTAAGGCAATAAGACAAAGAGATGATTAGGAAAAGAAAAATAAATAAGCAAACAGAAGGATCACCCCAATGTTCAACTAATAGAGTTTCTAAGTATGGAGAGATAATTTTTGGGGGGGGAAGGATTTAAAACAAATTAATACAAAAACAAGCAAATAAGCAAAACCACAAAATCCACAAGAACCTTCCCTAGAACAGGAGCATAAGTCTTCCAATTGAAAGATCTGTTTAAATGTACAGCAGAATGACTTATAAAGACACAACAAGGGTATAGTATCATGAAATCTCACACCAGGGATAAAATTAAAATTCTAAAAGCTTCCAGAGGAAAAAAAATCTGTTCACATAGAAAAGATGAACCATCAAAATGGCAGATGGACTTCTCAACAACAATAGAAGCTAGACGTTCATTGAGTATTGCCTTTGAAATACTGAGGAAAACTTATTTTCAACCTATAATTATATACCTAACCAAACTACTGACCAAGAGAGGGGATAGATGAGAGATGCTTTCAGAGATGAAGTTCTTGGAAAATTAACCTCCTGTGCTTACTTAGTAAACAATTAGAGAATGTGCTCTAACAAAACACCAAATGTAGCAAACCAAAAAAGAAGAGAACATGGGATCCAGGAAATGAGGACAATATAGGAGACAGGTGAAAAATAAGTCCCTGCACAAAAGCTGGGCCAAAACAGGCTTATAGAGCAACCAGGCCAAATTAGAACAGGAAAATCAAAGTGGAAGGTGTGCATTATTTGCCAAGTTTGAGCAACAACAAAATCAGATTGAAAGTCCACTGGAAGGCATGGGATGAACAGGTAGGAAGAAAGGAGGGAGGAAGAGAGGGAGGAAGGAAGGAGGGAAAGAGGGAGGGAGGGAGGGAGAAGGAAGGAAACAAGGAGGGAGGGAGGGAATGAGGGAACGAGGAGGAAGGAAAGAAGAAGGGAGAGAGAGAGAAAGGAAGGAGGGAGGGAGGGAGGAGGAAAGAAAGGAGAGAGGGAAGGAGGGAGGAAGGAAGGAGGGAAGGCGGGAGAGAGGGAGGAGGAAGGAAGGGAGGAAGAGGGAGAAAGGAGGGAGGAAGGGAAGGAAGGAGGAAGGAGGAGTATGTTTAGGGACAGAGAATCATATAGAGAGAAAACAAATATATATAAATCAAAAAGAGATAAGGTTTATTAAAAGCAAAAAAAACTAAAAGGGCATGGTAGCTCATGCCTATAATCCCAGCACATTGGGAGGCCAAGGCGGGTGGATCACCTGAGGTCAGGAGTTCGAGACCAGCCTGGCCAACAGGCAAAACCCCGTCTCTACTGAAAAAATACAAAAATCATTGGTCTCACTGATAAATAGTGTTCACATTATATAAACAGAATGTCAATTCAAGGGAAAAGAAGGGGGACGGTCTAAATTCTCATCACACTAAGTCTATGGATAATTTTAAATTGATTAAAAGTGAAGAAAATGATCTTAGAGGATTTTTTAAATATAATTTTTTAAATGTTTACACTGTGAAATATCACATAGAGGAGTGCACAAAACCCAGCTCACTACAGGCTCAACCTCAGCCTCTCTAGTAGCTGGGACTACAGGTGCAGGCCACACTTCCAGCTAATTATTTTTTTTGTAGAGGTGGGGTTTCCATGTTGCCCGGGTTGGTATCAAACTTCTGGGTTCAAGTGATCTGCCCACCTTGGCCTCCCAAAATGCCGGGATTAAAGGTGTGAGCCACTGCACTGGGCAGCTATAGTTGCATCATGTCTATTTTTCAAGCTTTATATAAATGGAATTCAGATGTGTGTGGTGAGGACTTCTTTCACACATTAATGTCAATGAGACTCATCCAGGTTGTGTAGCTATAGTTTGTTTTTATCAGTATGTCACTTTTCATGAATACCACAAAGTATTTGTGTGTATGAACACAAGCATGCACATTATATTATACTCTTGATGGACACTGGGTGGTTTCCAGTTTTGAGCTTTTACGAATAATGCTGCTATGAACATTTCTTTTTTTTTTTTTTTTTGAGACGGAATCTCGCTCTGTCGCCCAGGCTGGAGTGCAGTGGCGCAATCTCGGCTCACTGCAAGCTCCGCCTCCCGGGTTCACGCCATTCTCCTGCCTCAGCCTCTCCGAGTAGCTGGGACTACAGGCGCCCGCCACCACGCCCGGCTAATGTTTTTGTATTTTTAGTAGAGACGGGGTTTCACTGTGGTCTCGATCTCCTGACCTCGTGATCCGCCCGCCTCAGCCTCCCAAAGTGCTGGGATTACAAGCGTGAGCCACCACGCCCGGCCTTGCTATGAACATTTCTATCCATAATTTGGGGTACATATGTATTCACTTTTCCATTGTGCCTGTACATCAGGATAGAACTACTGACTTACAGAATACGCATATGTTCATCTTTTATTAGGTAATGCTGATTAGTTTTCCAAAGTGGTTGTACCAATTTACACTCTCACCACCAGTGTATGAGAATTCTCATTTCTCCAAATCCTCACCAACTCTTGGTATTGTAAGTCATTTTCAGTTGTAAGCATTATGGTGGACATGCAGTCACATTTCACATGGTTTCTAATTTATATTTCCCTGAAGACTTATGACGTTGAACAACTTTTCACATGTTTATTCGACACTTGCATATCCTCTTTGGTGAAGTCCCTGTTTAAGACTCTTGTCCATTTTTCTACGGGGCTGTTTTGTTTTTCTTGAATTGATTTGTAGGAATTCCTTGTATATCCTTCATATAAGTCTTTTGTAAATTATAGATGTTGAAAATATCTCTTAATTTGCCTTTCATTCTCTATATCTTTTGATGAACAAAAGTTCATTTTAGTATAGTCCAATTTTATCTGCCTTCTCCTTTATAATTGGTTCTTTTGGGTCTTGGCGCACACCTGTAATCCCAGCTACTTGGGAGGCTGGAGCAGGAGAATCACCTGAATCCGGGAGGCAGAGGCTGCAGTGAGCCGAGATCCAGCCTGGGCAACAAAGTGAGACTCTGTCTCAAAAAAAAAGTACCTTTTCTACTCTTGGCATTTTGTGTTTCCATATAAATTTTAGAATTGGCTTCTCAATTTTCACAAAACCCTCAGGATTCTGATTGGGATTACACTGACTCTGTACATCACTTTGAGATGAACTGACATCTTTTAAAAAGTAAATCTTCCGGCCGGGCACAGTGGCTCACGCCTGTAATCCCAGCACTTTGGGAGGCCAAGGCGGGAGGATCACGAGGTCAGGAGATTGAGACCATCCTGGCTAACACGGTGAAACCCCGTCTCTACTAAAAATACAAAAAGGAAAAAAAAAATTAGCCGGGCGCGATGGCAGGCACCTGCAGTCCCAGCTGCTCTGGAGGCTGAGGCAGGAGAATGGCGCGAACCCGGGAGGCGGAGCTTGCAGTGAGCTGAGATCGCGCCACTGCACTCCAGCCTGGGCAACGGTGGAGACTCCGTCTCAAATAAAAAAAAGAAGTAAGTCTTCCATCTCATAAACAACATACATCTCTCCATTTATTTAGGTCTTCATCTCAATAGTGCTTTATGGTTTTCAATATAGGGGTCTTGCTAGATTTATTCCTAGATAATTTGATTATTTTTATTCTAATGTAAATTCATGTTCTGTTTATTAGTGATAAAGAGAAATACAATTTATTTTTTTCATATTTACCTCATATGCAACAAACCTGCTAAATTCATTTTCGTTCCAACAACTTAACCGAAATTTATTTTGAATTTTCTATATACTCAGTAATTTAGTCTCCCAATAATTAATAGTTTTATTTATTCCTTTCTAATCCTAATACCTTCATTTCTCTTTCATGCCTCATCACACTACCTAAGATCTGCTGTGCAATAATGAATAGAAGTGGTGATAGATGGCAGATTTGTCTTTTTTCCTACTCTCAAAGGGAAACTTTTAACATTTCACCCATTAAGTATGTTTTTTACTTTTTAATGATGTAGGCTATTTTTTATATATACCCTTTTTACAGTAAGAAAACTTCCTTTTTATTAGTTTGCAGAAATCTTTTTAATCGAGAATAAATGTTAATTATATCACATATATTTTCTATATCTATTGAGATGATCGTGATTTTTTCCCCTTATGCTGCTAATATACTAAATAAAACTGACTGATTTCAAATATATTACCCTAACCTTGCATTTCTAGAAGATAACCAACTTGATCATGATGGAGTAATTTATTGCTGGATTCACATACTAATATTTTGTATAGAATTTTATTTTATTTATTTATCGAGACAGATATTTTATTGATTGACCGATTGAGACAGAGTCTCGCTCTGTCACTCAGGCTGGAGTGCAGTGGCACGATCTCGGCTCACTGCCACCTCCGCCTCCCCGGTTCAAGCAATTCTCCTGCCTCAGCCTCCCGAGTAGCTGGGATTATAGGCACGTGCCACCATGCCCAGCTCATTTTTGTAGTTTTAGTAGCAACGGGGGTTTCACCATATTGGCCAGGTTGGTCTCCAACTCCTGACCTCAAGTGATCCTCCTGCCTCAGCCTCCCAAATTGCTGGGATTACAGGCGTAAGACACTGTGCCCGGCCTTGTTTAGGATTTTAAAATTTATATTCATGAGTGAAACTGGCCTGGAATGTTCCTTTCTTATAACATTTCAGTCAGGTTTTAGTATCAAAATTGTACTGGCCTCTTGAAACCAGCTGGGAGTATTCCTTCTTTTTCAATTCTCTAGTGGAGAGTTTGTGGAAAATATGTGTTATTTCTTCCTTAAATATTTGGTGAACTCAACAGTAAAACTATCTGGATCTGAAGTTTTCCTTAGGGGAAAGTTTGTAATTACATATTCATGAGGAGACATAGGGCAACTCAGCCTGTTATTTTTCTTATAGCAGTTTCAGTAAGTTGCATTTTAAAATTTTTGTCCATTTCCTCTAAAATGTCAAATATATTGTCATAAAGTTTTTCGTAATATTCTCTTACTATCTTTTAAATATAGTTATACCCTTTTTTCATTCCTAATAGTGGTTGTTGGTGCTATTTTTTCTTAATTAGTCTCACCAGGATTTGTTGATTTTATTAGTCCTTTGGCTCTGTCGATTCTCCCCCCATTTCATTACCTTTTATCTTATCTTTATTATCTCCTTTCTCCAATATTGTAAAAAAAATTTAGTTGTTCTTTTCTAACTTTTAGAAGTTAATGCTTAGGTTATTTTTAAACCTCCCTTCTTTTCTAATATATGCAAATATAAATAGGCTTTAAATGTCCCCCTCGGCATTGCTTTAGATGCATTCCACAATTTTTGGTATGTCATATCTTCATTGTCATTAATTTCCAAATATTTTCCACTTTTCATTGCCATTTATTCTTTGACTTGTGATTGTTTAACTTCTAAACATATAGGGATTTTTCATTTATATTTTTTGTAATTGATTTCTAGCTTAACGTCACTGTAGTTGGAAAATATACTCTATGATTTCCATCCTATACTCTATGATTTCCATCAATATGTTAAGAGTTGCTTTATGACTCACCAAATAGAGAACACTGGCAAATATTCTATGTGTGCTTGAAAGGAATATCTATTCTATATTTGTTGAGTACAATGTTTTATAATTAGATGATGTTTGTTAATTAACTTTGTTCAAATTTTCTATATCCTTATTTATTTTGTCTCTAGATTGTATCAATTACTGAGAGGTGTTTTAAAATTTCTAACTATATGGATATCTGTATTTCTCCTTGTAGGTCTTATAATTGCGTGTGTGTATGAAAGAGAGACAGAGAGAGAGCAAGTGAGCGCAGTATAAGTGAATTGAATCTTTCTTATTATGAAATATCTCCCTTATCTCTAACAGTGTTCCTTGCCTTACAGTTACGCCATCTTTCTTTGGGATAGCTATACAATCTTTCTTTTGCATGGTATATCTTGCTACATTCTTTTATATCGGGCCCTTCTGTATGTTTATAAGAAAGGTATGTCTCTTTAAAGCATAGGTTTAAAAATCCAATCTGATAATCTTTTGACTTTTAATTTGACTATTTAGTCTATTTATATTGAATATAATGGCTGATATTTGATATAAATCTATTATTTTACTATTTTTTATTTGTCTCACCTGCTCTAGGGTCCTTTTTCTATTTTTCATCTTTGTTTGAATTTCTTAAGTATTCTTTATTATTCTATTTTCCCTCTTTCTTAGCTTGTTATTTATACATTCTGTCATCATTCTTTAAAAGATTATCTAGAGTTTAAAACATGCATCCTTAACTTATCAATGACAACACAACTTGGTTATCACTTCCTGTACACTACAAGGAACTTAGAATGATTTAACTTCATTAACTTCTTTGGATTTATGTTCTACTTTTACCGTGTATGTTATTCCCTACATATTTTAAACTCCACAAAACATAACAATTATTATTTTATACAGTCAATACTTATTTATATTTAACCATTGAATTCTTATTTCTATTGCTCTTCACTCCTGCTTACATTTCTGAGCCTTGATCTGGGATAATTTTCCTTCTGTCCCAAGGATACTCTTTAGTGAATACTTCCTTTAGTATAGATCTGTTCATGATTTTTTAAATTATTTATTCATTTATTTTTATTTTTTAATAGAGACAAGGTCTCACTGTGTTGCCCAGGGTGGTCTCAAACTCCTGGGCTCAAGCGATCCTCTCACGTCAGCCTCCCAACATGCTGGAATTACAGGCATGAGCCACCATGCTCAGCCTCATGATAATTTTTTAATATCTTTAATTCTTCATTTTTGAAAAATCTGGTAAATAGAATTTATAGTTAACAGTTGTTTTCTTTCAGCAATTTGAAGATAGCATTCCACTTCCTTCTGACATCTATTGTTTCAGTTGAAAAGTCAGTTGTCAGTCTTATTTTTCCTTTAACGGTAAGAGGTACCCACTCCCCAACCCTGATGCTTTTCAGCTTTTCTCTTTTTGTTTTATAAATGTTACCATGTTGTCCCTATGTTGTTCTCTTTGGTTTTGTTTTCAGAAATTTTACTATGTTGAATCTTTGTACTTATCCTGTTTGGTGCCCTAGGGCTTCTGGATTCTGTGGCTTTGTGTGATTTTAGTTTTAGAACTATCTCAGCTATTTTTTTCAAATTATTTTTTATGTCCCACTTTCTCTCTCCTCTCCTGCTGAACCTCCAGTTACATGTATATTAGGCCTTTCTACCATATTTAATATGTCTTTCACAACCTGATATTTATTTTCCATCTAAAAGCCTCTAAATGCTTTATTGTTGATATTTTCTTCTGCTCTATCTTCTAGTTCACTAACTCTCTCCTCAATTGCATCTACTCTATTGAACCAATTCATTTGGGTTTTTTAAAGCTTAATTCTTAAAGTACAATTTACACACCATAAAATTCACCCACTGTAAGTGTACATTCAATGGTTTTAATCATTAATTCATTTATGCAACCATAACCATCACCACAATCCAATCTTAGATCATTTCCATCACCCAAAAAAGTTCACTCATTTAGATTTTAACTACAGTAATTGTATTTTTCAGTTCTAGAAGGTCCATTTGGTCTTATTTACAATTTTCAGTTCTCTGGCAGAGTTTTCAATCTTATCTTTTAATTCTTGAAACATATTAATCACAGTTATGGTAGGGACCATATCTGATTAATCTATTATCTGGATCTCTTGTAGGTATATCCAATTTGATTATTTTTTATTGGTTTCTTTTATCATATCTGGTCTTCTCATGTGATGTGTCTATTATTTCTACTGACTGACAGATATAGTACATGAAAAACTACAGTGATAACATGAGTTTCTGGAAAAAGCATCTTCCTCCAAAGAGAATTTTTATTCTGGCTTCAGGCAGGCATCTAGGCTAGGAGCACTAATCTGAAATTATTTGGGTTTTGGCTTCAGTTCCTATGTTTTATTTCTGATTCACCTAGACTTAGGGTTCTCAATGAAAGCCCAGGTTGTTTACTAGGGCTTCTGCCTCTTCACAGGACCTAAATACAATTACCACACCCTCAACCCCATGAACTTGTTGAAAGCTATGCTAAGTTTCTTAATCTCTTAGCCTCTACTTTTTGAACTGAAATTTTTCTCAAGAAGATAAAACTCAAAAGCAGAGTTCACCTCTCTGAGTTTTCTACCACTCCTTACTCACCCCACCAACCCAGATCTTGGTTCTGCTATTCCCCATTGCCCTGATGGCTCTCCAATTTTTCCAAACTGATTTTTTTCTTTTTAATTTTGAGCAGATTTTCTCAGCAGAAGAGTTAATCAGAACAAACCTGATCTACTATTGCTAAATATATGCACTACCACTGTAAGTTAGGTGACCATAATTTATCAAACCAGGATGTCCTTGAAAATGAAAGTAGACACTACTAGTGATTACAAGGGGGTAGTAAGCATAAAACAAAACTATCACAAACATGTCAGACTGTATGGTCATGCCAATAATAATGCATGGAGTGAATGAATTCTCTTAACAATCCAGAGGGATCAGAAAGGGCTCATTTCAACACAACATTTCAAAAGAAACAATTGAGACAGATTAGATGCCCCACAGAAATTCCACTGTTGTTTGTAGGGCCCCTTCTAATCTCCTTTAGGGATTTAGCCTTTTCTCCAAATTTTTATTTTGGCAAATAAAACATAAATTTTCTCCAAATTGTTATTTTGCCTAAACAAAAATAAATTAATTTAAAAATCACACTGGCCACATCGAAAATAGGGAGGTCTGGTCTCTTCCCTTTATGGTGACTGAATTACTTGGTTTTAAGGATAGAAGTAAACCCTTACTCATTGTGGGAAGAGACTACTCAGTGGCTCATTGCATTAACAGAGGAAGTTAACTATTACAGCCTGCCAGTTCTTGGACCCTATATACTATTAACGTCCTTGGCTGAGATTTGGTGCATTCGCGTAGTTTTGGAAACTCCTTCAAGCAAGAGAGAAATTTTTCTGAAAAAATAGAGAAACCTTAGACTTGAAAAGAAAGTGAGTACAATTCGCAAGAAGAGCACTGCACCATATTCCCTTTTCTATTTTATTAGAAATGCTGTATTTTGCTCTCATTTAGCAGAAATTATATCCCTTATTCCATGAAGCAAACAACATAATAAGTAAAGGGCTCGCTCTGTCTTGGCTTCTGAGAGAGCTAGATTTGCCTCCTGGGTCATCTTCTTAAGTGAACTCCTTTGGGCTGGAGAGCTGTTCTCTGATTAATGCCAGAGCCAAGCCCAGGGAGATGCTCAATCAAATAAAATAGCATTGATGCCTAATTATAGACTCAACATGTCTTGTATTTTGCAGCCTGACCCTTCCTGGAATTTTGACGATGCTATTCAGGATACCACTTCCTATTCTTAATCTGCATATTTTAGATGGCTTGATTCAAAACAATGTTTTGGATACAAACATTCCAACATTTTTCCAAAACACAGGCTTTATCAGCATATAAAGTAATTTGCCACATGCATTGTGTTTGCATCCTAGCAAGTGGATAATAGATTAGAGTTACTAAAACGTCAGTGTGTTTTCCCATCCATAGTACACTGCGGGAAGAAAGAAAAGGACTCAATGAAAGGAAAACAAAATATGATTCCACAATTTAACTTAGGTCCATATGCCATTGTCATTTAAGACCAATAACAACAGAAAATAAAAATGAGGCATTGAAAACATTGAGCCTAGCAACAAAGCAATTAGTTAAACTCAGGTACGGGGTGATATTGTGGCCAATAACCTAGGATCTGTTTCAGCTGAGATTATCTATGGCCCTGGGGAATATTCCAGAGCTAAACTCCTCTGCTTGTAGATGTGCTCAACACTGGCCTGGAGACAGGTCAGCCTTCTTATGGGAGGCCTAAAACCAAAGCAAAAATGAGTGCAAAGTCTTTTTTTTTTTTTTTCCCTGCTTCTCCATTGTTTGTCTATAATCCTTCATCAAATCCTCTCTGAGGCAGGGTCTTATCTCCCTACATCCAGCCCCTCAATAGTACTAGCACTCTGTAGACCTCAACAAATATTTCCAGGTGGAGTAAATGAATTCTCACAACAATCCAGATGGAGCAGAAAGGGCTCATTTCAAGATAACATATCAGAAATAACTGAGACAGACTAATCTGATGTCCCATGGAAATTCCACTATTGTTTGTAGGGTCCCTTCTAATCCCCTTCAGGGATTTAGCTTTTTCTCCAAATTTTTATTTTGGCAACTTTCAAACCTAAAGAAAACCCGAGCCTGGGCAACATGGAGAAAGCCCATCTCCACAAAAAATACAAAAATTAGCTGGGCGTGGTGGTGCACACCTGTGGTCCCAGCTATTCGGGAGGCTGAAGTGGGAGAATCACTAAAGCTTGAGAGGTAGAGGTTGCAGAGAGCCGAGATCACACCACTGAACTCCAGCCTGGGTGACACAGCAAGACCTTGTGTCAAAAAAAAAAAACCGCGAAAGAAAATGAAAACCTGAAGGAATAATGCAATGAGTAAGAGGCAGACCATGCATATGGTCTGCATCCCTAAATATGTCAGCAGGTATCTCCTTAGAACAAGAACATTTTCATTCATTCAGAAGCTTAATTTTTTTGAAGCACACCGTGCATTCAAAACTGAGTGGTAGGTGACTTTTTTTTTTTTTTTTTGAGACGGAGTCTCACTCTGTCTCCCAGGCTGGAGTGCAGTGGCGCGATCTCGGCTCACTGCAACCTCCGCCCTCCCAGTTCAAGTGATTCTCCTGCCTCAGCCTCCCAAGTAGCTGGGATTATAGGCGCCTGCCACCGCACCCAGCTAATTTTTTGTAATTTTAGTAGAGAGAGGGTTTCATCTTGGCCAGGCTGGTCTTGACCTCCTGACCTTGTGATCCACCTGCCTCGGCCTCCCAAAGTGCTGGGATTACAAGCGTGAGCCACCACGCCTGGCAGGTGACATTTTCAAAAGTCCAGTACAACATTCACACCTCAAGGAATATATTATACAGTTGGTGACTTAGATTATACAAACATAAAATGATTGGGGGTAATTAAATCCTAAGGTTGATAGTGCTCTTTATAAGTAAAATAAGAGCTCAGAGAAGTGAAAAGTAAGGGTGGACTGAAGTTTCCGAGAGGAAATATGCGGCAGAGATGGACTGGCTGTTCATCAAACCTGTTTCTTCTTCTTCCCGGGCAAACACCTAGACCAGCTTCCCAGCAATCCCCCTTGCAGTCAGATGTGGCCACCTTACCAAGTTCTAGCTAATGGAAAGGGAAAAAAAAAACAAACTGAGCCACATCTGGGCCTAGCCAATAAAAACCAGCCACTCATGAGCCTCCACCTGCTTTTCCTTTTTCGCTATTATGATCCAAATAAGCACCATGACCTTGGAGCCATGGGTTGAAAATGACAGAGTCCTAAAATGCCAAGGAGTTGGCTTGCTAAAACTTGAAAGAGTGGTATCCACTAATCAGGTCACCCATTTTGGGTATGTAAGAAACAACTTCTATTGTTTTGATTCATGGCACCATTTTGGTTTTGTTAAAGAAGCTAGCATTACCTCAACTAATATGTTGGAACCTAAAATACCCCTGAATACCTGCAGAAGGAAGTGATAATTTGAAAATAAGGATTATGCTTTTTTCTCTGTTGCTTTCTGCACATATGATCTGTACCGTAGTTGGCCAAAGGCATTCATGTGTTTCAGGATATATTAATATAATTAAAGAAGGAATACAAAGAAGGATGTAAGTTTCTTTTCCGGTAGTAATAGCAGAGTAAGTACCTGTCCAATCCTCCGACTGAAAACAACCAAAAATGCTGGACAAAATATTTCCTCAAAAATAGTTTGAAATATATTCATGAGCTCACACAAAAAAATAAGGCACACTCAGAACAGAACGCTTATATTAGTTTTCACCTTGAAGGCATTTAACAAACTGGGAGAACCTGAGCTTCTGTTTTTACAACTTAGCAGGACACAGGGGAAAGCAGACAAACTTGGTGACATTTACGAAGGCCCACCAAGATAGAGTGTATAATAAGAGGCATCCAGCTACAGAGGACTTTAAACTGCGTGTCTCAAAAATAAGTGCTAAGTAGAAAGGGAAAAGTCTTTACTAAAAATGTGTAACCACGAGGTAGTCCTCACAAGGGTTTATAGGACCAACTGATTACCTGTTTTGTCCCCAAAACCTCAAGTTGAGAATTTTAAGTCCTTGCTTTGCAGGTTGATAATGATCCTAGGAACCTGACAAAAACAAATGCAAATTCTAGAGAAACTCACTTTCAATTCCAACCCACTGATAAAGAATTCCCACTAATAGAGTTTCCAAAAACAAAGCAAAACAAAACACACACACACACACCCGCAAACACACACACAGAGAGAGAGAGAAAGAGAGACAGAGAGAGAGAAACAAAGCACCATGAACAACAACCAGTGAAAACAATAGAGAGGAGAACCAGGCCAACAAAGACTTCAAACTTTAAAATGATTAGACACAGAACATAAAATATTGTTTAAATAAATAAAAGGGAAGAAGTATATAAGAATTGAGCTAGATCAGATAGATTAGACACAGGAAACCAGAGAAAAAAAACTGAGTAAATTATCTAGACTGCAGCACATAGAAATATAGAGATAGAAAAGATGACAGAGAAGCTAAAACATGGAAAAGACAGAACAAAGGTATAACATATGCTTAATCTCAAACCTGGAATTAGAGAGAAAGAGTACAGAGCAGGAATAGCAGCCTGAGAATCTTCCAGTTCTGATGAGAAAGCCAATCCACAAAATTATAAAAGCCCCAAAACCCCCAAACAAAATAAACACATACAAATAAATTGACATCTGAACACTTCATGATAAAATTGCCAAACACCAAAAACAAAGAAAATATCTTAAAAAACAGTCTAAAGTACTCTTGGAGAAAGAATACCTTCAACACAAATGGCAATAAGACTTAGCATTGATTTATCAGCAGTGGAAGTCAGAAAACAATTGAGCATCTTTAATATACTGAGAGAAAATAACCATAATTTTATACCTGGCAAAAATATATTTTATACCTAGCAAGATTCCATTTTAAGAACAAGGGGGAAATGGACATTTTTCCAGTGAACAACAGCTGAAAGAGTTTTCCATCAATTTATCCTCACTAAATGAAACCTAAGAGAAGTGATGAAGGGGGTGGGTTGGGGGAAGGAATTATAAGCAAAAAATGTAGTAAACATATGGGTAAATCTTAACAAACATTTCTGGTTTAAAATGATAACATGTAATCTGTGAGATTAAAAAAAAACAAACAAAAAAAACAAGATAAAACTAAAACACTGGGCAAAAACGAAACCTAAATTGGTAGAGCAGTGATTGGAGTTAAATGGTCTAAGGTTCTGGCATTGTTTGAGAGGAGAGGAAAGACACTAACTGGCTTTAGGCTTTGATAAGTATGCATGCTAAAATTTCTAAAGAACCACTAGAAAAGAACTATGCAAAAGAAATATGGAAGAGGCAGGAAAAATGGAAATAAAATGAAGAAATAAATCAGAATATATGTGTAATTACAATAAATATAAATGCATTATGTATTTCAGTTAAAAGACAATTATTTTCAGACTGGACAAAAACAATATCCAGCTACATTTGTACATGTCATATATAAAAATGCAGCTTAAATATTAGGACACGAAGAGTTATTTATATTAGAAAAAATATATTATGTTTTTATTAACATATTAGAAATGAAAACTTCAAAAGTAATTAACTAAGCTGTCAGAAAAATAGAAGTTTTATACTCTTTTAGACACAAAAGTGTAAGAAGAATAAAGATACAAACAGAAATTAAAAAGAGGCTGAACGCAGTAGCTCACACTTGTAATACCAGCACTTTGAGAGACTAACGCAGGAGGATCCCTTGAGCCCAGGAGTTTGAGACAAGCCTGGGCAATATAGCAAGACCCCATCTCTACTAAAAAGTAAAAAAAACTAGCCAGGTGTGGTAGTGCCCCATATAGTTTAAAATGATAATATGTAATCTGTGAGATTAAAAAAAAAGTAAGCAAGCATATAAATGATATCACAAATGAAAAACTGCGATGACACAGAGATTAAAAATAAGAATTAGAGGCTGTTATAAACAATCATTATGCCTCCCAATGTTAAAACTGAGATGAAATCAACGAATGCCTAGAAATGCATAAATTGGTAAAATGGATTCACAAAGCAATAAAACACCAGATTAGTCTTACTATAAAATAAATTGAATTAGTAGTTGTAATCTTCCTAAAAGAAAATACCACTTCCAGATAAACAGATGATTACTATCAGAAGGTAACTACTATTTTGAGGTATACATAATTCTAGTCTTATATAGACTATGCCAGACAATAGAAAAACTTTTTGACTTATATTAAGAAGGATAGAAAAACATTGATACCAAAATTTGATAAGATCAAGGTTGAGCACTGAAGCCAGTAAAAAAGAAAAAAAATTTGATAAGAAAAGAGAATTATAGGACTTCTCACGCCTGAACATAGGTATCTACTATATGTGCAAAATTTGGAGTGTGTGTGTGTGTGTGTGTGTGTGTGTGTGTGTGTGTAGTATAAAAATAAAACTAGCCGGGCGCAGTGGCTCATGCCTGTAATCCCAGCACTTTGGGAGGCCGAAGTAGGTGGAGCACCTGAGGTCAGGAGTTCGAGACCAGCCTGGCCAACATGGCAAAACCCCAACTCTACTAAAAGTACAAAAATCAGCCGGGTGTGGTGGCACACGCCTGTAATCCCAGCTACTCAGGAGGCTGAGGCAGGAGAAGCTTGAACCCGGGAGGCGGAGGTTGCAGTGAGCGGAGATTGTGCCACTGCACTCCAGCCTGGGCAACAAGAGTGAGACTCCATCTCAAAAATAAAATAAAATAAAATAAAAAACTGTATACCTACCTCACACTATACACAAAAAACAATTCTGGGTTGACTCAAGACTGAAATATAACAGCCAAACAGGCACTTCGTAAATGAAGAAACATGTATGACCAATAAACATAAGATGCTTAAGCTTATTAATAACCAAGCAAATTAAAATTAAAATGAGATTATTTCACACCTATTAAATTGGCAAAAATGTTAAAGTCTGACAATATTAAATATCAGTGAGAATATGAAACAACAGACACTTAATGTTGATGAGGGTGTTAACTGGTACAGCCACTTTTGCAAACAGAAGGCATTAAGATGCTGGAGAGCAGTGAGTTTGCCTCAAGATCTGTTGTGGCCAGCAGAGGGGACCCCATTTAAAGACCACCAAGTGGCTAAGACTCAGGTTTGGGCCAGGCCCGGTAGCTCATCCCTGTAATTCCAGCACTTTGGGAGGCTGAGGCAGGCAGATCACTTGAGGTCAGGAGTTTGAGACCAGCCTGGCCAACCTGGTGAAACCCTGTCTCTACTAAAAATACAAAAATGAGCCGGGCATGGTGGTGCATGCCTGTAATCCCAGCTACTCAGGAGGGTGAGGCAGGAGAATCGCTTGGACTCGGGAGATGGGGGTTGCAATCAGCCGAGATTGCCCCACTGCACTCCAGCCTAGACGACAGAGCAAGACCCTATCTTTAAAAAAAAAAACAAAAAAAGACTCAAGTTTGCTGCCCATGTGCACAGAGGTGGGACCGAGTCAGCAGGGAGTGCCACACAAGTTCTGATAAAGCCAAGAGGATGACCAAGCTAACATATTTAGCAAACTGGATCACTTATTGGAACCCAACCAATCTTTCTTTCTTAACTAAAATAGAATGGAGTAGGTCAATCTGGATTAAGTGTAGCAGGAATGATAAAATCTTGTAGAATTTATGCTTCAACTATACATGCTATCTTTTTTTTTTCTTTTGAGATAGAGTGTCACTCTGTTGCCCAGGCTGGAGTGCAGTGGTGCAATCTTGGCTCACTGCAACCTCCACCTCCCGGGTTCAAGCGATTCTCCTGCCTCAGCCTCTCGAGTAGCTGGGACTACAGGCATGCGCTACGACACCCAGCTAATTTTTTTTTTTTTTTTTTTTTTTGAGACGGAGTCTCGCTCTGTCGCCCAGACTGGAGTGCAGTGGCACAATCTCAGCTCACTGCAAGCTCTGCCTCCTGGATTCACGCCATTCTCCTGCCTCAGCCTCCCGAGTACCTGGAACTACAGGCACCCACCACCATGCCTGGCTAATTTTTTATATTTTTAGTAGAGACGGGGTTTCACCGTGTTAGCCAGGATGGTCTCGATCTCCTGACCTCGTGATCCGCCCGCCTCGGCCTCCCAACGTGCTGAGATTACAGGCGTGAGCCGCCATGCCCAGCCAACACCCAGCTAATTTTTGTATTTTTAGTACAGACAGGGTTTCACCATGTTGGCCAGGATGGGCTTGATCTCTTGACCTCGTGATCCACCCGCCTCAGCCTCCCAAAGTGCTGGGATTACAGGCGTGGGCCTATACATACTATCTTATAAAAACTTCTGTTTCATCTATCCACAGTATACATACATATATGTGGTGTACAATGTATCTATATCTTACTGTAGGTCTTTGAAAACCACTAGACTAGACTATGTGTTATAAAACCACAGACTTCAACTACTAGTATAGCTAAACAAGCAGCTCCCAGAAGGCAAGAAACCTTGCCTCCAAGAGCAGAGGCCACCGAGCCTAGGGACCCTGAGTTTGTTCCTCCTTCATAAGAAATAAACAGAAGAGCAAGGTTGACATTCCTTCCCACATGCACTATCACAGGCGAAGAACTGGGGATGGGGTAGCGAGACAACCTGAGGGAATAAGCATTGTTTTCCTATGGAAGACTAGAATTATCTTAAGGAACGGTTTGGATTAGCAGATCCAACTAAGTTTTTTAATGGGTGTGATCAAAAGCTATTCTTTCTCTTGACGATCAGTGGGTGTGTGCTGGGGAGGAAGGCTCACTGTAGACAAAATGAACAAACTGCATTTTCTCTGCACACTGGAGTTTTCCAGTGAATGCAAGTGGTGACTGTACAACATGGAGGAACAAGGTTGTGGCCAGGGAACAAGATGCACAAAGGCTGGGAAGCTAGAAGGACCACAGCGAGTTCGGGGTGAAGTCACTGACTAGATCCTGAGCAGTAATAAGTGGGGCAGGATTATAAAAGAACTTGAAAGTGAGGCAGAAAAAGAGGACTTGGTAGACTGGGCAATGAGAAGCCATCAAGGTTCTTTTTTTTTTTGAGACAGCGTCTCGCTCTGTCACCCAGGCTGGAGTGCAGTGGCGCGATCTCGGCTCACTGCAAGCTCCGCCTCCCGGGTTCACACCATTCTCCTGCCTCAGCCTCTCCGAGTAGCTGGGACTACAGGCGCCCGCCACCACGCCCGGCTAATTTTTTGTATTTTTAGTAGAGACGGGGTTTCACCGTGGTCTTGATCTCCTGACCTCGTGATCCGCCCGCCTCGGCCTCCCAAAGTGCTGGGATTATAAGCGTGAGCCACCGCGCCCGGCGCCATCAAGGTTCTTTTTTGAGACAGGGTCTCGGTCTGTCACCCAAGCTGCAGTGTAGTGGCGCAATCGTGGCTCACTGCAGCCTCAACCTCCCAAGCTCAAGTAATCCTCCCACATCAAGCCTCCGGAGTAGCTGGAACCACAGGTGCACACCACCACGCCCGGCTAATTTTTGTATTTTGTGTAGAGATGGGGTTTCGCCATGTTGCCCAGGCTGGCATCAACGTTTTTAGTAGACAAGGAGCACAACAACATTGACAACATAACAATAAAAATAGCTACAATAATTTGAGTTGCAACCACTTGCCAGGCTCTGTGCCAAGTGCTTTTCAGGGACTCATGATTTAGCCCTCCCAATAATCCTTTCAGGATTTCCACATTACTGAGTTTTATTTCCATAGTACTTATGGAAATATTACCTAAGGCTTGAGTCTTAGGTTAAGTAACTCGCCTAAAGTCACACAGCTGTTAAGTGGCAGGGAGGGGGTCTGAGAACAGGAAGTCTAGCTTCAAAGCCCGTATTTCAAGAGGGTTTTAGGGACAGAAGTCTTCCAGAGCATGATCAAGGTCACTCGTAGTTTTTTTTGGAGGGAAGCACCAGTAAAGGTTGTGGAGATAGATGAACAGGGGGTGGATTTTAAAGAAAGCAACAAGAAGCCCTGGGGATAAATTAGATACATGTGATGTAAAACGAGGGCGGGGGCGGGGGCGGGGGCGGGGGCGGGGGTGGGGGGGCGGCAGGTGGGGGTTGGTCCAAGTTTTTTAGCCTGGGAAATAAGGATAATGGTTGTAACGGGGGGAGAAAGAAATGAGGGCCCTTATGGATAATTTCTGCCTGAATGCTTAACTCTGAAATTATGCCACTCATCTTGTTTCCATTTTTCAGACTGAAAAACCACTCTGCCAGGATCTTCATGTTGAAGCTTAAAGGGACTATTAAAAATGATTATTCTAAAACATCTATAGTTGCAAGACTGTAGAAGGAACTAAAGAGGAAAGAGTGGTAGCAGAACCTGCTGATGGCCTGGCCACGTGGCTTTCAGGCTTTACCATCTCAGGGCACACCAGCCCAACTGCTAGCTGCTACCAATGGCATCAAGAAGTCCCTGAGAACCTTCTCTGGCTGAAGACTACTCTGACATCTTTCATAGATCTCAAGTACTGGGATCAGCACGCCCTGAGAGCAGTCTTCAACCCATGACCGAAAGCAGCGTGGCTGGCATAGGCGCCCCACGTGCCCCAGTGTGGCTGAGCTCCACCGCCCACAATCTATCTGATGGGATAAGTCATGACTGGCTGCCTTCCCTTCCTCATTTCCCTCTCCTGCACCTACTGGTGTCTTCCTGGGATGGTCTCCCAAGTAAACCATCCACCCTTCGATCCTCCTTGCAGGGTCTGTTTCTAAATTAAAACCAAAGGCATAATATCTCCAGGAAGGATCTCAGGAGGGTGGCACTTCAGTCTGTCTATATCTGCTTAGAATATGAACTTCAAAAGAGCCACATTTGGGGATATTTCCAGTTAAGGAGCCTATGAGAGTTACAGAACAGGGGATAGTCTGTCTGGGAATGATTTCTTCACCCTCGTATCCCTATCATAGGGCACAGTTCCTGGTATGTATGCAGTAGGTGCCCGCAACTGCTCACTGAATGAACATGAGGACGATTTGTTTCCCCCAATTTGTGCGTATGTCTTTGGCATTTCCCTTGATTAATCTTTTAAAATAATTTCATACATGTGAAATATGTGAAATCGGACCTGTGAAATATTAATTAGTTCCATCAAGTTCTGATCATTCACCTGAACTCTTTAAGAGAATTAGAAAAGCAGCAGACACACATTTCACTGAAAATGTCTACATCTGTTTCATTGCTAGTTCCACCTGGTCACACGTATACTAGGCACAGTGGCATGCCCAGTGATTTTTAAGTTTCCCCTACACTCTTGCAAGAGCAGAGCTCTTGCTTAGATTAAAAAATCAAGCTGAACTCCACCCTAACTTGGTCTCTGTAGACTTTATATGACTTAGGGGTATAGGGGAGCCCGAAAAAGAAGACTGAATATCTTGCTGATCTGCTGACTTAAGCCAGTATTTTCTTATTCTGAAAGAAATCAAGGAGATGTCAGTATATCTGCACACCTGAGTCTGTTGAGCCGTTCAGACCAAGTGTAAAAGTGAGTGTTGTCTAGGAAATCTGTTTTGTGTGTTAGACATGCTGCCAATTATAGCCAGTTAGACTGGGTATAATCTTTGGGAAATTCTGGAATTAGGACTTTTCATTTACCAAGTAGGTAAACATGCTCAAGGGTGGACGAAGAGAAAGTCAAAAGGTGAAGACAAATAAATAAAAATAATCAGGCTGGGCGCGGTGGCTTGCGCCTGTAATCCCAGCACTTTGGAAGGCCGAGGCGGCTGGATCACAAGGTCAGGAGATCGAGACCATCCAGCTAACACGGTGAAACCCCGTCTCTACTAAAAATACAAAAAATTAGCCGGGCGTGGCGGTGGGTGCCTGTAGTCCCAGCTGCTAGGGAGGCTGAGGCAGGAGAATGGCGTGAACCCGGGAGGCGGAGCTTGCAGTGACCTGAGATCGCGCCACTGCACTCCAGCCTGGGCGAGAGAGCAAGACTCCGTCTCAAAAAGAAAAGAAAAAAAGAAAAAGAATCACTGACAAGGGACCTAAAAAGCCCCTTCCATCACTAATGGTCAGATGCGAGAACACAGAATGTCAAGAAGCAAAATCCTATTTCCGGGGGAATTACAGCAAATATTCCCCAACCCATCCTGCGCTTTTTTCCCCCCGAAGGGAACTCCATTTTCAGTGTGGAAGGGGAAGTCTTCAACCCTGGGATAGAAATAGTCAGAGGAACAGTTGTGAGGTGGTCAGTCTCAGGGGAAAGCCTGGGATTTGGAGTCAGGGGACTTGACGGTGAGAGCTATCAATAGTCGGGTACCAAAGAATGCGTGACTCTGGGAACACAGTTGCCTTGGTTTCTTCATCTGTAGAATGGGACATGAATGCATATTATCATTAGGTATTAGTAGCAGTATTATTAAGCTAATATGAGAATCAAATAAAATAATGCAGAGAGCAGCATCTGATAAATGAAGGCCCCTCGCTAGTGTGATGTGATTTTTCTGTATCACCCAATACTGCCACACTTCCCCAGAAGTGTCAAGAGGCCATTCTAAATGCTGAATCTAGTCACAAGAAACAACATGATGGTCTTAATTTAGAGATATTTATTAAGTAGTCATTATAGAGTCACTGTTTTATTTTAAAGGCTGCAAAAGTATTCAGTTTGCTGAATTAGGAAATTTCAGAGTGCAACAAGAGCTCTTAAACTGGCTGGGTGTGGTGGCTCACACCTGTAATCCCCGCACTTTGGGAGGCTGAGGTAGGAAGATCGCTTGAGCTCAGGAGTTTGAGACCAGCCTGGAGAGCATAGGGAGACCCCATTTCTACAAAAATAAAAAATTAGTGGGGCATAGTGGTACACACCTGTAGGTCCCAGCCACTCGGGAGGTTGAGGTGGAAAGACTGCTTGAGTCCAGGAGGTCGAAGCTGCAGTGAGCCCTGACTGTGCCACTGCACTCCAGCCTGGGTGACAGAGTGACAGAGTGAGACCCTGCCTCAAAAAAAAAAAAAAAAAAAAAGTCCGGACGCGGTGGCTCACGCCTGTGATCCCAGCACTTTGGGAGGCCGAGGTGGGCAGATCACGAGGTCAGGAGTTTGAGACGAGCCTGGCCAGAATGGTGAAACCCCATCTCTACTAAAAATACAAAATTAGCCAGGCGTGGTGGCACGCACCTGTAATCCCAGCTACTCAGGAGGCTGAGGCAGGAGAATTGTTCAAACCCAGGAGGCGGAGGTTGCAGTGAGCCGAGATTGCGCCATTGCACTCCAGCGTGGGCGACAGAACCAGACTCTGTCTCAAAAAAAAAAAAAAACTCTTACATTATCTAAAATCTTGTATAATATACTAAAATCCCTCTCCAAGTGGGACCTGCTACTCTCTGAACCTTAAGAAAGTGGCATCTGCAAAGGCACTGCAAAGGTACTAGGCACACATTTGGAGAAGCCATCTGTTAGCAACTTCAGCAAGGTCCTGGTAACTGGCATGTATCCTTCAGTTCAAAATGGGAGCTTAATGCTAACTCCCAAAGAAGCACTGCTCCATTATCATGAATACGCCCTGGGAGGGTTCTGTTGGTTACACACTCATGCTTCTTTGAAATGCAGGTGGGAGGAGGAAGGAGATAGCTTTAAACAGCCTCAACATGAAAAGCGTCAGTCAACACAATTCAATAGTTAACCACGATCATTTCGATCATTTCATTGTTACCACAGCCAACTATTTGGTCCTTATGCTAGTTTCATCTTTGTAAAGGAAATATTTTATATGTAATTTTTTTTCCAGCACAAATTGTTGGAAAATCTTTGGCTTCCTGGAAAACTTATTATTTTAATTGTCATCTCTAACCCCATGCAGGTAGTAGAAACGTGGCAAGCACAATGAAACTAACAGGAGAATGTACAGAGGGGTCTGTCCTTTCTACTTCTATAGAGTCCTCAACTGAGCTGCCTCTGAGAAACAATGCAGGGAGGTTGGCTGTGGCCATGAGCAGCACAGTTCTACTACGGTTTGCCTGAATGAAGAGTCTCCTGATTTCTCACCTCCATACCAGGCAGAGGTGAATCTAGTGATTGTGAAAATCAAGAGGGGAACTGAAGGGGATTCCTCTGTCTGCCACCCCTAGAAATCCTCAATACTGACAGCTTCTGGGATGTAAGGGGGAAAACTGAGCCCGATCTCAATAGTGCCATTTCAGAACAATCTCATCATTGAGGAGATAATGTGAATATATTTGATGATATGCAAATATCATCTGTGTGTTATCATTTTACTCAACACTCAAAACACTACTGAGTCTGCCAAGCAGATTTATATAGCTTGGCAAATTTTCATTTCATGAATGACACTTCATATGAAATTATTTTCACTGACTAATAGAATAACAGTGATAGAACAGATCTTGAGGTGGAAATAGAATAAAGCCATGCATTCCAGCAAAATTATCACCAACTAATCTCAAACACCCCCATACGATGTTCCTATAATTTATAAATAAAAGGGTCCCTGGTTTATAAGTAACCCCTAAAAATATGCCTTCCCTCTCATTATAGACTGGGCCAGGGCTCTGTCATGCTTGTGGTCAGTCATCTTTTTCTGTATGTACGTAGGCTTCCTAGGGTACATGCTTGTGGTCAGTCATCTTTCTCTGCATGTACGTAGGCTTCCTAGGGTACACTGTATTATATCACTAATTGCCACCTTTTTCCTACTCACTATGAGCACAAGCGGCCTCTTAAATTGTCAAGGCAAAAGTTCTCTCTTTCGCTAAGAGGTTCCAGGGCTCTGCAAGCAATTCCCCAAGGTCTTCTTTAGAGAACATTTTAGAAGCAGTGGTTTGCAAACTGTGTACACAGTGGTACTGGGTTCCAGAGTGTGCCCTGGGCACAGCCCAGGCGACAATAGCAGGCTCTGGGCTCCTAGCTCCCTCAGAGCAGCTCTGTTTTTATTTGACTCATATATTAGCGTCTTGCATACGATCCTATTTGGTGCTAAGTATAAAACAAAAATGATGTCTATGAAAATGTGTGCAAACCATTGCAAGAAATGGTTCCGTCTCCCTCAGGCACTCTTAACCTCCCTCACCAGGCTGCTCTCTGCAAATGGAGGCGGATGCATTTATTTTCCTTTAAAGAAGCTTACTCTTTTCTCCTCTTCCCGAATTTGAGACATCTAGGAATTGAAGCAATTAAATATACTCATTTTCAACATTCAGAAACTAATCCACACTTCTGCACAGCAAATCCTTTCAAAGTTAAAATTTGTTTTTCTCATGTGTACTATAAACTGGATTTAGCCAACCCATCCCCAATTTCGATTTTTTTTTTTTTTTTGCTATAAGCAAGGTTGGCATATACCTGACGTGTATTCTTTATGGACTTTTTGTTATAAGCAATGAGAAGAATGAAGCTGCCTCTTTCTCTTTACCTCTCTACACTAATCCAAAATCGACACTGGCATTTGGTTGGTATTCTGGAATAATTATTAGAAATTTGGCATAGCCATCCAAAAACAGCAGCTTCAGTGAGTATGTAAGTAACTAGCTGACAACTGAAAATGAATTGGAATTGTACTGAACATCTTGTTCATTTGTATTAGGAAAATAAGTTGCACATGGTCGTACCATGATCAATTTTCCTAATTCCAAAATCAGAAAGAAAAAAACCTAAATGCCACAGGTTTGCAGAGAACGAATTGTACCACTCCAAAGCCCCTTTGGAAATGAAGTGTTCTGAGCCAACTATTTGCAAGACAATAGAGAATGAAGGTAGATTCTAGAAACCAACAAATCCCATTCATTTCCTTCAGTTTGTAAAAACAAGCAACTGACATGTTTCCTGCCAATGAACACACTTGCAGATAAGAAAGCTCCCTACAGGAAATCCTTGCTAAAAGAGACCAGTTGTGCCATTAAACTTAATCTTCTTTACCAAGTCCCAATCAGTTAAATATCTGGGTGATTTAGCATATATTTCATAATCCCATGTTGTCAAATATTTAACTCTAAAGTATATATTTCTATGACATACATGCAGAATATTAAGTAAACATTAAAATAGAGTTAGGAATCTTCTCCTCCCCACTCCCCAGGCAATTAGTTGATGAAAATAAGGGAAATTTTCTGCTTTTTAAAAAGACCAAATTGTTAATTGAACAAGTTTTAAAACTGACCATTATCAATTAAGATAAAGCTATTCAATGCTTTAAATTGCCATGACTTGAAGGAAGACATTTCTAAATGAGTATCAAGAACATAAAATCTGAAGACTGCCATTAACAAGATTAGAAAAATAGAAGAAATGAGGCTGGGCGCAGTGGCTCACGCCCGTAATCCCAGCACTTTGGGAGGCAGAGGCGGGCAGATCATGAGGTCAGGAGATCGAGACCATCCTGGCTAACACGGTGAAACCCCATCGCTACTAAAAATACAAAAGATTAGCCGGGCATGGTGGCACACACCTGTAGTCCCAGCTACTTGGGAGGCTGAGGCAGGAGAATCGCTTGAACCCAGGAGGCAGAGGTTGCAGTGAGCCAAGATCGTGCCACTGCACTCCAGCCTGGGCGACAGAGCGAGACTCCATCTCAAAAAAAAAAAAAAGAAAAATATAAGAAATGTATTTGCTTTATATTTTACAAGGTTCAATGTTGATCCTCAAAGTCAAAATTTAGGACAGGGCCTCTTTGGTTATTTTTCTCTTAGCGAAATGAACGGGGTCGGGGGGGGGGGTGGAGGCTAGGGGGAGGGGAGGTCTCCAAACTTTTTTCTTTATAGTCCTCATGGAAATCATTACCAAGATACTGGAAATATTTGCAATTTTGATACTGGGACCGTCTCAATTATCCTAAAAACAAAAGCACTCTTCCCCATTCACAAAAGAGGAAACTTTTCTATTATAAGTCAACTGGGTAATAATAATGGGAATTTTGAAACAGTTATTTTCATTTAGATTTTCCTTTCCCTGGTTAGCTTCTGAGAACACCCTCTCTTCTATTTCCCAAAGTACCAGGCAATCTTCATCCCTCCCCTTCACCCCCCACCCCCACCCCCACCATCCCACACACAAACGCAGCCTTCAAAATGCCACCAGTTCCATTGCTTGAGTTCAACTTTGAACCCTCTTGTAAACACAAACACCTCATTATAACTTCCCCCGATGAATCCTCATCCACAGGTAACATTCTAACCTTTCTGGCTCTCAAGAGTTTTGTTCTAACTGTAGACATACAAGTCAGTTTGATCCCACAATTAAGTGTTCAAATACATTGTTCTTAGCCTTCCCTTGCACAGCTCAGAGGAAGCAAAATGCAAAGTAAGCCTGGGGGCTCATCCTTGGTTTAAGGCTCTTTCCTCAAATATTTCCAGTAAAAATACAGTTATGAAATCTAGGAGACCACATTTTTGGTTGTTGTTGTAAAATGACCTTGATTTGACAGGCACGATCTCAGGTTTCAACAGATGCTGTGGGAAAGCTTACAGAAGCCAACGTGTTCTCCAGGCATCTGTGATGACATGCAGGTTTTGTTTTTGTTTTTGTTTCTTTTTAAGTGGTGGTCATGGTAGAGTATGTATGTGTAGTGGGGGTGGGGTGGGGTTACTCCTCTCGGTCTCCATGACAACCATGTCTCCACTCATCGGTTATTAGATACAATCCACTTCCTGTGTCTAAATTTTTAAGCCAATCAGAAAAGTGTTTATACATTTAACAACTTCTGGGACAGTGCTTCTTTAATGAAATCGCTTTAAAGGCTCAAATGAAGACGTTCACGGGCTTCACAGTTTGTCTTACAGACATAACATTTCACAATGTTTACTAATTCATAGTCTTACATGGTGCAGAATGCCCTTCTTCTTGGATGTGAAATGCATTCTCCTCAAAGCAGTTGCCACAATCTCTTAGAATAGTGTGCAGGCTGATTTTGATTGTTTGCTTTTCATTGTCTTTTCCTTTCACTGTCACAGTTTTAGACTTAGTGCATGAAACGTGCTAATACACAAGGCACTTAAATTATCAAAGTAATGATACAGTTAAGCATCCATCTACTGATGGTCCTTTTTTTAAAAGACTCAGATCAAAACACGGTTAGGAATCATTATTCTAAGTTGAACAACTTTGCATTCTACAACTTATGAGCAGAAATCATTGAGAATGTATTGTAAAGTGCTGTATCTATATGTGTAAGCTAGTAGCTGACGTCTGCAAAGAAATTTGTCACCAAAATGGCCTACTTTATCTGGATAGAAACAACAACAAAAAATTAAACATAAAGGTACCTCGAGCAAACTGCACCCGAATGAAAAAACCGACCCTGCAGAAATCTGTGCACAAGAGGGCTATCCGAAACTACAGCACGATTTTAAAAGAAGGTTTTGGGTGACTGTTTTCATAAGTCTCAATCTAACTGACCAATCAGTGTGAGAGTTAAAGTGGGCTCCAGTCATTCGTGCAGCCTTCAGAGCTCTGCACCCTCCGAGCTGCTCTCCTCTCCAAGGCAGAGTCGGCGATCAATGAAAAACAGGGAACAAAAGGAATATAACAGGATGTCTTCCTTAGCTAAGGAAAACGATTCCCTTTTTCCTCAATGAGCCAGTCGCACCCTGCCTACGACAGCTCCACACGGGAGCTTCCAGCAGACCAGTCCTTTCGGGTGAGGCACATTTTACATTTGCAATCATGTGTCCCAACTGCTAGCAAATGTGTCACCTTAAGCACAGCCTGTGACGGAGGGCTCCCCGAGCCCAACCAATTGAAACTAATAAATTAAATAAATTAATAATCCCACAATTAAAAGCTCCCGGGAAAGATTGCCTTTCCCTTCCCCAAATGTCATCCCGGGAGTATAAACAAAGCATGAAAAATAGTCTCTTCAGCCTTCCCAGCCGGCAATCATGGTTTTCCCCTCAAAACAATGTTTCTCCAAAAAGAGAAATCTTCTTATTACCTTCAGTGGAAACTCATCTGTAGATGTCATATCAGGATAACCCGTTACAGCATTTGAAAAGAGGCTGAAACTGCCCATAGATTTGACACTGTTTATAATTGATAGCAAAACAGTTGCGACAGCAATGCTGTAAACTCTGCCCAGCCAAACAAACTCCACATTTAACACGTTCCTTCCTTGAAAATAAAAGTAACGCCCAGGGAGCCCACAGAAGTGTGCTTCCTTAAAAGTAATTAACAGAATTGCATCAATTATTTGATTATTTTTATAAATATCCATTTGTCTGCAATTTTTTAAAAAAAATTTAAAAAGCGACTATCCACACATTCCTAAGAAACTTTTTTTTTTTTTTAATGAACTTACTTTTGAGACAAAACTAATGAAAATAAGCAACTTGCCATGGCTGGATCTTTCCCATTTGGGCTGCAAGCTATAAATCAATCTGAAACCAGGTGGAAATGGGGGGCAGACACCTTAAAAAAAAATCAAAGGGTGCCCCAAAATGCAGCAGCCTCAACACGGAGGGCTTCTCGTGACAATGCTAAACCCGAGCAGATTAGGAGGCAGGAAATGAGCCCCATTTTCGTTACCTTCGATCGCCTGCCCCCCCGCTGCTTCTCGCGGCCGCATTGGGGGGCTGCGGCGACGCTGGACTCGCGGGTGGCCCCGCCGCCGGGTCGCGCCGTCTCCCGGCCGAGCTGCAGCAGATCGCGGCCGGAACCCCGGCTCCTGCGCCCGGCGCCCGCCCGGGGTCGGCGGCGCGGCTCCCACCCGGGCCTGGAGCCCTGCTGGGTCCTAGTGCGCGCCGCGCGCCCGCCTCGCGGCCCGGTCTGCAGCCCGCACCGAGGGCAGGCAGCTCCCAGCGCCGGGAGTCCCCGGGCGAGGCCGCCACCCCCTCGGCCCCTTGCGAAAGCGGCCGCGGGGTGTGCGGATGAACTGGAGCTTAATGTCAAATCCTGGCACAAGATATTCAAAAGAAAGACATTGGCTCCAACTGAACTCTTAGAAGGCAGATGCTAAGATCTGCAGCCCGAGGGTAAGCGTGGGGGCAGTACCTGGCAGACAAGAGGTTTCCCGGGTGCACTGGTGACATTGGCCTTTCACAGACGGTGAGACGCGGTACGGGATCGATAAAAATAGATTTCAAAAATATAACGCTAAAAAGAAAAAAGGCTGAAAATGTGTGTGTTTAAAACAATGTTTTAAACTGTTTTTCCCAATATTTCCCCCCTGTTGACAACAGGCGCTTTTGCATTTCGCTTTCTTTTACTTTATAATATGCTCTTTTAAATAACAAAGCCCCATATGGCCAAACATGTAGTCATTTGATTTTCAAAAGACCTCAAAAATTGCATGAAAATATGCACTCATGTATCTCCTAAGAAATCAACGAGAAAGAATTAATGGTGGCATATGGCGTGCCTCATAGAGAAAACTTAATTACAAATTAAAACAAATGCGAAAATTCACAAATTCAGTAAACTGAAAGTAAATTATGATCCTAGATGTATACACAAATCAGCTCATGTACAATTAGGAAGACTGTAAATTCCAGGTTTCTCTTTCACAAAGGGGAAAGGGTGTTTGTTACATGAACTCATATCAGATTCCCCTTGTTTGCCCCCAAAAGGGCTGTCAGCAACCTCCTGGCACATTCATTTACTGCAGCCCACCTGGAAAGCAACTTTTAATCTTGCAAGTGCTCATTTAAGAGGACAATTCTATTAGCCCTTAATTCAAAATAAAAGTGCTTTAGTTTGAAAAGCCTGTTTGAAAGGCTTCAAGACTGGGAGCTTTTTTTCAGTCTTTGATATCACCAAGTTTGAAGGTCACAATTCTGTAAAACTGCTAATAACAATGGCACTGTGGTTTACACCATAAGGAAAATCAAATATGTGCTTTCTGATTTCTATTTTTGAAGCAGAAAAAGTCCCTTTGAAAAGTACTCTTGCCCTCCCCCTTTCCAATTTTAGTAAACAAGTGTAATGGAAGATTTTTAGTATTAATTAAACATCAAAGGCACCTTCTCTGATGCCTTATATCCACGCAAAGAACTAGTTGTCATATGCTACACTTGTCACTCTTAAATTACTTGCGCATACATCTCATGCGATCTTTACCACATCTCTGTGAGAAAGCAGATACAATAATCTGCAATTTTCAAATGAGAAATTGGAGGTCCCAAAAGGTAAAGTGACTTGTTCAAAAATCACATGGCTGGTGAGCAGAGCATCTGGAATCCCATCCTGTCTCTGCTTTCAACAAGCCCTGTTTTTTGAGTGCATCACCTGGCCTCCCAGCTATCTCTCTGTAAGTACTGTGGAAAATGAAGCATCCGAAACAAAAACGCAGGTAGGTTTTTTTAGTCATCATTTCTTACCTGTCTCAGAGCAGCAATTTACCAGCAAGGAAATATGAGGCTTGTTGGAAATATGTTAGTCTCTGCTAAAATGAGAAAGATGGCTAGGAAGACCCACCCACACTGGTCAGATTTCTGTCCTGGAGCTGCCCAGGGCAACTTGGCAGACGGAAAACTTCAAACTCTGAGGCTGAGCAATGCCTCATCCCCCATATGTCTTTTTGCTCTTTATCAGAAATTAAGAACTGACTCCACTTGACACATGGAGGAGTAGGGTTTTCTCGAATTGAACTTGGGTTTCTATGAGCAGTCCCAGCACCGAAAGGCCTCAAAAACTCTGGAAATTCATGTACAAGGTGGCCTATTAGTGGGATCCAGGGTGTCTCTGTCCAGACCTGGTGACCCCTGGAACTTTGATGGGTCCCTTTCTCAGCCCTCCTGCACCTATGGTAAAGTCACCACCCAGTTCTGTGTGTGGCGGTCCCCTTCCTCCTCCTCTCTGCCAAAAGGAAATGTAACTTCTCTGATGATGTGTCCTTAAATACCAGCCAGGTGACGGGCTGGGTGACATTTAACTGAAAAAAAAAAAAAAAACAGAAACATTTCATTCTAAAAAGTGATTCATTCCTTTTCTTGTGCAGTTCACAAGGACGGGGCTAGGCATGGTCGTATCATTGGAAAATGCGTATGACCTTCCTGGAAGGATTAATGCAAAACTTACTTGATGAATTCATTTGATCCCTTTGTTGAAAACTGGTCTAATTACTTTATAGTCATACCATCCATGTGCCTGGCAAATGTTGCAAATGCTAGGCTCAAAGCAATCTTAGCCCCAGTAGCAAATGATGAGAAGCTGGGAAGAAATGCTGGTGGTGAGCTCAGTTCACCTCTAGCTCAAAGTTAGAGCACACCAGAAGAGGTACTGGTCAGGAGAAACTGTCATTCATTCATTCATTCATCCATTCATCCAATTGTGTATGTAGCAAATGTTGAGCAAGGTACTGTTCTAGGCTCTGGGTAGAAAAAATAAAGTTTTCAAGCACTCCTATCGTATGGAGCCCACAGGCAGGCAAACAATTGCAGTGCAGTGGTATCAGTGGAGCAGTAAAATCATGACACTGGGGATATGAGGGCAATCTGGCTGCGACATCTGTCATCCCATTGATCTCCAGGGTTGATTCAGCTGATCTGGCTGGCTAGGCAGGTGTCCCGTTTCTCCTTCACCGCTCCATCTGCGTCCCTCCTGAAGCTGCGCACTCCATCGAGGAGGACGACTGTCCCTGATAGAGGAGGACTGGTCTTTGCTCAAGGGTGTATGAATAGCTGCGCTCCCCTGCTAGGACCTCCAAACAAGTGCTCAGATCACTGGTGCTCTATATTCAAACACCAACTGCCCTGGTCCTGGGCCAGTTGTCTTCTAAGCCATTCCAGGCCTGCCCTTTGCTCTGTATTGCTAGGAGCTGTCTCTGGCAGGCTGAGTTTCACAGACGCTTGGGTCAGTTGGTTGGTGGCTGGATATGGCCAATGAGGGGCACTGGAGGAGTGGAGGATGAAAAGAAGATACAAGCCAGAGAATGTCATCGTGTCCCTCCTGCCTCTGATGGCATCTCTCGCAGTGGCTGCATCTGGCTGAGGCTTCTGTCAGGTGACTCTAGGCCCTGGGCTCAGGTAACACTGCCACTTCCTGTTAACTGTCCAGCGTGGGGACGTTCTTGGCTCTCTGCTGGGATTAGTTTCTGGGTGACTTCACTGAGATGCACATGAGAGTGGGGAGAAGAAAGTCCCCACTGGAGAGGACATGCTAGGCACTGGGCAAAGGCGTGGGGGGATGAAAATGCGAGGCCAGCCAGTGCACTACCTGGGGAGCAACGAGGCTAAACAGTGAAGCCTTCAGATGAGGGGGTGTCTGCAGATCCTGCCGGAGATGCAGCAGGATCCAGAGTCCACCGGGGTTTGAACTTGATTGTGATTTCTACTTGGGAAACCACTTTATCTCCCTTTACCCTTTGCTTAAATGTTCCCTTCCCGATGTCTCTTGCTCCTCCTCATCCTGCTTTTTTCCTTCTTCCCTTTCCCCTGTCTAATACATTACTATTTACTTATCATTTTTGTTATTCATTATCTGTTCCAACACACACACACACACACACACACACACACACACACGAATAAAGTTCTACAGGGCCAGGAATCTTTGCTCTATTCAGTGATAATTTACAAGAACATAAAACAGTGACTGGCACATAGTAGGTGCTCAATAAATTTTTTTAATGAATGAATAAAGTTTATAAATAAAAAGTTATTTGTAGTAGTCAGAGTTCTCCAGAAAAACAGAACCAGTAGGATGTATTTATTATAGAGAGAGAGAAAAAAAGGGATTGATTATAAGGATTTGGGTCATGTGATTAAGGAGGCTGACAAGTCCCCAGATTTGCATCCAGCAAGCTGTAGGCCAAGGAGAGCCAATGGTGTAGTTCCAGTCTGAAGGCCAGCAAGCTCCAGACCCAGGAAGAGCTGATATTTCAGTTGAGTTTGAAGGCAGGAAAAAAACCAATGTCCCAGCTCGAGGCAGTCAGGCAGGAGGAGGTGGTCCCTCTTACTAGAGGGAAGGCCAGCGTTTTGTTCTGGATGGGCCTTCAGCTGATTGAATGAGGTCCACTCACATTAGGGTGGGTGTCTGCTTTCTTAGTCTACCTATTCAAATGTTAATTTATTATTATTATTATTTTTTGAGACAGTCTTGCTCTGTCACCCAGGCTGGAGTGCAGTGGCATGATCTTGGCTCACTGCAACCTCTGCCTCCCAGGTTTAAGCGATTCTCTTGTCTCAGCCTCCGAAGCAGCTCGGATTACAGATGTGTACCCTCATGCCTGGCTTATTTTTGTATTGTTAGTAGAGATGGGGTTACGCCATGTTGGCCAGGCTGGTCTCAAACTCCTGACCGCTTCAGCCTCCTAAAGTACTGGGATTATAGGCATGAGCCACTGCACCTGGCCTCAAATGTTAATCTTATCTGAAAAACACCCTCGCAGACACACCCAGAATAATGGTTACCCAAATATGTGGACACCCCATGGCCCAGTCAAGTTGACACGTAAAATTAACCATCACATTGTAAAAGACTGTGTTTTACCAGGATCATTCTAGAAAGTGTATGGAGGATGATTTAGATCCAAAATGTTTTAGATCTCAGAAGGCAGGGTGACTTACTAGGAGGTCATTATTATCCTAGTTCAGATGCAGACCTGAAGGAATTCATCATTGGTGGCTTCAGATGACCCTTCAGTGACCCAGGGGTGATGTCTGATGTTACACACACCAAAGGCATCACACAGACACAACTCTCGGAGGAATCCATCAGAAGTGCAACGCCTAGAAAAGAACACAGTGGATGACTACAGGGGGTCCTGGCTGCCCGTGCAGCAGGCTGAGGACAACAGTGTCTTCTGGCCACTTTAACTACTCAGTTGCAGTAGACACAAAATGGGGTGGCAACCTGGCTCCTTTTGGGGGGATTTCTCATTCCACGCAATGGTCCTGGTGTTGGGTGGGAACAGCAGGATTGGGCCCAGGGTGGGCACTTGACAGCATGCTGGGCACTTGACCCCATGCCAGGACAATTAGGGTCCTCTGAAGTTCCCTAACTGAAGCCAGGGGAAGCGAGGATCTTTCTCTTCACTTGGATTGCCAAGCTTGGGTGCCACCAGTAGCCCCATCCTCGGTTTGCGGGCTCAGAAGATGGATAACTGTGCAACTATTAGCCTAAGCACGACGTTAAAACACGATGAAAGCCCAATATAAACTTCGGATTATCCAAACAAACTTTTTTCCCCTCCATCATCATAAACAGTTTAGAATAGGCTGTATATATCGCCACTGTTTATATACACACAGGGATGCACCGAAATCCTCACTGTACTGGGAAGATCCCCGGAACACTCTCCAGCTTTCTAGATATAGGTGGTATCAGGTTATACTGAAAGAAAGATTTTCCACTTGCTTCTTTGTATGCTTCCAATTGCAATAAAATGCCACCCGCCTTCACCCTATGAAGTCACAAGCCTTAACATTCCCCATGAAACCGATAGCCTCACCCTTTCACTAACGCAGGCTTAGGAGATGGTGAAATCACATGTGACTTGGATGTCATTACTTTTACCCACCATTTTATAAGGGATTTATTGCCTCTTAGCGGTGACAGCACTAAATCAGTCCTATGAATCTATGCTTGTCAAGAGGAATGGACAAAACTCACTTTGATTCCTTTGTCTCTCTGATAGCTATCACATTTATTCCTTCGTTGACCAAACCCGAGCTTGCTTTGGCAATAATGGCTAATGGGCGGCATCTCATCCCCGGCTCTTACAGAGCCAATCATGGAATTGCCCAGTTTGTGTTTCTCAGACCCCCTTCTCAGTTCTGGCCCAGGCCCTTTAGGAATCATTTATCCTGGGGCCTGACTCCCAAGCAGGGCTGCGAAGAAGGCCTTGAGAGGAAAGCGTGGGGCAGAACGCTGCCAAAAAAAACAGCCCAATCTGGCTCTCAGCCAACCAGCTGGCTGCTGCGGGAAGGCCTCTCCCAGCCTCTCCAGACCCCCCTTTGTCTCCCTCGGCCTCCCTTTCTCAGCTGTCTCGCCTCAGGTAATCATCCACACTCTGCACTTCCCCTGCTCTTTTTATTCCGGCATTTCAGATCACTTTACACACGTTAATTAAGCCTTAAACCACTCAGGAAAGAAAAGCAAAAGGCGCGTGGGGATGTTTGCACTGCGCTCCTCCCAGCTGCTCTGGCCCCGGAGCAGGCCAGCCGCGGGCCGCCCCACTCCCACCCCGGGAGAAAGGAGAGCCGCAGAGGCTGCTGCAGACCGGGAGGGCTTCTCCTGCTACACGCAGGGTAGGGGTGTCGAGGGTGGAAACTGACTCCACACATCACAGAACACCCCGTCTCATTGAGAGGCGCATGTCATTGTTACGGGACAACCTCCCACATATGGTCACCTGCTTACAGTTGATCCAGATGACCTTTGGAAGGTGGGTCCTGGGCAAGACTGCTGGTGGAAAGAGGCGGCCTCTGCATCACACCTGGGTTAGGTGAACTTCAATCTGTGCCATTGTGGTCGTGATCGTGGGTTTTTGAATCAGAGATGTCTTAGTTCACATCTGGGCACTGTTGTCTCCCAGCTCAGCTGTCTTCCACATATTGCCTGATATCCCAGGCCCGACGGTCTTATCTGCAAAGTGCATGTGATAGTATCCACTACCCTCCCCCAACCTGGATTTTTGTGGAGGATGAAATTAGATCATGCATACAAAGTATTGGCACGCCAAGTGGTAGATGTTAGAGCTTGTTTGAGCCATCTTTATGTTTAGTCCCAGCCAGTGTGAATTAATGTAGTTCTGCTATGGCGGTTTGGACGCTCTAGCTCAAATTGGTGCTAAAGTCTCTCGTTCACAAGAAATGGTGGGGAAATCCAAATGAAGTCTAGTTTAGTTAATCGTCTGTATCAGTGGTAATTTTTTAGTTTTGGTAAATGTGTCATGGTTATTTAAGATACTAACATTACAGGAAGTTGGGTGAGTGGTGTGAACTCTTCTGTTTTTGCAACAAATGCTCATCTAATGATAACAATAATCTTATGAAAATACATCAAAATTCGTAATGGCTACACAGCGGGCATCATACTTCACCTGATATGGTTAGGCTTTGTGTCCCCACCCAGATCTCATCTTGAATTGTAATCCCCATAATCCGCACAATCCCCACCTGTGAAGGGAGAGACCAAGTGGAGGTAATTGAATCGTGAGGGCGGTTCCCCCATGCTGTTCTCGTCACAGTGAGTGAGTTCTCACGAGATTTGATGGTTTTATAAGGGGCCCTTCCACTTTTACTCGACATTTCTCCTTCCTGCCACCTTGTAAAAGAAGGTGCCTTGCTTCCTCTTTGCCTTCTCCCGTGACTGTAAGTTTCCTGAGGCCTCCCCAGCGATGCTGAACTGTGAGTCAGTCAAACCTCTTCCCTTTATAAATTACCCACTTTGGGGCAGTTCTCTATAGCAGTATGAAAATGGACTAATAGATTGCCTATATTTTTAGTGTACTATTTTAAGATACCTCCATAGTGACCAAAAACACGCCAAGTCTTTGTTACCAAAATAAGAGACAATTTATGTTATCTCTAGCTGTTATCACCACCAAGAAAAATCCCTTGAGTTTTCAGTATCTACAAGGTACCGTATTGAACCTTAAAATAGCAAATATTACTATCCGGTAAAACCATTACCTATGTGGCAGTCGTTTTAAAGTAGCTGTTTGGATGTAAGGTACTTGATAACCTTACCATTTCAGCCCCCAGTGCTTCCCTTATTTCACAGAAAATGAATGGCTTGCCAGTCAATCAGCTCCAAGCTTTCCCTTTTGGTGGGTGGTCACTAGGAAGAGCAATCTTGTCAAATAACACTGTAGATTATATCTGCTTGCCACTCTGAGTAGTTTTTGAGAGGTTCGTCTTAAAATGCTGAGGGTATTTTTTCTTCCCATAACTTAATAAGGATCAGATAATTTAAATGCTTTTATGTCCTCATTTTTTAATACCATGCAAATTGTACTCGCAGGGGGTCAGAAGGAGATCTTTCTTCCTTTCTTCCTTTCGACAGGGTCTTGCCCTGTTGCTCTGAGGCTGGAGAACAGTGGCTTGATCATAGCTCACTGCCACCTCAAATTCCCCAGGCTCAAGCAGTTCTCCTGCCTAAGCCTCCAGAGTAGCTAGGACTGCTGGTGTGTGCCACTACACCCAGCTAATTTTTCTCATTTTTTTGTAGACACAGGGGTCTTGCTATATTGCACAGACTGGTTCCCTGGACTTAAACGATCCTCCGGCCTCAGCCTCTCAAAGTGCTGGGATTACAAGCATGAGCCACCACACCCAGCCCAGAAGGAGATTTTCATTGAGTGAATGGTGAGTTTTATGAAGAGCCTCGACATCCCTCCCGTCAAGGAATGTGAATAGAATATGGCTACATTAAGTGGATTCTGTGAGAGTCACAGCTTTAAAAAGCAAATCCTCTGTCTTGTCAAGTTGCTCAGCTCTCCAGGTGATTGGCAATCTGTGAGGTGTGACTCCTGAATGTAGAGGAGCTACACCTGGACATTTGATTGTGCCTGTTGGCCGAGCGTTCATAATCAAAAGTTGGGTTCGCATCTGCTACCCGCAGGGCATTAATGGATCTGGGCCTGTGAAGAAGGTTAGGGTATAGCCCCAGTTCTGAAGCATGAGAATGACATTTGTCACTCTTTTTAGTTGCCGAGGATGTGACCCCTTCCTGTGCCTGGGGAATCCCCAATCTCTGGAGGCACAGACCACATGCCCACCCTTTCTTGCAGTTGAGAGTACAAAGGGCATAACCTAGGTTCCCCCAGCAGCTGGGGATAGGAGGGAGTGGGGTAGTGCTTCATCCAGCAGCTGTAGGAGTGGCAGCAGTACCCCATCTGCAGCATGAATTTAATTTAGGCCTTGATCCAGGCTGCATCCTCTTGGAGCTGATCCTCTAGCTCTCTTTAGGACCCTTGTGGGCCACCCACCATCCTGTAAATAAATGCCCTTCCTGCTCGGATCAGCCATGCTCAGCTTCTGTTGACTGACACAGGAGTCTCCTCTCAGAGTCTCTATCTTGGATACCAGTTGCACCAACAAGCCATTATTCTTCCAGTGGTGGCATGGTGTTCCTGCTGATCCCTCACTGGTCAGACTCCTCCTGTCATGACAACATACACTTAGTTAGGGATGGGGCATCTGCGGCCATGGAATGAGATTTCACTAGTTACCTGGGTTGTTGGTGCTAAGTGAATCAACCAGAAATGTAAGCAAATTTAATCTCAAGTACTTTTCTGCATGGGCAAGACGGGGCACGTGTTGATACTTATTTCTGGTAACATTGGTAGGAGTCTTTCCTAGGACACCAGAGAACGTAATACACTAGAGTTTTGGCCAAAAGAAAGAAACAACAATGACAACAACAACAACAAAACCCTCCATAGTTACAGGGAAAACTTTTTTTGCTATTTTTTCATAGAAAAGGAACAGTTTCAATATTCAGTTTGTCTTCTTTATCCAGCCTCTTCTTTTTGTGTTGTAGAAATTCCATTGTGAACACTTATACTTCATCCATTGACTCTAGATGACACTGAACCTCACAATAGGAGACTTTCAGTGTGAGATGGATCATCTTGTTTCAAAGAGCAAAGAACTGATCCCTGAAAAGATTGAGAGAACGTGAGCTTCCATTGATAAAAACCAGGAATACAGGTTTTTCATATTCTCCCAGCAAGTTAAATGTGGAAGTAGAATAATTTCTTCCAAAACAAGAAGACAAAGATATCGTTAATCCTTTCAATTGCATTACTTTTAGCAGCCGTAAAAATAAGCCCAGCAACAAATACTCAGGGTCTTAAATGAAAGCAGAGTAGATTTAAGAGAATTGGAGCAGAGGGCACAATGAAAGGCTTTGCCTTTCATTTTGAATTTTTTGTGTAGTCAGTTGTACAGCGACTGTGACTCCATGAGAGAGGGTGGTCATCCCTGCACAGCTGCAAAGGGTAGGGGCCATGATTTCCACCTCTTTTCCTCCCACGTCTCTGTCAATCTGGCTTCCACTGAAATCACTTTCACTAATGCACTAATAAATCCCCAACGGCTTAATCTACCTATCTAGGCTGTGTCACACTGCTACTTTCATTTTCTTGCAACTCTTGCCTTTACTGAGCTCTACATTCTTCCTGTTTTCCTTCTCCCTTTCTGACCAGTCCTTCTCCGTCTCTCCCACTGGCTCGTCCTCCTCCCCCGCACCACGCCCCCAACTAAGGCCGCAGTTCTCTCATGGGTTCTTTTCTCTTCCATTCCACATGCTTTTTCTTGGTGATCACGTCCATTTTCATGCCTTCTGACAATCACCAGTAACCAATGACCAGCACGCACGTATTTCCTGAACTTCAAATCCCTGTCTCTAATAAACTCCTGGACCCCCTCCACCTGAATATTTTGCTGTCACCTCAAATTCAAATTCAATGTCTCAATCTGGATTATTATCATTTTGCTCCAAACCTCCACTTTTTTTTTTTTTTTTTTTAGACAAGGTCTTGCTCTGTTCCCCAGGCTGAAGTGCAGTAGCATGATCATGGCTCATGGCAGCCTTTACCTCCTGGGCTCAGGTGATCCTCCCACCTCAGCCTCCTGAGTAGCTGGGACTACAGGCACGCACCACCATGCTCAGCTAATGTTTTGTAATTTTTGTAGAGATGGGATTTCTCCACATTGCCCAGCCTGGCCTGGAACTCCTGGGCTCAAGTGATCTGCGCTCCTTGGCCTCCCAAAGCACTGGGATTACAGGCGTGAGTCACTGCATCCAACCAAACCTTCACTTCTTATATTCCTCTATTTACTGCCCAGAAAGCTCTAAATTATCCTCAACATGCCCCTCCCTTCTGTTCCACCCTCATTCACCAAATTCTACAGATTCTGCCTTAGAAATTAATCTTAAACTTGGCCCTCCTCTCCATCCCTCTGGCCTTTGCCTGGGTGAAGCCCCCTTCCCCTCTCTATGGCTGCGGTCCCCCACACATCCCCACACTGCTTCCCAGTTATCTTGCACCAGATGAGACAGACTGCTTGGGCAGCCAAGGGAGGAGAGCTCAAGCAGACCTAGGAGGCCAAGCAGATGGGAGCCAGCAAAGGAACAAAGGTTATCCACGGGGTCAGGACCCTGGGGGATCCTGAGGCTTGAATGGAAGCTATAGTTCTGCAATTGCAGCAAGTCCTGCCTCCAGCAGTGACCAAGCTGATCCCTAACTCCTCTGAGGATTTGCACATGGCCGCCTACCTCCACTCCTTCCTACTCCCAGGGTAGGAAGGAAGCTGCCTATGGCCATAGAACTCATTACCCTAAAATACCACCTCAATTCCATCGCTTCCCAGTCCCCAGTTTTTGGTGACTCCCCATCATCCACAGAATCCACAGAGTACACTTTCTATTTCCCGCCGAGTGCTATAGGACCCCATAATTGCTCACGCAGCCTTGCTGTTGAGTGTGTCAATTACTCACCTAAATTATCATTCCCCTCTCTCACACTTAACTATTGACTGTGATTTTCCAACCTCTGAAATTTGCCTATGGCTTTTCTCCTCCTAGAACCCTGTCCTATAAGTCCTCAAGCCTATTTGTTTAGGTCTTACGTGGTTTTTCACTTGTTAAACCAACACGTATTTAGAACCAACTAGGGGCCACGCCAATTCCAGCAAAGAAGGCTAGAGCTCTCCCCTCAAGGAGCACTTAGTCCACTGGGAAAGGTGGACAAGGAAAAGGAATTTGCATTACAATGTGATAAATTCCACAGTGATGTTGCCATATGATGTCCTGGGAAAACCTTTCTGGGAATCTCTCAAATCTCATCACCATAGAGATGTTCACAATAACTTACAGAGAAACCATTTCCTGTCTTCTGAACGCCAGGGCTATGATTCTCAACTTTCTTGTACACAGATTCATCTGGGGCCTGTAGTCCCAGCTACTCGGGAGGCTGAGGCAGGAGAATGGCATGAACCCAGGAGGCAGAGCTTGCAGTGAGCCGAGATCACGCCACTGCGCTCCAGCCTGGGTGACAGGGCGAGACTCCGTCTGGGGAAAAAAAAAAAGATTCATCTGGGGAGCTTTTTTTTAATACACATTTTCCAAAGTCTCACTTTCAGAAATTCTGATTCAGTAGACCTGAGATTCGGCCTAGGAATAAACATTTTTCATAAACCCCTCAGTGATTTTAATATAGGTGAGGCCACAGGTCATACTTAGAACAACATTGCTAATGCGTTTATTGTTTTCGCAACTCATATACCATACCAGATACTTTCTTGTAGTCTACATGCTTACATGAATGGCTTATCTAGTTTGCTAAATAATAGATCTTTAAAAGCAGAATATTTTACCTATACATCTTTGTTTTGTTTTGTTTTGTTTTTTTTGTTTTGAGACAGGGTCTTGCTCTCTTGTCCAAGCTAGAGTTTAGTGGCATGATTGCGGCTCACTGCAGTCTTGAACTCCTGGGCCCAAGCCATCTTCCCACCATAGCCTCCCAAGTAGCTGGGACTACAGGCCTGTGCCACCACGCCTGGCTAAATTTTTTTTATTTTTAATAGAGACAAGATCTCACTATGTTGCCCAGGCTGATCTTGAACTCCTGGGCTCAGGTGATCCTCTCACCTTAGCCTCCCAAAGTGTTGGGGGTTACAGATGTGAGCCACGGCGCCCAGCCTTGTTATACGTCTTTATACTCCTTCAGGGCATAAGAATAGTACATGAGTAATTGCATATATTTTGTACTTCATAAGTCCTTAACAATTTTAGTATAGTCATATTTTGTATTTAACTTTTTATAACTATATGTTGATTTCATAATTTAAAATTTTTTAAAAAAAGATTGATGTGAGGACGTGTTGCTGCTGAAAGGCTGAGAGGTGCTAGTGACAAGGTGGGGTGGGGATGGGAGGTGCTGCTGCACCCCAGGGGCCCACACTCTCAGGGAGGGGCATTACAAACAGGGCGCCTGCTGCACAGACCAGCTCAGGGAGGTTCAGGCTGCACTAACACGATGCTGAGAGAGTGTCTTAGAAAGGTGCCATTGGGCCTTCATGGGTAGTGTTCTTTTTTCTTTTATTAATTTTTGTAGAGACAGGGTCTCACTATGTTGCCCAGGCTGGTCTTGAACTCCTGGGCTCTAGCCATCCTCCTGCCTCGGCGTCCCAAAGCACTGGGATTACAGGTGTGAGTCACCACGCCCAACCTAGAGGCTGCGTTCTTTAAAGTCAAATCTGAGGCTGGGCATGGTGGCTTGCACCTGTAATCCCAGTACTTTCGGAGGCTGAGGCAGGTGGATAACTTGAGGCCAGGAGTTCAAGACCAGCCTGGCCATCATGGCAAGACCCCGTCTCTACTAAAAATGCAAAAATTAGCTGGGCGTGGTGGTGCACACCTGTAATCCCAGCTACTCGAGAGGCTGAGGCACGAGAATCTCTTGAAGCCAGGAGGCAGAGGTTGCAGTGAGCCAAGATTGCACCACTGCACTCCAGCCTGGGTGACAAGAGTGAATAAAATAAAATAGTCCAATCTAATCTCCTACCACATCCCACAATTGTGACAAACCATTCTCTCACACGATGTTTCCCGTGGCATTTTCAAGAAAATGCGGAGGGAAGCCCATGAAGCCCAAGACTCCACCCAGCTGGAGGCTGCCTGCCTTTGCTTGTAACCTCCATCAGGGCACCGTGCCTGACCATACCTGCCCGCAAAGCCTCTAGGGCTTGCAGGACCTCTGGAGCTGCTGTACTGAGATGCGGGTCTCAACCATTGTGGTTTTGGTTCTGCCTTCTCTGTGCTCGGACTAGATCTCTTTCTAGACATAAACCTAACTTCCCCTGTGATGCCACATGCGCTGGGCCAGGGCTTGTTGCAACCTCCACAGTTGTGTTTCCTGGACCACCCACTCAGTAGCATCCCAGACAGTGAACCAGAGCCCTAATTGGGCCTGGAAATCACTGGAAGAGAAATAAAAGAGGATTAAGCTGGGATTACTCTTCTTTCTTATTTACCACTCCCTGAGAGCTCTTCTTCCCCAGCCTCTCCAGCTGGCCTCTCTTCACAACTGAAACTACCAACCCCCTCTGCCCCCCATCATATAGCATTAGCCCTACTCCAGTCTTTCTAGAAAGTTCTTGTTCTGGAGTCCAGAACAAGTCCAGATATTGAATAAGGCATATTTTGGAGCTCAGGACCCAGTAGGATATAGCCTCGTAGCTGTAGCAAAACAGGGAAGATTGGTTAGAATTGGACCCAGAACTAGACCAGGATGGAGCCCAACTAGTCCCAGGTGCTGTGATGGCACCCACTGTGGTAGTGCCATCATTGGGCATACTCACATGCCCTAGTCCATGCTCATGGACAGATGGAGAAAAGCAGCCGGGACCTAGAGATACAGTCAAATCGAATTAAGCTAGTCCATTGGTGGATAAAGGGTTCCTAGCCCCTGGGCTGAGTTTGAGGACATTTTCTTAGCGGGGACTGCATTGCCAGGTAATTTGGCAGAATGTAGAAGCAATGCAAGAATCCAGCTACCGGATCTGTGGGTCAAGGAACATACTACGACTTCTGAGCAAAACTAGTTTTGATATTTGAACAAAACTAGAGGGAAGACGGCTGAGGCTTGGGGTTAGGCTTCGGGAATCCTGCCTGCCTGTGATTCTCCTTATGGAATTCAGAGGAGTAAACAATGCCCCATGCCAGGACTGACATAGAATACAGAGAGGATAACCCAGGCAGCCCCAGGTACTTGCCTGGGTCCAAAGGCCAACCTTGGCCTTCAACACCGCAACATTTCTTTACTATACAAGTGGTATCCTTCATACTCACATGTCATGGTTTATGCTACCTAAAAATTAGAATTGACCTGTAGTCCCAGCTACTGGGAAGGCTGAGGTGGGAGGATCCCTTGAGCCCAGGAGGTCAGGGCTGCAGTGAATCATGATCATGCCCCCACACTCCAGCTTGGGCAACGGAGTGAGACCCCCATCTCAAATAAATAAATAAATAGGCTGGGCGTGGTGGCTCATGCCTGTAATCCCAGCACTTTGGGAGGCTGAGGTGGGTGGATCACGAGGTCAGGAGTTTGAGACCAGCCTGACCAATATGGTGAAACCCCATCTCTACTAAAAATACAAAAAATTAGCCAGGTGTGGTGGTGGGTGCCTGTAGTCCCAGCTACTCGGGAGGCTGAGGCAGGAGAATCACTTGAACCCAGGAGGCAGAGGTTGCAGTGAGCCGAGATTGCACCACTGCACTCCAGCCTAGGCGACAGAGTGAGACTCTGTCTCAATAACTAACTAAATAAATAAAATCAGATTTGATCACCATGTGTGCCTCTTCAGAATATCTGCTAAGCAAAGTGGGGAAACAGGATTAGAAACAAAGTTAGTATCTTTCCTTTTTATAGGAACTTAGTGGAAGTGAGAATCTTTAGATGTTCCATCTAGTCTAACCTACTGATGTAAGCCGGCACTCCATAAAGTCCATTATTTTAATTTCTAGAAAAGAATTCCAGGGGCAGATCTATTGATATTACCAAGGAAAATTGTAAAAATGAAATGCTTATCACTTCTTGGTACATATTTGTGAAAACCTTATGATATACTTTATATTTTTTATTGGCAAGATGTCATATAGGCTAGATCATGTGGTGGGATTTGCTTTTGTTAACATCAAGGGAGGAATGCTAGCTAATTTGTTTGGATGGATGTGTTCTAACATTGCTCTAAAAATTATTGCTGGGCATACTAGGATCATACTAGGATCTCTGTCACCAGAAAAGCCCAGCCTCACTGTCCTTGGTGGCTGAGTCTGTGGTCATGGGGCTCATAGATGCAGAAAGGCACACCTACCTACTTTCCCACTGTCCATTTTTGCTCACTCTGTTTTTTATTTATTTATTTATTTATTTTATAGACAGAGTCTTGCTCTGTTGCCCAGGCTGGAGTGCAGTGGCGTGATCTTGGCTCACTGCAACCTACGCCTCCTGGGTTCAAGCCATTCTCCTGCCTCAGCCTCCGAGTAGCTGGGACTACAGCCACCTGCCACCACGCCCAGCTAATTTTTGTATTTTTAGTAGAGAGGGGGTTTCACCATGTTGGCCAGGATGATCTCAATCTCTTGACCTCATGATCTGCCCGCCTCGATCTCTTGATCTCATAATCTGCCCACTGGGATTACACGTGTGAGCCACCACGCCTGGCTGCTCACTCTACTTTATAGAAGCCGCTTACTCCCTTCACCCCTTCTCTACTCAATGGCCATAGAGAGTATCTGGTCATTCCTTTTCCTACTGTATCTTTAAAATTCTATCAATGAGGTTTTTACATTCCATTTTCTTTAAGATGTTTGTTTATGCTGAAGAACTCATACAGAGATTTTCTCTCTCTCTCTCTCTCAGGGGATTAGCATTTTAGTAAGAGCTGAATAATAAAACTAGACTGTAAAAGCCTGTCAGAAATGTAGTGGTGCATGTCTTACTTCTCATAATTGCATGGGAATTATTAGGATTGAACTTTGTTGTTGTTGTTGTTCCAGAGTGAAAAAAACGGGCCAGTTTTCTCTGCCAGGTCACAAGGATGAATGTCAAAGGGGAAATGACCTGTGATATCTTATAAAACATAAATCCTATTTTTCTAGATAGAAAGGAAGATATAGCACAAAGTGAGATGGAGTATTAATGAGTGGACCACCAGATCTGCTTCAAATGTTTTTCAACCTCTGGTAGGTCTCATACTCGGTTGAAAACTTGAGGCAAACACATATATGCACAAAGACATACAAAACATGGCAGTGATTTCAAGGGAATTGTGGACTCCATGGCCCTCAGATTAAAGAAAATCCTTGTAGGTCATCAAAATGTTTTCTCTATCCTTTGGGTTCAACTTTAATCCAGAAGTTAGAATAAATGGATGAAACTTAGTTTCCAGTCAAGCAATAAATATACACAGTTGACTGTTAAGCAACATGGGTTTGAACTGCATGGGTCCACTTTTACATGGATTTTCTTCCATCTTTGCCACCCCTGAGACAAGACCAATCTTTCCTCTTCCTCCACCTCCTCCTCAGGCTACTCAAAGTGAAGACGACAAGGATGAAAACATTTATGGGGATCCACTTCCATTTAATGAATAGTAAATATCTTTTCTCTTCTTTATGATTACAAAATATAACTTACAAAATATATATTAATCAACTGTTTATATTATCAATAAGGTTTTCAACCAACAGAAAGCTATTAGTAGTTAAGTTTTGGAGGAATCAAAAGTTATATGGAAATTTTTGATTATATGGGGGCCTGTACTCCTAACCTCTGCATTCTTCAAGAGTCAAGTTAATTATGCTTAGTGTTGTGCTAGGTAGGAAAGAACGCAGAAACTTCGTAAGGCAGTCATCCCTACCTTCCAGGGCTTTGGGAAGACTGCACACAGTCACATGGGGTATCTTTAAGCAAGACACTATAGAGTTCAGTGCTAAATTGTGTGGTGTGGATGAAGAGTGCTACAGGCTCTCAGGAGAGGGGGGTCAATAGTTTAGTCAAAGAAAATTTCATAAAAGGATTTAATTTGTACTTGAAAGAATCTCTAGGGCTTAAACAGAGGGGGATATGGTAACATTCCACGGAGACAATATAGCTCAGGAGAGAGAATACGGGTTTTGACATGTGGTACATCTAGGTTTGAATGACCACTCTGTCCCTTTTAGGCTCTATAACTGTGCTGAAGTTATTTAATATCCCTGAATTTTAGATTCTTCATCTGTAAAATGGGCATTTTTAAAGAATGGATGGGAGTAATCAATTAGATAATTTTGTAAAAGTACCTGAGACAGTGCCACGAAGGCAAAAACATCCCTCTTGTTTGCATATACAATCCAAGAGCATTACCCAGGGGTTGACACATAGAAGGTGCTTGACAAATATCTGCAAGAAGGGTTGAAAGAATGAGTGAATGAATCAATGAATAAAAAATATGTTGAGGAGTAAGCAATAATGATGAATCTGATGTGTGGCAATATGTAATTTCTTCTTTAAAATATATTGTGATAAAATCAAATTCTATCAAGAGAATAAAAAGATAAGCCATGGCCCAGGAGACAATAATCACAAAACACATATCTGTTAAGGGACTGTTTTCCAAAATACACGGATCTCTGAAAACTCAATCAGAAGAAAACAAACAACTAGTTAAAGAATGGAGCAAAGGCTTTACCATACACCTCACCAAAGAAGATACACAAACGGAAAATAAGCATATGAAAAGATGTTCCACATCATATGTCATCAGGGAAACACAGATTAAAATAACAATGAGATACCACTACACAGCTGTCAGAATGGCCAAAATCCAGAACACTGACAACAGCAAATGCTGGTGAGGATGTGGAGCAACAGAAACCCTCATTTATTGCTGGTGGGGATGCAAATGGTGTAGTTATTTTGGAAAATAGTTTGGCAGTTTTTTTTTTTACAAAACTAAACAAACTCTTACCGTATAATCCAGTAATCATGTTCCTTAGTATTTATCCAAAGGAGTTGAAAACTTATGTCCACACAAAAACCTGCACACAAGTGCTTACAGCAGCTTTATTCACAATTGCCAAAACTTGAGAAGTAACTAAGATGTCCTTCAGTAGGTGAATGGATAAACTATTGTACAATGGAATGATGTGTGGCAATATATAATTTCTTTGTTCGATATATTGTTATAAAAGCAAATTACATCAACAGAATGAAAAGATAAGCTATAGACCAGGGGAAAATATTTTGTGCATCTAGACAATGTAATATTACTCATTGCTAAAAAGAAAATGAGCTATTAGGCCATGAAAAAACATGGAGGAAACTTAAATGCCTATTACTAAGTGAAAGAAACCAATCCAAAAAGACAACATGCTGTATGATTCCAACTATATGACATTCTGGAAAAGGCAAAACTATGGAGATAGTAAAAAGTTCAGTGGCGGCCAGGTGCGGTGCCTCACGCCTATAATCCCAGCACTTTGGGAGGCCAAGGCGGGTGGATTGCCTGAGGTCAGGTGTTCGAGACCAGCCTGGCCAACATGATGAAACCCTGTCTCTACTAAAAATACAAAAATTAGCTGGGCATGGTGGCAAGCGCCTGTAGTCCCATCTACTTGGGAGGCTGAGGCATGAGAATCTCTTGAACCCAGGAGACGGAGGTTTCAGTAAGCCAAGATTATGCCTCTGTATGCCAGTCTGGGGGATAGAGAAAGACTGTGTCTCCAAAAAAAAAAAAAAAAAAAGTTCAGTGGGCCACTGGGGGTTAGTGAAAAGAGAGGGACGAATAGGCAGAGCACAGGATTTTCAGGAAAGTGACACTATTCTGTAAGCTACTATAATGGTGAATATATGTCATTGTACATTTTTCCAAACCCACAGAATGTACAACACCAAGAGTGAACCCTAATGTAAAAACATTTTTATTCAAAAAATCAAATTATAACTATAGCTATAACTAAAATGCATTCATATTGTGTGCTAGGTTATTCAAGGACAAACTCCTCCATTTCTGGGTTATCTGGGTATTTTATAGCTTTATCTCCAGCTCCACAACTCTGATTCTAGTATTATTTCCCATTGTCTTTCATTTTCAGTTTTCAGCAGTGTAATATGATGTTCCTACATGCGATTTTTCTGTATTTACCATGTGGCATTCCCTGAACTTCATGAATCTGTGGGTTGATGTTGTTCATTAGTTTCGGAAAACACCGGCCATTGCTCCTCAAATATTTATTCTATCCTATTCTCTCTCCTTTCCAAGTATCTAATTGCCTGTATGTTAGACCGTTTCACTGCCTCTTACATCTTTTATTTTCTTGTCTATTTGTTCCCTATTCTTCTTTTACCTGTGCTTCAGTCGATCGTTTTCAATTAACTCATCTTTCTTTTTTTTTTTTATTATACTTTAGGGTTTTAGGGTACATGTGCACAATGTGCAGGTTTGTTACCTATGTATCCATGTGCCGTGTTGATTTCCTGCACCCATTAACTCGTCATTTAGCATTAGGTGTATCTCCTAATGCTGTCCCTCCCCCCTCCCCCCACCCCACAACAGTCCCCGGAGTGTGATGCTCCCCTTCCTGTGTCCATGAGTTCTCATTGTTCAATTCCCACCTATGAGTGAGAACATGCGGTGTTTGGTTTTTTGTCCTTGCGATAGTTTACTGAGAATGATGGTTTCCAGTTTCATCCATGTCCCTACAAAGGACACGAACTCATCATTTTTTATGGCTGCATAGTATTCCATGGTGTATATGTGCCACATTTTCTTAATCCAGTCTATCGTTGTTGGACATTTGGGTTGGTTCCAACTCTTTGCTATTGTGAATAGTGCCACAATAAACATACGTGTGCATGTGTCTTTATAGCAGCATGATTTATAGTCCTTTGGGTATATACCCAGTAATGGGATGGCTGGGTCAAATGGTATTTCTAGTTCGAGATCCCTGAGGAATCGCCACACTGACTTCCACAATGGTTGAACTAGTTTACAGTCCCACCAACAGTGTAAAAGTGTTCCTATTTCTCCACATCCTCTCCAGCACCTGTTGTTTCCTGATTTTTTAATGATGGCCATTCTAACTGGTGTAAGATGGTATCTCACTGTGGTTTTGATTTGCATTTCTCTGATGGCCAGTGATGATGAGCATTTCTTCATGTGTTTTTTGGCTGCATAAATGTCTTCTTTTGAGAAGTGTCTGTTCATGTCCTCTGCCCACTTTTTGATGGGGTTGTTTGTTTTTTTCTTGTAAATTTGTTTGAGTTCATTGTAGATTCTGGATATTAGCCCTTTGTCAGATGAGTAGGTTGCAAAAATTTTCTCCCATTCTGTAGGTTGCCAGTTCACTCTGATGATAGTTTCTTTTGCTGTGCAGAAGCTCTTTAGTTTAATGAGATCCCATTTGTCAATTTTGGCTTTTGTTGCCATTGCTTTTGGTGTTTTAGACATGAAGTCCTTGCCCACGCCTATGTCCTGAATGGTATTGCCTAGGTTTTCTTGTAGGATTTTAATGGTTTTAGGTCTAACATATAAGTCTTTAATCCATCTTGAATTAATTTTTGTATAAGGTGTAAGGAAGGGATCCAGTTGCAGCTTTCTACATATGGCTAGCCAGTTTTCCCAGCACCATTTATTAAATAGGGAATCCTTTCCCCATTTCTTGTTTTTGTCAGGTTTGTCAAAGATCAGATAGTTGTAGCTATGCGGCATCATTTCTGAGGGCTCTGTTCTGTTCCATTGATCTATGTCTCTGTTGTGGTACCAGTACCATGCTGTTTTGGTTACTGTAGCCTTGTAGTATAGTTTAAAGTCAGGTAGCGTGATGCCTCCAGCTTTGTTCTTTTGGCTTAGGATTGACTTGGCAATGCGGGCGCTTTTTTGGTTCCATATGAACTTTAAAGTAGTTTTTTCCAATTCTGTGAAGAAAGTCATTGGTAGCTTGATGGGGATGGCATTGAATCTATAAATTACCTTGGGCAGTATGGCCATTTTCACGATATTGATTCTTCCAACCCATGAGCATGGAATGTTCTTCCATTTGTTTGTATCCTCTTTTATTTCATTGAGCAGTGGTTTGTAGTTCTCCTTGAAGAGGTCCTTCACATCCCTTGTAAGTTGGATTCCTAGGTATTTTATTCTCTTTGAAGCAATTGTGAATGGGAGTTCACTCATGATTTGGCTCTCTGTTTGTCTGTTATTGGTGTACAAGAATGCTTGTGATTTTTGTACATTAATTTTGTATCCTGAGACTTTGCTGAAGTTGCTAATCAGCTTAAGGAGATTTTGGGCTGAGACAATGGGGTTTTCTAGATATACAATCATGTCATCTGCAAACAGGGACAATTTGACTTCCTCTTTTCCTAATTGAATACCCTTTATTTCCTTCTCCTGCCTGATTGCTCTGGCCAGAACTTCCAGCACTATGTTGAATAGGAGCGGTGAGAGAGGGCATCCCTGTCTTGTGCCAGTTTTCAGAGGGAATGCTTCCAGTTTTTGCCCATTCAGTATGATATTGGCTGTGGGTTTGTCATAGATAGCTCTTATTATTTTGAGATACGTCCCATCAATACCTAATTTATTGAGAGTTTTTAGCATGAAGAGATGTTGAATTTTGTCAAAGGCCTTTTCTGCATCTATTGAGATAATCATGTGGTTTTTGTCTTTGGTTCTGTTTATATGCTGGATTACATTTATTGATTTGCGTATGTTGAACCAGCCTTGCATCCCAGGGATGAAGCCCACTTGATCATGGTGGATAAGCTTTTTGATGTGCTGCTGGATTCGGTTTGCCAGTATTTTATTGAGGATTTTGGCATCAATGTTCATCAAGGATATTGGTCTGAAATTCTCTTTTTTGGTTATGTCTCTGCCAGGTTTTGGTATCAGGACGATGCTGGCTTCATAAAATGTGTTAGGGAGGATTCCCTCTTTTTCTATCAATTGGAATAGTTTCAGAAGGAATGGTACCAGTTCCTCCTTGTACCTCTGGTAGAATTCAGCTGTGAATCCATCAGGTCCTGGACTCTTTTTGGTTGGTAAGCTATTGATTATTGCCACAATTTCAGAACCTGTTATTGGTCTATTCAGAGATTCAACTTCTTCCTGGTTTAGTCTTGGGAGGGTGTATTTGTCAAGGAATTTATCCATTTCTTCTAGATTTTCTAGTTTATTTGCATAGAGGTGTTTGTAGTATTCTCTGATGGTAGATTGTATTTCTGTGGGATCGGTGGTGATATCCCCTTTTTCGTTTTTTATTGCATCTATATGATTCTTCTCCCTTTTCTTCTTTATTAGTCTTGCTAGCGGTCCATCAATTTTGTTGATCTTTTCAAAAAACCAGCTCCTGGATTCATTAATTTTTTGAAGGGTTTTTTGTGTCTCAATTTCCTTCAGTTCTGCTCTGATTTTAGTTATTTCTAGCCTTCTGCTAGCTTTTGAATGTGTTTGCTCTTGCTTTTCTAGTTCTTTTAATTGTGACGTTAGGGTGTCAATTTTGGATCTTTCCTGCTTTCTCTTGTGGGCATTTAGTGCTATAAATTTCCCTCTACACACTGCTTTGAATGTGTCCCAGAGATTCTGGTAAGTTGTGTCTTTGTTCTCGTTGGTTTCAAAGAACATCTTTATTTCTGCCTTCATTTCATTATGTACCCAATAGTCATTCAGGAGCAGGTTGTTCAGTTTCTATGTAGTTGAGTGGTTTTGAGTGAGTTTCTTAATCCTGAGTTCTAGTTTGATTGCACTGTGGTCTGAGAGACAGTTTGTTATAATTTCTGTTCTTTTACATTTGCTGAGGAGAGCTTTACTTCCAACTATGTGGTCAATTTTGGAATAGGTGTGGTGCTGAAAAAAATGTATATTCTGTTGACTTGGGGTGGAGAGTTCTGTAGATGTCTATTAGGTCCACTTTATGTAGAGCTGAGTTCAATTCCTGGATATCCTAAATATATATGCACCCAACACAGGAGCACCCAGATTCATAAAGCAAGTCCTCAGTGACCTACAAAGGGACTTAAACTCCCACACAATAATAATGGGAGATTTTAACACCCCACTGTCAACATTAGACAGATCAACGAGACAGAAAGTTAACAAGGATAGTTAGCTCTTCTTGTTGAATTGATCCCTTTACCATTATGTAATGGCCTTCTTTGTCTCTTTTGATCTTTGTTGGTTTAAAGTCTATTTTATCAGAGACTAGGATTGCAACCCCTGCCTTTTTTTGTTTTCCATTTGTTTGATAGATCTTCCTCCATCCCTTTATTTTGAGTCTACGTGTGTCTCTGCACGTGAGATGGGTTTCCTGAATACAGCACACTGATGGGTCCTGACTCCTTATCCAGTTTGCCAGTCTGTGTCTTTTGATTGGAGCATTTAGCCCATTTACATTTAAGGTTAATATTGTTATGTGTGAATCTGATCCTGTCATTATGATGTTAGTTGGTTATTTTGCTCGTTAGTTGCTATAGTTTCTTCCTAGCCTCGATGGTCTTTACAATTTGGCATGTTTTTGCAGTGGCTGGAACCGGTTGTTCCTTTCCATGTTTAGTGCTTCCTTCAGGAGCTCTTTTAGGGCAGGCCTGGTGGTGACAAAATCACTCAGCGTTTGCTTGTCTGTAAAGTATTTTATTTCTCCTTCACTTATGAAGCTTAGTTTGGCGGGATAGGAAGTTCTGGGTTGAAAATTCTTTTCTTTAAGAATGTTGAATATCGGCCCCCACTCTCTTCTGTCTTGTAGAGTTTCTGCTGAGAGATCAGCTGTTAGTCTGATGGGCTTCCCTTTGTGGGTAACCCGACCTTTCTCTCTGGCTGCCCTTAACATTTTTTCCTTCATTTCAACTTTGGTGAATCTGACAATTATGTGTCTTGGAGTTGCCCTTCTCGAGGAGTATCTTTGTGGCATTCTCTGTATTTCCTGAATCTGAATGTTGGCCTGCCTTGCTAGATTGGGGAAGTTCTCCTGGATAATATCTTGCAGAGTGTTTTCCAACTTGGTTCCATTCTCCCCATCATTTTCAGGTACACCAATCAGACGTAGGTTTGGTCTTTTCACATAGTCCCAAATTTCTTGGAGGCTTTGTTCATTTCTTTTTATTCTTTTTTCTCTAAACTTCCCTTCTCTCTTCATTTCATTCATTTCATCTTCCATCAGCGATACCCTTTCTTCCAGTTGATCGCCTCTGCTACTGAGGCTTCTGCAATCTTCGCGTAGTTCTTGAAACTTGGCTTTCAGCTCCATCAGCTCCTTTAAGCCCTTCTCTCCATTGGTTATTCTAGTTATCCATTCTTCTAATTTTTTTTCAAAGTTTTTAACTTCTTTGCTATTGTTTTGAATTTCCTCTCGTAGCTCAGAGTAGTTTGATCGTCTGAAGCCTTCTTCTCTCAACTCATCAAAGTCATCCTCCATCCAGCTTTGTTCCGTTGCTGGTGAGGAACTGCGTTCCTTTGGAGGAGGAGAGGTGCTCCGTTTTTTAGAGTTTCCAGTTTTTCTGCTCTGTTTTTTCCCCATCTTTGTGGTTTTATCTACTTTTTGTCTTTGATGATGGTGATGCACAGATGGGTTTTTGGTGTGGATGTCCTTTCTGTTTGTTAGTTTTCCTTCTACCAGACAGGACCCTCAACTGCAGGTCTGTTGGAGTTTACTAGAGGTCCACTCCAGACCCTGTTTGGCTGGGTGTCAGCAGCGGTGGCTGCAGAACAGCGGATTTTCGTGAGACCACAAATTCAGCTGTCTGATAGTTCCTCTGAAAGTTTTGTCTCAGAGGAGTACCCGGTTGAATGAGGTGTCAGTCTGTGCCTACTGGGGGGGTGCCTCCCAGTTAGGCTGCTCAGGGGTGAGGGACCCACTTTAGGAGGCAGTCTGTCCGTTCTCAGATCTCCAGCTGCGTGCTGAGAGAACCACTACTCTCTTCAAAGCTGTCAGTCAGACAGGGACATTTAAGTCTGTGGAGGTTCTTGCTGAGTTTTTGTTTGTCTGTGCCCTGCCCCCAGAGGTGGAGCCTACAGAGGCAGGTAGGCCTCCTTGAGCTGTGGTGGGCTCCACCCAGTTCGAGCTTCCTGGCTGCTTTGTTTACCTAAGCAAGCCTGGGCAATGGCGGGCGCCCCTCCCCCAGCCTCGCTGCCGCCTTGCAGCTTGATCTCAGACTGCTGTGCTAGCAATCAGCGAGACTCCGTGGGCATAGGACTCTCCGAGCCAGGTGCGGGACACAATCTCCTAGTGTGCCGTTTTCCAGGCCCGTTGGAAAAGCGCAGTATTAGGATGGAACTGACCCGATATTCCAGGTGCCGTCTGTTTCCCCTTTCTTTGACTAGGAAAGGGAACTCCCTGACCCCTTGCGCTTCCCGAGTGAGGCAATGCCTCGCCCTGCTTCGGCTCGCGCACAGTGCGCTTCACCGACTGTCCTGCACCCGCTGTTAGGCACTCCCTAGTGAGATGAAACCGGTACCTCAAGCAGAAATGCAGAAATCACCCGTCTTCTGTGTCGCTGGGGCTGGGAGCTGGAGACCGGAGCTGTTCCTATTCGGCCATCTTGGCTCCACCCTCCTAACTCATCTTTCAATCACAAACTTGTCTTCTTCTGCATCTAATCTGCTATTAAACTCATTTAATGGGTAAGAGCAGATTTTTCCACTCAAGAATTTTCATATTATTCTCTTTTATAGATTCCAAGTCTCTGGTAAAAATACCATCTTTTTTTTTTTTCTATTTTCTTGTACATATTAATCATAGTTATTTTAAAGCCCTTGTCTTTTATGGCCAATGTCTGGACTACCTGTAGGTCTGTTTCTATTGCCTATTTTTTCGCTTAGTTTTCAATCATATGGTACTTCATATGGGGCTTGTAATAGCCGTATCATTTTATGAGACCAATCCTATTAGATAAATCCTTAAGAGACCTCCAGATATTTATAATATGTTCATAAGGCAGATGCTTCTTCCCCAAATCACAAAGATATCTACTTATAAGCAAATATGTAAAGAGACAAACATCACTATCTGGTTTATACCATTTGGGGTTCTTGAGACTCAGGGATTTCCAGCATTCAATATTCATTCAACAAGTACTTGAGATCCTATTTTGTGTCTGCACCGTTCTAGTGCTGGGGATTTTTGGTGATCAAGGTAAGGTCTCTGTCCACTGGAATTTGCATTTCATTGAGGAAAGACACAAAAAATAAATAGCAAGAAAATGAGCAGATAATCATGAGTGCTGTGCTGATAATTAAAATAGAAAGACATGATAAAGAGTAATGTGGTGACTACTTCATATTGAATGGTTAGGGAAGGATTATTTCGGGGAAAGTGACTCCAAAGATGATAATTTAATGACAAGAAGGAACCAAGTTATTATTGAAAAAGCCAGGGCCGGGCGCGGTGGCTCACGCCTGTAATCCCAGCACTTTGGGAGGCCGAGGCGGGCGGATCACGAGGTCAGAAGATCGAGACCATCCTGGCTAACACAGTGAAACCCCGTCTCTACTAAAAATACAAAAAATTAGCCGAGGTGGCGGGCGCCTGTAGTCCCAGCTACTCAGGAGGCTGAGGCAGGAGAATGGCGTGAACCCCGGAGACGGAGCCTGCAGTGAGCGGAAATCACACCACTGCACTCCAGCCTGGGCGACAGGGAGACTCCATCTCGAAAAAAAAAGAAAAAGAAAAAGCCTTTGAGGCAGAAGAAAGAACTAGTGCAAGATCCTAAAAGAGGATTGAGTTTGGCACATTCAAGGAAAGGAAAGAAGGTCAGAGTTATAGGAGAGAAGAGGTTCAGAGTCAAAGAACTGAGTCAATAGACAGGAATTCTATCACGTAGGGCTTTATATGTCAGAGTAAGGAGTTCAGATTTCTCCTTACTCTGATAAGAAGCCACGGAAGGAATTTAAGCAGGAGGGGAACAGGATCTGCTTTCTATTTTGAAAAAAGTAGTTTTCAGAAGAGCAAGATTGGAAGCTGAGAAACAAGTTAGGTGCTAATTGTACTGGTCCAGGAGAAGAATGGTGAGGGCTTAGATGAAGTTGTCCTCATCCAAGCAGTGGAGATGAACACCTAGATTTGGAAATCATTGGCATGTAGATGCTATTTGTAGATGCCTCAGGACTAAATGAGACTCCTGTATTTCTTAGCCAAGTCAAGTATATAGAAACATGATATCCTGGGACCAGAAGAGACATTAAAGATCCTTTAGGCCGGCTGGGCCCCATGGCTCACACCTGTAATGCCAGCACTTTGGGAGGCTGAGGCAGGCAGATCACGAGGTCAGGAGTTCAAGACCAGCCTGACCAATATGGTGAAACCCTTTCTCTACCAAAAATACAAAAATTAGCCGGATGTGGTAGCGTTCGCCTGTAATCCCAGCTACTCAGGAGGCTGAGGCAGGATAATTGTTTGAACCCAGGAGGCAGAGGTTGCAGTGAGCCAAGATCTCACCACTGCACTCCAGCCTGGGTGACAGAGCGAGACTCCATGTAAAAAAAAAAAAAAAAAGATTCTTTAGGCCAATCCCATTGTTTTATAAGTAGGGAAATTGAGGCCAAGTGAGGTTAAGTGCTGTCTTCATAGTCATATAGTTCATCAGAATCTAGGATTTCCTTACTTAGTTCAGTGCATTTTCATTACCTTCTGCTTCTGAAAGAGTTGAAAGAGTACAACTTATCTTCAAAGTTATGGTAAATATTTGTTGAAAGAAATAATTATACTCTGTGCAATATTGGATTTTAAATGACCAAAAAATTTAAAAAAAAAGAAGAAACCACAAATGCATTGCTTAAAAATATTTCACTATCAATCTGAATTCAAATAAAAAAGCAGCTTCGTTGGCAGACTAGTTGGCTCCGTGAAAAATGAATGAGCAGAAACATTTTTATCCAAATTATTGTAGCTGATGCCACCTTCTTTTTAAAAGAGTGTTTTAAATTAAAAGACCAATCATTTCTTCATCATCTAGAGGGGGAAGAAACTTGTAATGTGAAATCCCATTTACTGAGTTGTTAGATAGGATAGTAAAATTCCACAGACCTGGGTTTACACACACACACATATGCACATACATTTACAATTGTATTGCATAGACAGCAAGTGTGTGTCTTGCTTCTACCAACGCAGTACAAAAGGAAGCTGAGAGAGTCAAGGGAAAACCCTGTCCACGTTGTGTTGACACAGTTAGAGTAATGTGAAAGAGTCAAAAGTTGAAACCGATACTAAGACTACTATCAGATTTAGCAGAAAAGAGCTCTTCTAGGTACTGCAGATAAAATAATACGCCAATAACTGATTGATCATTCCTTTTATGAAAGTACCACTTAGTTGTTTGTGAAACCCTCAGTAGCTTTAAAAGATACTCCAAATATCATATCCCAGATATTGTTCCACCTGTCTTTTCTGAAAAAGAAGCAACAACTGTACCTTTCTCCAGTGCCTGTGTCCGGTAAACTCTTGGCAACAACATTATAGACAATCACTAGCACTATTTAACCTCTTTGAGCCTCTATTTCCTGATCAGTAAAATGAAACAGGTGATCACTTGGGAATCCCCTGGAGTCTTTGAAATCATAATTCTAAGATTTGTCAAAGCCAAAATCAATAAAAAGAAGAAAATAGGTTCTAAGATAACGCGAGACTAGCTTTATTTTTTTTCTGTGCTTGGGCAGAGCTGTGACCAGCCACCTGGAACATCATATTGGATTCTGACTCCCTTTCTTTCTGCACCAAATTAAAGTACCTTTTCTTCGGTATTTCACTGAATCTTTAAAGTAGTCAATAGTAAACACCATTTTGTAAACAAAGTCTCATCTGGTAACTACAAAATATAAATATATCTTTCAGACACGATCTCAGATGAATTCTTCAGTGCAAATGGAAATGGCTTTTTTCAATGTATTAAGACATGGTAGATAACTAGCCTAATGCGAAGACTTGATCTAGTGTAAGGTCAGTAGACAAAAGACCACCTGTGAAAACCAAGGGTTGTACCCTTTTAGTAAGGGGAACTTTGTCTTCTGTTGGCCTAAAACCAGTTTGTGAGGTCTTTGCAGGAGCCGATGCCACACCAGTGAATGTCAACAGATGAGTAGAAGTCTTCAGCTTGCTGATTGCCCACTCAAGAGCCAGGCCTCTCTTCCTGCATCTTCCTTAGTTCAGCAAATTCTCTACATTTAGGGAAAAAGAAATCACCTCAACATCAATCTTGATTCCCTCTATTGCCAATAAATGTTGACCCCATTTAAAGTCAACTCAAGTTTGACACATGTTATGGTAAGGAGCTTCTATATTTTCCGGGATTTTAGGAATTTGGTGGTAGAACAGAAAACAGTCCTCATATTATTATTAGTTTTTCTTTTAACAACTATAGTTACTTTATTATGGTACCCCCAGCACCTAGCACAGTGCCTGATAGGTAGTAAGCACACAGTCTTTGTTGAAAGCTGAGCAAATGAATGAATGAACAGACCTCCTTATAGTCTGGTGAGAAACATGTGACTTGAAGGTGGAGAGTAGAACTACATTTACAGTTCACTTCAAAATTTCCCCACTGGCTAGTGCTCTTATTATTAAAATAATTCCCTCTCCATCCACAAGGTAGGTTCGAGGAACTCCACTTCTTTCTCCTTTGTTTTGGGGCTTTTAAGAATCTTCTTGGCCAGGTACAGTGGCTCAGGCCTGTAATCCTAGCACTTTGGGAGGCCAAGATGGGCGGATCACATGAGGTCAGGAGTTTGAGACCAGCCTGACCAATATGGAAAAACCCTATCTCTACTAAAAATACAAAATTAGAAGGGCGTGGTGGTGCACACCTGTAATCCCAGCCACATGGAAGGCTGAGGCAGGAGAATCGCTTGAACCCAGGATGTGGAGGTTGTGGTGAGCTGAGATCACGCCATTGCAATCCAGCCTGGGCAACAAGAGCGAAACTCTGTCTCAAAAAAAAAAAAAAAAGAAAATCTTCTCATAGTTGGCCCTCCAAAGCTACCACTTTACCTTCCCTTTTCTTTGTCACAATCTTTCTTTTGACTCTGCTCTTTTCTCTCTACTCACAGCTTTAGACTTGGTACTTCAAACTGTTTGGGGGATTCCAGAGCCCACCTTCATCCAAGCAGGTATTTTATGAACATTATCTCATTCATTATTTTCTCCATTTTATAAGTAAATAAAATTAGACTATGATCGGTCCCACAGGAAGTAGAAAAGAGTAGGAAAGGCTGTGCAGTGGCTGATGCCTGTAATCTTAACACTTTGGGAGGCCAAGGTGAGAGTATCTCTTGAGTTCAAGACCAGCTTGGAAAATATAGCTAGGCCCTGTCCCTATAACAAAACAAAGCAAAACAAAACAAAATTAGCCAGGCACAGTGGCACATGCCTGTAGTCCCAGCTATTCAGGAGGTGGAGGCTGAGACTGGAGGATTGCTTGAGCCCAGCTAGGATCACACCACTGAACTCCAGCCTGGGTGACAAAGCTGGGTGACAAAGCCTGTCTCTAAGTAAAATAAAAGAGTAGAAAGCAAAAAGATCAGTTTTGCTCCAAAGCCTGTCTTCTGTCCATTTCACCTTATCACCTCGATTATCCAGAAGCCCCCTAAAGTAAATTACATCCTCACCTCTTCTCAGATTCCACCTGAGATTACTGAACATGGTACAACCTTGAAGACTCAAAGGCATAATGAGAAACATGATTTCCAGGGTAATGGAGATGACTACAGCACGCAGGACTAGTTGACCAAACACAAAATGACACCTAGATGCTATAATTTTTGAATCTTTGTGTCTGGCTCTTTTTCTTTTTCCATTGCCAGCCATCTTGTCAATTTCTAGAAAGTTCTTGATCTCCCTTGAATTAGTTGTTTCTAATCTGTGGGCTAAGAAACCAGCTAACCAGATTTATTAGGATCATGTCTAAAATGGGAGAAGATGATTGCTGAATGACAAAGTAAGAAGATGGAAATAAAGTACATGAATAGAGAGCTTAGTGCATGAGCTCTGTGGCATTTATTCTAACTTCTCAGGGGCCTTTTTCTTTGAACTGTGTACTCTGTGGCTGAGATTATTGGAAAAGTGACCTCTGGGTAAGTGAGTTATTACTGCAAAAAGGCATTGTTTCCTTTCAAATGAATAAGAATGGCAGCTAATACCATATTCTGTTTTCTTTGTAGAATGAATTCTCTGTTAAAAATAAGGTAACAAAAAACTAACAATAAAAAAAGGTAGAGCAATATACTCTAGGAAACAAGACCTAAAGTGAGTCCATTATATGAATAGCTAAGTTGATAGGAAAATAAATGTTGTTTTGCTTATAACACTGAAAAGTCAATAAGCAGCAAATGAACTTTGGAGCAGCCAGGCCGATATTCATTTAGATGCCCTTCGTAATTAAAAACAACGCCCAAACAAAATAAAGCAAGAGCGGTAAACACAATGCCTACCAGGGTCCCATCTGCAGGTGAGCAAATTGGTGTACAAATACATTTGTAAAACATTCAGGAGACATCAATAGCTTATTAATGAAGAGAATAGGGGAGGGGTTCCTTTATTCAGAGTGGGTCAACAGTTTAAATTATAGTAAGGAATTTGAAATGGAAACTGCTGGTAAAAATATTTAGAACACCAACATGGCAAAAAACAAAAACAAAGAGAACACCCTTAAAGCCTCAGATCTTTATACTCTTGATAATTGTTCAATAAAGATTTAATGGCCTTTATCTGGTTGTAACACTGCCCATTCTTCACCTGCTCATGACAAATAACATCTCCTTTACCCTTGCCATTTTTTTTTTTTTTTTTTTTTTT
>NW_026652291.1:15691220-15870505 GCF_009828535.3 Hylobates moloch | reverse complement strand
ACGGAGTCTCGCTGTGTCGCCCAGGCTGGAGTGCAGTGGCGCAATCTCGGCTCACTGCAAGCTCCGCCTCCCGGGTTCACGCCATTCTCCTGCCTCAGCCTCTCCGAGTAGCTGGGACTACAGGCCCCTGCCACCACGCCCGGCTAATTTTTTGTATTTTTAGTAGAGACGGGGTTTCACTGTGGTCTCGATCTCCTGACCTCGTGATCCGCCCGCCTCGGCCTCCCAAAGTGCTGGGATTACAAGCGTGAGCCACCGCGCCCGGCCCAGAGCTTCTTAAGACTATCTTCAGGCAGCCATGAAGGATAAAGAATATTTTATTGATGAATATAAACACCTTTGATATTTTAACCACTGTCTTGGACTCTAACCCTAGTTTGTGTGCCAGAGATTCTAAGTTGACTTTTTCGTGTGTGCCAGCTCCTATCATTTGATTGTGCCTTCCAGAGTGTTATGTTGAGAAAGTTTCTGAACTCACATTTGTGCTCAACAGGAAGAAATGTAGTGGTTGATTGATAATGTCTGCCATTGGCAAGATAGAGGTGATGACAATATGTATGCCAAAAAATTACCATCCCTGTCCTAGATCCTGCCTACAGTGAGTTGAGAGACACCTGGTTCCTGTTGAATTTCTTTCTTTGGCACTGGTTCAGTTCCTTTTATCCAATTCTTACTTGTGGAATATCCAAGCATTTTGTTTCTGCATTGAAAGAGTATAAAATATATATGAATTTATTTGTTGGCTATGTGGTGGGTAGATTATATATATTATGGAAATAATTTAAAGTGGTTGAAGAGGATTTAACACACATATGCTTTCAATATGACCAACACAAACACACATTATGAGAGAACAAAAAATGATGTCCCAGTAAAGGTTTTCTCAATTTCTCAACCTAGCTCCTGACAGAGTCAGAATCCCTTCTGTGTAAACATTTTTTAAAAATTAAAGAGAGCGGCTGGGCACGGTGGCTCACACCTGTAATCCCAGCACTTTGGGAGGCTGAGGTGGGTGGATCACCTGAGGTCAGGAGTTCGAGACCAGCCTGGCCAAGGTGGTGAAGTCCCATCTCTACTAAAAATACAAAAATTAGCCCGGCATAGTGGCATGCACCTGTAATCCCAGCTGTGGCAGGAGAATCGCTTGAACCTGGGAGCTGGAGGTTGCAGTGAGCTGAGATCGCGCCACTGCACTCCAGCCTGGCGACAGAGTGAGACTCCATCTCTAATAATAATAATAATAATAATAATGATAAAGAGAGCAAGTTTTTAACCAGATTATAGGATGAAAAAGGTTAACAACATTGATCAACAGGAAATGCTATGATTTATGTCATAGCAGCAAATTATTTATGTAATTCTATAAACTTGAATATACTCTTGACTGAGAAGTAAATGGAAGGAGGGCAGCTCTTTAGAAGAAATCAGAAGAGGAATAAAAGGAAGAAGGAATGTTACATTCAGATATCCAGTCATTCAAGGAATGTAGGGCTCCTGCCCTCAAGGAGCTTGCAGTCTAATTTAGGTTGGTACATGTATGTGTACCTAGCCATGTGTTTGGAGAACTACCAGCTAGTGGATGCTGACTGTTTGTGGTAAGAAAATAAGTCAGGCATACACCATGATCTCATCTATGCTCTAGTAGGTAGAAGTTCCTCCAGAAGCCTAGCAGGCTATTCTTAATATCAACTACCTTGCATCTTTTGAAAATAAAAAAAGTACAAAATAACTACATAAGTGTATAAGTATTTAAACAAATTAATTTCTTCAGAAGAGGGTCTCTTTCTCACTTACCCTTGTACAACCTATGCAATGACTAAAGTGTAATAATAGTTGAATGAGGAAATGAAAATAAATTAAAAAGAATGTAGAAAACCATCACCTTTCCCTTGACTTTTGGCCTGCACTGTATAATAGCCACTAGCTACTTGTGTCTATTAAACGCTTGAAATGTGGCTAGTCTGAATCAAGGTGTGCTGCAACTGTAAAATGCACCCTGGATTTTGAAGACTTAGAATTAAAAAAGTGAAATATACCATTACTAATTTTGTCTATTGATTCCATGTTGAAATGATAATATTTTTGATACATTGTATTAAGAGATCTTACTAAAATTAATTTCACCTGTTTCTTTTTACTTATTTAGTGTGGCTTCTAGAAAATTTAATATCATGTGCCCTCAATTTTCTTGGCCAGGTGTGGTGGTTCATGCCTGTAATCCAAGCACTGTGGGAGGCTGAGGTGAAAAGATTGCTTGAGCCCAGGAGTTCAAGACCAGCCTGGGCAACATAGCTAGACCTCGCCTCTACCAAAATAATTTAAAAATTAGGTGGGGGCCGGGCGCGGTGGCTCATGCCTGTAATCCCAGCACTTTGGGAGGCTGAGGTGGGCGGATCACGAGGTCAGGAGATCGAGACCATCCTGGCTAACACGGTGAAACCCCGTCTCTACTAAAAAAATACAAAAAATTAGCCGGGCGAGGTGGCGGGCGCCTGTAGTCCCAGCTACGCGGGAGGCTGAGGCAGGAGAATGGCGTCAACCCAGGGGGGCGGAGCCTGCAGTGAGCCGAGATCGCGGCACTGCACTCCAGCCTGGGTAAAAGAGCGACACTCTGTCTCAAAAAAAAAAAAAAAAAAAAAAAAAATTAGCTGGGGATGGTGGCATATACCTGTAGTCCCAGCTGTTTGGGAGGCTGAGGCAGGAGGATCGCTTGAGCCCAGGAATTCGAGATTACAGTGATCTGTGATCAGGCCACTGCACACCAGCTGGAGGAAAGTGAGACCCTGGCTCTAAAAAGATGTTTTTTTTTTTGTTTTTTTTTTTTTTGAGACGGAGTCTCACTCTGTCACCCAGGCTGGAGTGCAGTGGCACAATCTCGGCTCACTACAAGCTCTGCCTCCCGGGTTCACGCCATTCTCCTGCCTCAGCCTCTCCGAGTAGCTGGGACTACAGGCGCCTGCCACCACGCCTGGCTAATTTTTTTTGTATTTTTAGTAGAGATGGGGTTTCACCGTGGTCTCGATCTCCTGACCTCGTGATCCGCCTGCCTCGGCCTCCCAAAGTGCTGGGATTACAAGCATGAGCCACCACGCCCGGCCAAGATTTTTTTTAATAAAAAAGTAAAATTCCCTAAGTGGCTTGTTCTATGTTTCTATAAAATAGTGCTGCTACAGACAATTCTTTCCTTAAAACTTTCAAGATGGATGGTGGTGTGGTTTATTTGTGAAGATTCAGAGACAGGTAAACAGTTTATGTTAATTTATTCTTTGAGTCTGGAAAATTATTCCTCTATCTATCTGAAAGGACAAAAATGTCATGAGTGCCTATAGCAGGCAGGTCACAAACTTTTCCTCTACAGGGACAGATAGTAAGTATCTTAGGTTTTGAGGATTAAATGGCCTCTGTTGCAACTATTCAACTCTGTTCATATAGTGTGAAAGCAGCCACTGACAACACCTGAGAGTGTGGCTATGTCCCAATCAAACTTTATTTATAAAATCAGGCAGCCTTGCAATTAGTCACTAGGAATTTCTCAGTAAATAATTATACCAGCATGACAGAAATACACCAAAAGATAAGAGGATTTGACACAAGTGGTCAAATCCTGTTCAAAAACACACATTGTCATATTTACCAATTATAGGACTAATTTGGCATAAGGGGGACCCAACCTAAAATCATGAAACTCTGCACTAAAGATGGCTTTAAAACAAACTAATTTTTAAAGTTTATGCATACTGCATTTAGTGTACTGCCCCATATACTAATTCATTATAAAGCTATTTATCTCTAAAATGATTTAATATTTGTAATTTTAAAGGAAAAACAAATATGTCCAAACACAATCCATTGCAATCTATCCTAATGTCTGTTTTCCCCATGGTCTGAGGAGATCATGAGCTCTCAGCCAATGAGAGAGAATATGACAGACTATGCTGTATCCTCCTATCCATTGAGTATTACTGTACTATACGGCTTACACTCTCAACCACCAATCAGCTCTTTGCTGTGTTACTTGAATCGATTTTGTAACATGTTGTTTAGTTTGTGGTGGTGACCTCTCTTTTAGACGCTTATCTTGTGCTCTGGTCAATAGTTTTGATCCATTAATGACTAACAAAAGTACACATGTGATAAGACTAGACGTGATTTCAAAGGAAGAGTATCATGAGGGATTTTAAAAGTAAGTTTTAATGGCTAGGTGTGGTGGCTGGAGCCCATAATCCTGGCACTTTGGGAGGCCGAGGCAAGAGGATCACTTGAGCCCAGGAGTTTGAGACTAGCCTGGGCAACATGGTGAGACCCTCTCTCTATTAAAATACACACATACATAAAAGAACAAAAAGTTTTATGATCGCTTGAGGCACCCTCATGGACAGCATGGACATAGTTGAGAAACAAGAGTGAAAGTCAGCAAATGCTTGGGATTGGTAGGAATTGTTGGACATTGGGAAGGGCATCATGAACACCTCTGCAGCCCGGCATGGGGAGAAACCACAGTGGGAAGTGTCTGCCCTTTCTGGGGATTTGGAAATAGACATAAGATTGGTAATACAGCAATGTGGGATGCTGGGCACACAACCCCACAGGGACGGGGCTTTAATAGGCTCCTACAGTACTGGTTTGAGTAGTGGTCCCATTTCTGGAAATGCACGTCCCCCAGTAAATAAGTTTAACTGAAGTATAAGAATTCAAACTAAATTTTTTCCAGTTTGTTTTGACAAATAGGATATCTTTGGACCCGCTTTAATAAGTCTATTTTAAAATGTAACGTACATGTGTCATTCATTATATATTCAACCATGTAAATATCTTGAAAACAGTTTATTTTCTAAAGTAGGTTTAATATTTTCCTCCAAAATATTTTTAAACCATTAATTTCCATGACAAACCCTGTAATACAAAAGTAATCTCTGAGCCGATCTCTGACCACATCATGACAAGTTCTAAATCGGCACCATCTAAATTAGAGCACCCACCAGCTAAACAGCAGCATCTGTCATTAATCTCTTTGTAAACTTATTTTTCTGCTCAAAAAGAGATAATAAAATTGTGCTTGTAAGTTAGGGTTTAAAATTGGAAAGGGATATATGATTCCTTTAAAGAAGATAGTCTGCTTCAGAAAGCCGTTTGTATTCCATTCTAGGTTAGAGATGGTTACCAAGGAGACCGCTCAACTTCATCAGTAGGCTTCTAGGATTGGGAATCTAGTGGGCTCTCAGGAAATATTTGTAGAAAGAAAAAGAAAGAGAGAAAGAAAAAAGGAAGAATGAGAGGAAGGGAGGGAGGACAGGCTTTCTCCTATTAGAAAAAAACACTGCAATGGTTAATTTTATGTATTAACTTGGCTAGACCATGGTACCCAGGTATTTGGCCAAAAATTATTCTAGATGTTTCTGTGAAGGTAGTATTTTTAAAGATAAAATTAACATTTAAATCAGTAGACTTGAGGGAATTCTGCAAGCAGACTGCCTTTGGAGTCTCACTGCAGCAGCAACTCTTTCCTGGGCCCTCATTCCCGCTACACAACCTTCTCTCTCCAGCCTGACCTTTGGCCCCATGTGGCATTCCCTATGACTAGTCCAAGGAAGAGAAAACTCAAACCTGGATTATAATTGTTCTGTGAGATATGCAGGCACCACTGAAAGTAGACAGCTTCAGCACGACAGCCCCTTTTGGGGGCATCTCTGAAGGACAGTGGTGAAGGGAAATCCCCCACTGTGGGCAGAACTTTGGGCAGTGCACCTGGTTGTTCATTTTGCTCAGAAGGAGAAATGGCCACATATGCAATTATATACCAACTCATGAGCTATAGCCAATGGTTTGGTTGGACGGTCAAGGACTTGGAAGGAGCATGTTTGGAAAATCGATGACAAGGAAGTCTGGGGAAGAGATGTGTGGATAGACCTGAATGGATGAAATATGTGAATATGAAATAGATCTGAATGGATGAAATATGTAAAGATATTTGTGTCCCTTGTGAATTCTCACTAAAGGATGACCTCAGCAGAGGAGAACTTAGGTAATCAAGTGGGTAAGATGACCCATTTTAGTTTTGTTTTTAATTTTTAAAAAAGTAGTCAAATGCAGTAGTGAGAAGGGGAGAAAAGTGGAACAAGGAGTTCTACCTGTAACTGATGGTGCACAATCCATTGAGATAACTCACTATCTTCGGACCAGCCAAGAGGACCCATGTTGTGAATACCAGTCAGCCTCTTTCCCCAGCCACCTCTGTCATTGCCCAGTGGACTCATGAACAAAGTGGCCACAGCTAGTACCCTGTAGTCCTAGCTACTTGGGAGGCTGAGTTGGGAGGATCACTTGAGTCCAGGAATTTGAGGTTGTAGTGAGCTGTGATCGCGTCACTGCACTCCAATCTGGGTGACAGAGCGATACTATCTCAAAAATAAAAAATTAAATTCTAAAAAAGACCGAGATCTTCCAAGGAAGAGGGAATTGTGCCTCCAGACTGCTTTTGGACTCAAGCTGCAACATGGACTCTTTCCTGGGTCTGTAGCGTGCAGGTATGCCCAGCAGATTCTGAATCTGACAGCCTCCACAATCACTTGATTCAATTCCCTAAAATCTCAATCTCTTCTCTTCCTCTCTCTCTCTCTCGTGTGTGTGTGTGTGTGTGTGTGTGTGTGCGTGTCTGTACATATATATGTATAGACACACACATGCTGTAGTTCTCTTTCTCTGGAGAACCGTAAAACAAGCATAATATAAAGTCACATTGTGGTGCTGATATAAACTCATCATATATGTCTATAAGTGCTTTCTGTGGCAGGGCGCGGTGGCTCACGCCTGTAATCCCAGCACTTTGGGAGGCCGAGGCAGGCGGATCACGAGGTCAAGAGATGGAGACCATCCTGGCCAACATGGTGAAACCCCATCTCTACTAAAAATATAAAAAATTAGCCAGGTGTGGTGGCATGCGCCTGTGGTCCCAGCGAGGTAGAGGTAGACGTAGAGGTTGCAGTGAGCCGAGATCACGCCACTGCACTCCAGCCTGGTGACAGGGCAAGACTCTGTCTCAAAAAAAAAAAAGTGCTTTCTGTAATGATTGCTGTTACATAGAAAGATAGATGGTGTGACACAAAGCAGGAAGACAAGCGAGGTTCCTGGTGAACGCAGCAGTAAATAGCAGGAGGTGAGGCTCTCCTGGTATAAACATTCCAACCCCCTACTGAAGAAAATTCAGAATGGGTCTTCGATTTTTAAGCAAAGGGGAGATGAGCCCGATAGTCTCAGCCTTGCAGTGGGTAGGTGAGAGCAGAGGAGCCATCTGTCCTGGAAAGTCCATTTGTTTAATGAATCCCACCAGCCATACAAGCAGATCTAATCCTAGTGGCTCTGAAAGCCAGGAGCTTTGGGAAAAGTTACGGCGCTAGCCAGACAGAGCAGTCAGGGGCTATGATTAGAAGTATAATGATTCCAATGCTGAAAACAATTTTTTTCTACAAAGCTTTAAGAAAAAACAAAGATTAGACAATGACTGATAAGATTTAAGGATGGGTGAAAATGTAGCAAATGTACTTAGGCGTATATTTTCTTTAGTAATTTACTCGGTGGGGCTGTCTGCTTTTTAATGTTATCTGTTTTAATAAAGAGATCTCTCCTTTGTAAAGGAAATTATAATTAGGTTGTAAACTAAATTAATCTTTCAGTTAATCATACCTTTGGGAGATCTGGGTGTTTTAGACTGGAAAGCTCTAATGTAAGAATCGTCACTTACTTAGTGGCCACTACCCTAATCATATGCAAATACTAAGAGGAACTAAACAATCTCTTGAGTGCTGAACTTACAAACTCAACCCCAACAAAGAGAAAAAATCAGAGGACCAAAACAGTATTAAAATTTCCGTATGCATGTGAACCTCAAATGCAGTACAGAGTCTCCTGACACTGTCAAACGTCAATAATAATTATAACAAAGTGGCATTCTAGGCACCCAATCAATGGTTTTGAACTTTTTCAAGATGACAACTCCCTTATGGTATTTTCAAAACTTTCAGTATCCCCTTAGAGTGGTAGTTGTATTTTAGTATCTGATGCAAAAATAATGAGACAGCATTACTAAGAATTTGGAAGTTATGGAGCAGTGGCTCACACCTGTAATCCCAGCACTTTGGGAGGCTGAGGTGGGCGGATCACTTGAAGCCAGGAGTTGGAGACCAGCTTGGCCAACAGGGCAAAATCCTGTCTCTACTAAAAATACAAAAATTAGCCAGGCATGGTGGCAGGCGCCTGTAGCCCCAGCTATTCTGGAGGCTGAGGCACGAGAATCGCTTGAGCCCGGGAGGTGGAGGTTGCAGTGAGCTGAGATCATGCCACTGCACTCCAGCCTGAGTGACACAGCAAGACCCTGTCTCAAAAAAAAAATTGGAAGTTATTATTTTAAATGAATGTGTAAAATATTACTCATAAAAACTGTATATATTGAGAATGGTAGTTCACATGTGTATGATTTATTTAGTCTAGGTGTGTACATGGATTCATAAGTCCTTTGCATAATTCCTTGGCAGCCTCAGAGCTCTTTAGCCACTGGTTTAGATAATGGGGTGTGAAGCTTCTCAACAACCTAAATGTCTTTAAGGACCCCGCATGTTACAGCAAACGCAAGGTCATCTCTCTGGCTGCCATGGCTAGGCAATGTCTCATACTTTATCATGATTTATCATGACTTATCATGGCCTCCACTGATACCATAGCTTCCTAACTGTCTCACTGCCTCCGCTCACCTCCACTCCTTCTCCCAATTCTAATTCACCCTCCATATTACGGCCAGAGCCACCTTTCTAAACATCTAGATGGGCCCACGCCATTTCCCCACTCAAACCTATTCATGGCTCTTCATCACCAAGAGCAGCCTTCTCAGATTTGAGCACACATCAGACTCCTTTGGAAGACTGTTAAAATGCACATGATGGGGCTCCATTCCCAGAGTTTCTGACTCAGTAAGTGTGGGGTGGAGGCTAACGATTTGCCTTTCCAACAGGTTTGCAGGTGATGGTGGTGGTGCTGGTCCAGGGGCCCCATTTAAGAACCACTGCCCTAGGGTATAAAACCCAGACTTCTTAGTATGTATAACGAAGTATGTCCTTTCTGGTCTGGACCCTGACATCTCTCAAATTTTGTCTGCTGCCTGGTTTGCTCTTTACTCCTTATCTACTTGTCAATTTCTACTCCTTTTAAGCTCAAGCCTCATCTCCCTCTCAGAGGGCCCTCCAGGTGAAATTAATTGATTCATCTTTCATGTTCCCATTGACTTGGTTCACATCTTCATCTTGTAGCATGCATCATATCTCATTGCAATCATTAGCTTACACATGTCTGCCTCACCCACTAGATTGAGGGCTCCATGAAGACAAGGATCTAGTCGTCCATCTTAGCGTTCCCAGCACTAGAACACAGAAGGTGTTTAATAAGCATTTCTGCATACTTTTGAACCAGTACAAATAGCAAACACAAAACTTTTTAAAGACACATTCTCTAGGGCAGTTAGAAACCCTGTACCCTGTTGCCTCACATCCGTAGATTAGATTGTTGGCAGAGTTCAAGACTCAAGAGGTCAAATGCTGCTTACAGCAAAGAAAGTAATACGCTAACACCCTGCAGCTATTTGTGATCCCGATTAAAAAGGACACATGTGACTGGTGAGGTGGCTCACACCTGTAATCCCAGCACTTTGGAAGGCAGAGGCAGGCGGATTGTCTGAGCTCAGGAGTTTGAGACCAGCCTGGGCAACATGGTGAAACTCATCTCTACTAAAAATAGAAAAAATTAGCTGGGTGTGGTGGTGCATGCCTGTAATCCCAGCTACTCAAGAGGCTGAGACACGAGAATCGCTTGAACCTGGGAAGCAGAAGTTGCAGTGAGCCGAGATCGCACCATTGCACCACTCCAGCCTGGGTGACAGAGCAAGATTCTGTCTCAAAAAAAAAAAAAAAAAAAAGGACACGTGTACATATATATGTCATGCATGCAAATAAAATTAAGAAACATATGAAATCTTTATTGGCATCTAAGACTAGATTGGTAGCAGACCAAAAACTTGTGTTTGTCTCTGAAATTCTGTATGGTTCAATGAAAATCAGAGATGGTTTCACCTTCATCCCAGCAACATAGCACTAAAGCAAAGGCAACAACAATATTTCAGTGATCCTTTCCATAGGCCTTTTACAAACCCTGTTGAGGACTTCCCAACAACACAATAACTGGAGGATGGCCATGAGAGATGGTGGCAGGGGGTTAAATGTTTGAGATTGTGCATGGTCCAAGAGGTAAAGAGAAAAAATAGAGCTTATAAGAACATTCAATGTGGCTGCAAATACAAAGTGGATGATATGTGTACCAGGGTCTCAAGACTATTTGTACAGTTGCCTCTGGAGAGATAGCTGCACAATTAGAAAGCAGCACCTTCCAAGGTAAACAATGCTGTGTTATGTATACAGAGTCTATTATTCTATTACTGGCTCCTACATGAGGCATATTCTGGTTAATCACACACTGACTAGTAGAAGAGTTTGCATTATAGTTCCAAGGATCAGTCTTAGGATACCTGATCTCTAACTGCCATAACCTGTCAATTCTCATTCCCTCTCTCCCTTCCTTCCTCCCTCCTTTCCTCCCTTCTCTCTCTCTTCCTTCCTTCTGACTCCTCTGCCTTCATATATTCACGTAATTTTTTAAATGTATGTATCTACACACATCCTCCATTCTTCAATTACTTCTCATGACTTTCATAAATTAGTTTGTTAAATGATACTTCCTCATACTCTGATAATAGCTACCAAATCTTGCTTAACTTTTAACGATCTGTCATCAGATCCTGTTCATCAGAACATATTCAACTTTAAAAAAGTTCTTTCAATATTTTATTCATTCATTTATTCAGTAATTAAGTGTCATAGGTACTGTGACACAGCAGTGAACAAAATAAATATGAATCGTGACCTCATAGCCTTGTGGGGAGAACAGTAGGTGAATGATATGGTTTGGCTCTGTGTCCCCACCCAGATCTTATCTTGAATTGTACTCCCATAATTCCCATGTGTTGTGGGAGGAACCCAGTGGGAGATAATTTGAATCGTGGGCGTGGTTTCTCCCATACTGTTCTCGTGGTAGTGAATAAGCCTCACAAGATCTGATGGTTTTATCAGGGGTTTCCGCTTTTGCATCTCTCTCACTTTCTCTTGCCACCACCATGTGAGAAGTGCCTTTCAACTCCTACCATGATTCTTAGGCCTCCCAAGCCACGTGGAATTGTAAGCCCAGTTAAATCTCTTTTTTCTTCCCAGTCTCGGTTATGTCTTTATCAGTAGCATGAAAACAGACTAACACAGTAAACAAGTAATCTCACAAGTAAATACATAATTACCAAGTACCAGTACCTGGAAAGAAAAGTCTTTCCTGTGAGATACTGAGTGTGGGATCTAATCCGAATGAAGGAAATATGGAAAATTTCATCACTGACCCCGATTCTTCACCCTTCCCTGTATCCAAGCCGTTTGCCATGTGACGTTGCAGCCCCTCCCACAAAAGGGGTAGTGTCCTTACTTTCTAACTCTGGCTTTGGCCTTTTGACTTGATTTGACCAATAGGAGAAGGCAAAAGTGATGTTGTGCCAGTCTTGAGCCTAGGTCTCAACAGTCCAAATGCATTTATCTCTGGCTATTGTGCTTCTGCCATTGCCATGAGAAGGACATGTCCAGGTGATAGGATTTGGATCTGTGTCACCACCAAATCTCATGTCAAATTGTAATCTCCAGTGTTGGAGGTGGGGCCTGGTGGGAGGTGATTGGATCATGGTGGTGGATTTCTCATGAATGGTTTAGCACCATCCTCTTGGTACTGTCCTCTCAATCATGAGTACATTTTTGTGAGATCTGGTCATTTAAAAGTGTGTGGCACCTCCCGCTTCTCTCTCTCTTGCTGCTTAGGCCATGTGACATGCCGGCTCACCCTTCACCTTCTGCCATGATTGAAGTTTCCTGTGGCCTCCCTAGTAGCCAAGCAGATACCAATGTTATGCTTCTTGTACAGCCTGCAGAACTGTGAGCCGATTAAACCTTTTTTCTTTATAAATTACCCAGTCTCAGGTATTTCTTTACAGCAATGCAGGAATGACCTAATACACCAGATTAGCCTGCTGGTCTTAGCGGGAGGATGAGAGACACATAGAACTGACCTGTCCCTGCTAATGTACTCTAGCCAATCCTGGGTTAAAGTGCCTGTAGTCACATCTACTCTAGAGGCTGAGGTGGGAAGATTGCTTGAGCCCAGGAGTTTAAGTCTAGCTTGTGCAATATAGTAGGATCTCAGAAAAAAAAAAAAAAAAAAAGCAGAGCGTCCAGCCATTTCAAAGGCACATGTGTGAAACAGGCTTAAATGCAAGAACTCCAAAAATGCATGTTTTGAGCTACTGAGTTGTTGTTTTTGAGATGGATCTCCCTGTTGCCAGGCTGGATCATGGGCAATCACTCACTGCAACTCCCTCCGGTTCACCCATTCTAGCTGGGACTACAGGCGCCTGCCACCATGCCTGGCTAATTTTTTGTATTTTTAGTAGAGACGGAGTTTCACCATGGTCTCAATCTCCTGACCTCGTGATCCACCCACCTCGGCCTCCCAAAGTGCTGGGATTACAAGCGTGAGCCACCGCACCTGGCCAGAGCTACTGAGTTTTGGCATAGTTTGTTACACAGCAATAGCTAACTGATACAAGATACCAAGGAGTTCTTCTACAAGAAGGTGACATTTGGGCTGAGACTTTTTTTTTTTTTTTTTTTTTTTTTTTTTTTTTTTTTTTTTTTTTTGAGATGGAGTCTCGCTCTGTCTCCCAGGCTGGAGTGCAGTGGCGCAATCTCGGCTCACTGCAGGCTCCACCCCCTGGGGTTCACGCCATTCTCCTGCCTCAGCCTCCCACCTAGCTGGGACTACAGGCGCCCGCCACCTCGCCCGGCTAATTTTTTGTATTTTTAGTAGAGACGGGTTTTCACCGTGTTGGCCAGGATGGTCTCGATCTCCTGACCTTGTGATCCACCCGCCTTGGCCTCCCAAAGTGCTGGGATTACAGGCGTGAGCCACCACACCCGGCCTGGGCTGAGACTTAAATGTTAAATAGGTATCAGATGAAGAATGCAGGGCAGAGTGTCTTGATGAAGGGACAGGCATTTATGAAAGACTTCAGGTGAGAAAGAGCTTGGTGCACTCAAATAACTGGAAGAAACTCTGTGGTTTGGAGAAGGGAATGAGCTGATGCCAGAGAGGAAGCAGGGCTGGATCATGTGTGGTTTCTCATATAGTCGTCTTAGAGATTTTAAGATTAAGTTTCAAAAATTAAACTCAGAAGAGAGCTATTTATGATCAAAAACATAAAATCAAAGGATTGTTGTCTTTATTATTATTAATCTAGAACTGTGCTGTCTGGTCAGCTGTAGTGGCTCATGCCTGTAATCCCAGCACTTTGGGAGGCTAAGGCGGGCAGATCATGAGGTCAGGAGATCGAGACCTTCCTGGCTAACATGGTGAAACCCCATCTCTACTAAAAATAACAAAAAATTAGCTGGGTGTGATGACACATGCCTGTAGTCCCAGCTACTCGGGAGGCTGAGGCAGGAGAATCGCTTAAACCTGGGAGGCAGAGATTGTGGTGAGCCGAGACCGCGCCACTGTACTCCAGCCTGGGCGACAGAGCAAGACTTTGTCTCAAAAAAAAAAGAACTGTGCTGTCCAGTAGGGTGGCCATTAGCCACTATGGCTACCCAAGCTTAAATTAGTTTAAATTATTATTATTATTATTATTTTTGAGATGGAGTCTCACTCTGTTGCCCAGGCTGGAGTATAGTGGCATCATCTCAGCTCACTGCAACCTCCGCCTGCCAGGTTCAAGTGATTCTCCTGGCTCAGCCTCCTGCGTAGCTGGGATTACAGGCGCCCACCACCACGCCTGGCTAATTTTTGTATTTTTAGTAGAGATAGGGTTTCACCATATTGGCCAGGCTGGTCTCGAACTCCTGACCTCAGGTGATCCACCCGCCTTGGCCTCCCAAAGTGCTGGGATTATGAGTGTGAGCCACTGTGCCTGGCAATTAAAATTAAATAAGATAAAAAAATTCAGTTCCTCACTTACACTAGCCTCATTTCAAATGCTCAGTAGCCCCATGTGGCTAGTGGCCACTATATTGGCAAAGCAAATATAGAATATTTTCATTATCACAGAAAGTTTTATGGGAGAGGGCATTCGTTTCTTATTGCTGCAGCATGAATTACTACAAAGTTAGCAGCTTAAAGCAACATAAATGTATCACCTCGTAGTTTCCATAGGTCAGGAATTTGGGTACGGATTAGCGAGGCCCTCCACTCAGGGTCTCACCAGCCTGAAATCAAGGTGTGAACTGGGATCTCCTCTGAGGCTCGGGGTCCTCTTCCAAGCTCAGTAGTTGTTGGCAGAATTCATTTCCTTGCATCTGTGTGACCAAGGGACAGCTTAATGCTCCCAGAGACCACGCTCAGGTCCTTACCATGTGACCTCCTGTTCTCACAACATCAAAGCTTGCTTCTTTCTTCCAGAGGCCAGCAGTATATGTTCTCTGACCTTCAGTTTCTTTTAAAGGGCTTGTCTGATTCGATCAGGCCCACCCAGGATAGGGCTCCCTTTTGATTAACTCCAAGTCAACGGATGAGTAGCCTCGTCAAGGGAGTGACATCTCACCACATTCTCTGATCCTGCCACACTCAAGAGGAGGGGGTATATCCACCAGTGGGGCAGGGAATCTTGGGGGCCATCTAACATCCTGCCTACCTTAGACATCAGTGATCTAGAAAGTAGAGAAAGGTTAACTAAATGAATCAACCGGGAAGGCAAGTAGTGGGAGAATTTAGAATGATTAGTACAGGCTTAGAGTACAGGGGTAATTGCCATTCAAATAATCTCTACATGACCGAGGTCTGTAACAGTATTCTTGTAATTGAAGGCTAGCTTCAGCTAGGATCAAGGTTTATCTACAGTAGTTTCACTCTTAAAGCAGCTGTAACCAGTACCCTGCACGCTGCCATGGGGAACATAAATAGGTCCCCTAAAAGCAAGCACAAATAGAAATTACCTTCAGGGCTGACATGCCTACATTCTATTTCCTTGCTGTTACTAACCTCCTGGAGTTTCTGACCTTATACTAGTCTTGATCTCCAAAACCCAATTGCTGCTTCTCAGATTAACTGATTTACTGGCTTGACACACCGTGGCTTTGGCCTGAACTCTCTGGCTCCCAGACCCTTGGCCCTCCTGACTGCAAACAACTGTGGAGCTTCCACCCTTGGCCGGATACTCCTGGGCACAGTCCTCATGCCTCTCAATCCCTGTTTGGCTGCTCCTGTGACTTGGGGTTCAGGGAAGGAGAGAGTCTGAAGCACTGATTTTCAGGGGGAGGTGAGCTGGTAAAAAAAAATCATTTATACCATTAGACTTAGTTTTCCTGAATGTAAACTTCAACCCCTGATTATAAGGACTCTGTAAGGCTAATTATTAATTTTAAAGAAGTGCTAATTAGAAATCATGCAATGAATATATTTATCATTTTGATAAAGTTGCATCTACATAATTTAAAATTTTACAAAGAAACTCTTCATTAAGTGTTGCACGACATTATTTTAAGAAATTCTATTTCAAAGCTCTACCTGATTCTGAAATGGCCTCTATAGTAGCACTTTCTTTTTTTAAAAAAAATGGTTATTTCTCACGAGTGAAGAATAAGTGTTTGCATTCTAACTATAATCAGTATTTCAACCGAGTGGAGATATTTTAGTGCCTTCGGTGGGCATTTATCTTCTTGCTATCAGCACAATAGAACAAAAATGTACCCATATTAGCATTAATAATAAAACCAAGTCCATTATGCAGACTTTCTTGTCAGTTAAATTCGTTGCAGGCACAGTTTTGGATTCAATTTCATCCATTTGGAAGTACTTTTGCTGTCAAGCAAATTTTTGTTTTATCATTTTAATTTTGGAGGTTTTTTTGCTCTCCTGTGTCTGAATCACCTTTTTAGAGGTTGGAAAATGGTTCTTCCCCACTGATATAGGAAGGAATTGATTTGGCAAACTTAGATATTTTCCCTGCGATGTGAATAGAGTTAATTTTAACAGAGCTGTTTCATTTTAACAGCCTCAACTTGCACAGTGTGTGTCATGCCAAACAGCTTTGTGTATCATCATCGACTGATGTCAGCACAGTTCTAGAAATAGTATTTGATAGTTAACAGCTGCCACAGAGCCAGAAGGGGAACACGAGACATTGTGTTTCAGGAGGGTTCACGAAAACTCGTGGCTATTGTTTTTATTTATTTATTTAATTTCTTGACAACGAAAGAAGAGCTTAAAATACCAAGTGTAGGCTTTTAAAAAGAGACTAATATTCCTCAGTAGGTCAAGTGACTCCTAGAACCTTGATATCATAGGCAATATAAATATTGTGTTCTGAACTACATATTTGACTAATTTAATATAGCTTTTACTCATTTTACAATTATGTATTTGGTCAACAGGTATAGAGCAAAGGTTTGCCTTTAGACCAAATAGATGGTGAAACTATGTCTTTTGTTTGTTTTTTTGAGACGAAGTCTCTCTCTGTCACCCAGGCTGGAGTACAGTGGCGTGATCTCGGCTCACTGCAACCTCTGCCCCCCGGGTGCAATTCTTGTGCCTCACCCTCCCGAGTAGCTGGGATTACAGACATGCACCACCACCCCTGGCTAATTTTTGTGTTTTTAGTAGAGACAGGGTTTTGCCATGTTGGCCAGGCTGATCTCGAACTCCTGACCTCAAGTGATCCTCCTGCGTTGGCCTCCCAAAGTGGGGGGGTTATAGGCATGAGCCACCATCCCTGGCCATTTTGTTTTGTTTTGTTTGTTTGTTTGTTTGTTTGTTTGAGATGAGTCTCACTCTGCAGCCCAGGCTAGAGTGCAGTGGTACAATCATGGCTCATTGCAGCCTCAACCTCTCTGGCTCAAGGGATCCTCCCATCTCAGCCTCCTGAGTAGCTGAGACCACAGGACGGCACCACTATGCCTAGCTAATTATTTTTTATTTTTTGGTAGAGATGAGGTCTCACTATGTTGTCCAGGCTGGTCTTGAACTCAAGAGATCCCACCACCTTGGCCTCCCAAAGTGCTGGGATTATGGGCATGAGCCATCACACCCAGCAAAAACTTTTCTTTAAAAAGCCAGATAGTAAATATCGTAGGCTTTGTGGGCCATTTACAATCTCCATTGCAATTATTCAGTTCTGCTGTGGCAGGACTAAAATAGCCATAGACAATATGTAAATACATGGGTGTGGCTGTGTTCCAATAAAACTTTATTTACAAAACAGGTGGTGGGCCAGATTTGGCCATGGGCCATACTTTCCCCACTGCTGCTTTGGATCATAAATGGCAGATGCCACATATTTCCATGCAGCATGTCATAAAGGTGAAAGGTACTGACACACTCTTATAAGCTTGTGAATCAACTTCCACGTGTGCTCCCTGTGGAAACGCAGGCGGCCCTTTAATGGCCACAGAGGGGCACTTAATTATATACATATATGTGCTCTACAACCACTCTAATAATGGTATGAGAGTAACTGAGCAATAGATAAGCTTTTATGAACTGAGAGGATAAAGATCATGATCTCTGGTGTACAATGAACCTGATTTTTCTTCCCTTTCTTATTTTATTTAAGTTAATATCACCCTTAAAGTTTGAATTATCCTGCAAGAATGCAGGTTCATTAACTCCCATTCAGCTTGTGCATCGTCTTAATGGGACATATTTTGTAATGATGTGAATCACAAAACAGTCCTGGGTTCCAGAGGACCTAAATGTTTCATTGAAGTTGTTACGAGCATTGCATACTAGGAGGGAAAGAGATTTTATTATTTAAAGATAACTTGCACAGAGAAAAAAAAAAACAATCCTAGGAAGAAAAGTTGAAGCATAGCCTGAAAAATAAAAAAAATTTTAAAAATCAAAGAACATGCTGGTTGTAAAATGCTATTGAGACAGCCTTTCTCTGGCCACTCCGTGCCCCCTCTCAACCATGAATTTATTACCATGAAAAGTGCCAATCTGATGGTATACAAAGGTGGGGGGAAAATGTAAGAACAATGCCTTACATTTTCTACATTTTTTTGCATTCATGTATCACACTTGATACATTTTTCTTGGAGATGCCATTTTAACCCCTGGCATCTCAAAGGCAAAGTGATGGTCTCACACCTGGGAATGCTTGCTTAAGTAGGATCTCATCCATTGACAAGTTCCTAAAAGGTGATCACTTTTTCCAAACATGCCTCTTGCTCTATGCTACATTTTCTTTTAACAGTCTTTTTTTTTTTTTTTAATTTTTTGTTTGTTTTACAACAATTATTTTTTTGACGTCTTTCCTTCTCTCAATGTTACTACTGGGGCTCAGAAACCGATACTCTAAAATATGGTGGTCTGACATACTGAACTGAAGAAGCCTCAAGGTCTCTCTGAACTTCTTCACCCCATTGTCTCTCTCAAAACCTTTATCTGCCTAAGATCTAGACCCACCAAAAGGAACCGTTGTTCCTTCTTCTCCTCCCTGTAAGACCAAGAAGGTAACCACACCTGAACAGACCCTTTCACAAGAAAATGAACAAGTTAATCTCTGTTCCCTGATCCGTTTATTCTTCCTAATAATCCCGTCAACAGAGTTCCTCTTCACTCCCTTCCCATAACCTGTCTAGCCAGGATGGCATATAAGCTTCAAAACCCCATTGCAGGGTGGATGGTCACTGCGTGGCTCTCTGTGTGTATGTGTTAAATAAATTGTCTGCCTTTTGTCCCATTAAACTGCCTTTTGTGAGTTGATTTTTCAAGCGAACCTTCAGAGGGTGAAGAGGAAGCTCTCCTTTGACCCTACATTGCTGTAATCTCTTGACTGTCTTGTCTGTCCTTGTTTCTCCTATTTGTTACTTTCTGGAGATGGAAAAGTCAGCCATTTGTCTAATGGAGTTCAGAATGATTTTAATACTGTAGCCTCTCTTTTTAGATTGGTCTGTTACTGCCTTCAGTAACTACGCCACATAACACCATAGTGTTGCATCATGCTAAATGTTATAATGCCATCTTTTTCTTTAAGGGGTTATTCTCATAGCAATTTAAGTTGAATAAGTAAATCATTGTACTCTTAAGTTATTCCTATCGGTGTGCATAATTTATAAAAACTAGGCCTGCTATTGTGTTATTCATTTTCCTAATTGGGTTAGGTCCATCTGTAGATCTCTTTGGCTTTCAGTTATCTGGTTTACCCTCACGCCATCATGAATAAACATCACTGGTCTCAATATTGATTGCTAGAATATCTCAGCCCTAATTTCATCATCACACTCTTTAAATGGCATGGAAGTGTTTTTACGGGCACTCTTTTCTCTCCCAAACCCCCCATTTCATCCTCTGGAATCCCTATAAAATGCTAAGTAAATTTCCTAACATATTCCAGCCTTTACCAAATGTTCCCCCTGCTTCCTAATTATAACTGAAGCCTGCTCTCCCTTGAGGACGTGCAGGGAGCTGGAGCTGGGGTGAGGGCAAGAAGAGCTCCATATTCTCTTATCTTCTCATTGCGTGGCTGCCAAACCATCTTTTTTTTTTTTTTTTTCTGATACGGAGTCTTGCTCTGTCACCCAGGCTGGAGTGCAGTGGCACGATCTCGGCTCACTGCCAGCTCCGCCTCCTGGGTTCAAGTGATTCTCCTGCCTCAGCCTCCCAAGTAGCTGGGATTACAGGTGCCTGACACGGTGCCCAGCTAATTTTTTTTGTATTTTTAGAGCAGACGGGATTTCACTATGTTGGTCAGGATGGTCTTGAACTCCTGACCTCATGATCCACCCGCCTCGGCCTCCCAAAGTGCTGGGATTATAGGTGTGAGCCACCACACCTGGCCAAACCATCAGTTTTTACCTTCACATGAATGTCTCTTTCTCTTCAGCCTCACACCATCCAACTACGTAGCATCTTACAGCTCTTCATGGTGTCATCTGCTGGGACAGAGGCTAACATGGTAGAAGGACTTCATAAATAGCCAAGGAATCATGCCTGTAATCCCAGCACTTTGGGAGGCCAAGGCAGGCAGATCATGAGATCAGGAGTTCGAGACCAGCCTGGCCAACATGGTGAAACTCCGTCTCTACTAAAAATACAAAAATTAGCCAGGTGTGGTAGCACACCCCTGTAATCCCAACTACTCCGGAGGCTGAGGCAGGAGAATTGCTTGAACCCAGGAGGCAGAGGTTGCAGTGAGCTGGGATCGTGCCACTGCACTCCAGCCTGGATAACAAGAGTGAAACTCTGTCTCAAAAATAAATAAATAAAATAAAATAGTCAAGGAATTAATGAAATAATGCATATAATTCCTGCTCATTTTCTGTATTCATCAAAAATGGCTCAGCCTTCCCCTCTCTGACAGGTCCGTGAGTCATTTCCAGGGTCTTTGAACTTGTTTAAATCCTTGCGTCACTCTTTTTTTCACACCTATGTTCCAGTGGCTGTTGCCTCCTCATTCATGAGTGTACCAAGTTCCACGTCATCTATAGCACTATACTCACTCAAAAATCTTAAAATTCTTGAAGTTCATTCCCAATCAGTCTCTGTCTTTACTGTTCTGCCTATTAAACTATCTATCTCAGTGTTTCTCTGAATTTTGGTATCCACAAACAACTTTATGGCTATTTAGAACATGTGGATTTTCCATTGTAGATAAATTGGCTTTTAAAAGATTATTGAAACCGCATGAGTTCCTTTGTTCTGTTGAGGCAGAAATTGCCAGGCAGGGGATTTATTTGAGGAGTGCGTTTGAGATTAACATCTGTAGGAGAAAGGGAAAGAAGGAAGGTTGGGAAGAGGGAGAATTAAGCTGCAGTGTAGTCACTGCAAGGCCTCAGTGTCACAGGCAGCTCCTTCAGCACTGGTCTGAACTGGGGCACTGGGATTGAGCTTCCATACAATGGCAACTGGTCACTGGTTGCAGGCTATCCTGGAAAGGGGGTATGTCCTTGGACAAGAAAGCTTTCTTCAGCCTAGGCTATTCCCAAAAAGGATTGACAGCTGAGAGCTGTCTGCCTACAACCTTCCCAGCACCTGGGGCAAAGATATCTTAAAGCTGGGGATCTGGGCAATGTAGTCCAACATCGACAGCGGACACTCACTCAGGCTCAGGAGGCACATTGTTCATCATCTGCTGTGCTCTGTGGATACAGCAGGGCTGGGTCAGCCTTTAGACTTTCATCTGACTAGCCCAGCCTTTTCCTTGTTGTGATTATAGGTAGTGACCCATTAATACTGAGTGCAGAGAACCATCCCCGTAACTCGACCACCGCTGGTCTTCGCTGGACACCATGAACCACACTGTCCAAACCTTCTTCTCTCCTGTCAACAGCAGCCAGCCCCTCAATTATGAGATGCTCAAGGAGGAGCACGAGGTGGCTGTGCTGGGGGCGCCCCACAACCCTGCTTCCCCGACGCCCACCGTGGTCCACATCCGCAGCAAGACCTCCATGCCTGACCATGTCGTCTGGTCCCTGTTCAACACCCTCTTCATGAACCCCTGCTGCCTGGGCTTCATAGCATTCGCCTACTCCGTGAAGTCTAGGGACAGGAAGATGGTTGGTGACGTGACCGGGGCCCAGGCCTATGCCTCCACCGCCAAGTGCCTGAACATCTGGGCCCTGATTCTGGGCATCCTCATGACCATTCTGCTCATCGTCATCCCAGTATTGATCTTCCAGGCCTATCGATAGATCAGGAGGCATCACTGAGGCCAGGAGCTCTGCCCATGACCTGTATCCCACATATCCACCTTTCATTGCTCACCCTGCCCCCGGAGCCGAGTCCTGTATCAGCCCTTTATCCTCACACACTTTTCTACAATGGCATTCAATAAAGTGCACGTGTTTCTGGTAAAAAAAAAAAATAGTGCAAATATTTGCCAGTCTACATCAGGGCTCATGGAGTGCCTTATCTGCCCAAATATAAGACAATTATGTACATAAGACAGTAGCTCCATGAAAAAATACAAAACAAAAGCCTTTTGGGCAATTTTAATATATATGCATACGATATGGTTTGGCTCTGTGTCCCCACCCAAATCTCATCTTGTAAGTCCCATAATTCCCACCTGTTGTGGGAGGGGCCCAGTGGAGATAATTGAATCATGGGGGCAGGTCTTTCCCATGCTGTTCTCCTGATAGTGAATGAGTCTCATGAGATCTGATGGTTTTAAAAACAGGAGTTTCCCTGCACAAACTCTCTCTTTGCCTGCTGCCATCCATGCAGGATGTGACTTGCTCCTCCTTGCCTTCCACCATGATTGTGAGGCCTCCTCAGCCATGTGGAACTATAAGTCCATTAAACCTCTTTCTTTTGTAAATTGCTCAGTCTCAGGTATGTCTTTATCAGCAGCATGAAAATTGACTAATACAGCATATATGTATAAGAGTGTGTGTGTGTGTGTGTGTGTGTATTTAGAAATGGGGTGTCACTCTACTGCCCAGGCTAGAGTGCAGTGGTGTGATCATGGCTCACTGCAACCTCCACTTCCCGGGTTCAAGCAATTCTAATGCCTCAGCCTCCCAAGTAACTGGGATTACAGGCACGCACCACCACGCCCAGGTAATTTTTGTGTTTTTAGTAGAGCCTGGGTTTCACCACGTTGGCCAGGCTGGTCTCAAACTCTGGATCTCAAGTGATCTGCCCACCTCAGCCTCCCAAAGTGCTGGGATTACAGGCATGAGTTACCATGCCTGGCCGCGCTTTATAAGTTTTCTAGAGTTTTTCAGAACACATCATCTTTATTTCCATCTAAGTTGCCTAAGATATAGTACCTTTGGAATCTTTATATAATAATGACCCTTGATTCTCAGTCAACAAGAAAAAATAAAAAGAATACTGACCTTGAAAACTGTATCCTAAGCTACTTGTGAACTCCATAATAGAATCACTTGTTTTATTGCACCTTAAAGTGTTTTTAGAAGACTTGTTCTCAACAATTTCCAACACTTGTAATTGAGAGGTCATTTTCCCATTAATAATTACTATATCTCTGTTAAAAGCTTTCCACTCCTTTCCTTTCCTTTCCTTTCATTTCCTTTCCTTTCCTTTTGAGACGGGGTCTTGCTATGTTAGCCAGGTTGGTCTTGAATTCCTGGCATCAAGCAATCCTTTGGCCTCAGCCTCCCAATAAGCCAGGATTACAGGTGTGAGCCACTGCACCTTGCCTAAAATTCTTTGTTTTTCTTTTAACTGATGCCATAGCTTATTATTGTAAGAATATAAATGTCTTCTCCCAGGGGAATTTATTGTTCAAAATAAAGTAACTAAGAGGGCTTCATGTAATATGACTGACTTTTTAAAGATTTTAACTGAAGTCAACTTTTCTGAGAGACTATTTTGGGGTGGGGGTTTGGGGAAAGACTGCATTATATTTGGGTATATGCAGCAACCACAATGAAAAAGTTTTCCTCTATATAATGATTTCCAAAGAGAAACAGGGCTTACCCTGACCCAATTTCCTAATCTCCACTCTTTGGTTTATCTGCATTATATCTTCTCTCTAGCATCAGATAAAAGTTACTAACGGTAGGAAAAAGAAAATGCAGAAACATCTTCAAAGTTGCACACGATGTGGCTGGGCAGTGGCTCATGCCTGTAATCTCACACTTTGGGAGGCCGAGGTGGGAGGATTGCTTGAGTCTGGGAGCTCAAGACCAGCCTGGGCAACATAACGAAACCCCTTCTCTACAAAAAAATACAAAACTAGCTGGGTGTGGTGGCACACACCTGTGGTCCCAGCTACTTGGGAGGCTGAGGCAGAGGGATCACTTGAGCCCAGGAGGCAGAGGTTGCAGAGTAACTGGGAAGCTGGTAAAATCAAATTAAGCAAATAACAAATTGCTCAGGAACACAACAAAGAATGCGCTAGTGGCAAAAATCCTTTATCAAAGATATCAGTGGATATGGTGTGATATCAGCCGCCCTCAGCGTGGGAGAGTCCTGGTGACCCTGGTTGGGTTTAAGCCCATCACTCCTCCTGGGCCCGAATCCCTTCCACAGCTACGTATCCGCAGCATTCCTCTTGTAGCAGTCTGTGTGCCGCCAACCCCCACCCCTGATGCTGAAGCCAATAGACATTTATCATCCCTCCTGCACTTGACCTCTCCTGCCTTTCCTCTAGAAACATGCTCCTCCCTTGGAATGACTAACCCAACTTCTGCACAGCTTTCCTTTTCTCTCTCTGAACTCCTCCTTTTTAATCTTTAAGGAAATCTCTGCTCCTGAGTTATAGGTAAATGTTCTTGTTCTCTAGAGTTTCACTGTCTGCCCTCTGCTTAAACTACATCCTCTGCCTGAGCAAACTGACTTATCCCTGTTGCTTTATTTGTTACCTATAAGCCAAAAACTTCCAGTCAGACTGTTTGGGTTGAAATCCCAAATTAGCCACATTCTAGCTGTGGAGTCTTGGAAAAGAGTATAATAAAAGGACTGATCTCACAAGGCTGGCTATTTAATGATTAAATGAAATCATACATGTAACATGCTTAGTACAGTTTCTGGCACATGGTGTAACACATTGAAATGTTAGCTGCTTTTCTTAGCATCTCTATTTCCAGCCTGTATCTGAATTTGGAATTACCTTGTATAGATTCATTTAGATTTCCTATAAACACTGCAAACTCCACAGGCCCAAATTTAAACTTGCCATCCTACCCTATTCATCCCACTACCCCATACACACACATCACACACACACACACACACACACACTCCTACAGAAAGAGATTTATTTTAAGGAATTGGCTATGTGATTGTGAAGGTTTGGTAAGTCCAAAATCTGCAGGTTAGGCAGACAGGCTGGAGACCCAGGGAAGGGTTACAGTTCAAACCCAGGGGCTATCTACTGGCAGGATCCCTTCTTGCTGTGGGCAAGTGAGTCTTTATTCTTTTTTTTTTTTTTTTTTTTTTGAGACGGAGTCTCGCTCTGTCACCCAGGCTGGAGTGCAGTGGCGCAATCTCGGCTCACTGCAAGCTCCGCCTCCCGGGTTCACGCCATTCTCCTGCCTCAGCCTCTCCGAGTAGTTGGGACTACAGGCGCCCGCCACCATGCCCGGTTAATTTTTTTTTGTATTTTTAGTAGAGACGGGGTTTCACCGTGGTCTCGATCTCCTGACCTCGTGATCCGCCTGCCTTGGCCTCCCAGGGTGCTGGGATTACAAGCGTGAACCACCGCGCCCGGCCGTGAGTCTTCATTCTATTAAGGCTTCCAACTGATTGTATGAGGCCCATCCACATTATGGAAGGTCATCTGCATTACTCAAAACTCACTGACTTGAATGCTAATCTCAGCTAAAAAAAATACTTTTACATAAACACCCAGGATAATGTTTGACCAAATATCTGAGCACCGTGGCCCAGACAGGTTGACGCATGAAATTCACCATAATGTTGTCTTTGGGCAGAAGCTGAGATGAGGATTCAGAGGCAAGTGGTTGATATGGAACTGCAGGAGGCCAAGGTGGGGGTGCAGGGAGGTGGTGCAGGAAGGGAAGGAAGCCATGAGGGGAACTTCACCAAGCAGTTACCACTGGGGACAGCTGGGGAACACGAGGGGCCCAGTGGAAAACCCACATCTGCACAGGGCCGCCAGTCATTCCAGCCTGCCTCCTGAGCAAGAGTGGGCTCTTGCGGCCAAAGAAAGCCCTCGGGCAAGGGGGTACAGAGGCCGGAAGAAGTATGTGGTTGAACACCAAGAGCGCCAACTGCACCGAGTAACCTCTTCACAGAGAGGAAGCTCAATGTCTTCTGGTGTCGAGGCCTCTCCCAACATCCTACACGCTGATGGTCAGTAGGATCCTTGGGGGTGGAAGGCTCCTTTTCAATATGTAATTCGTTAAGTAAGTTATGTGGGAACAAAAGGTGACAGCAATAGTTCAACCAACTCTTATCAGTGGTGTGAAATATTGTCATATATGGAAGAGGGATGTGAAGCTTCAGCAACATGCTGGGGCCTTCCAGGAACCACACAGGATTCCAGTCAATAACCAGACACAACTGCAGGGTTAAGTGTTCATTGGAGTGGGACAATCAGGCCTATAGAACCTCAACTTGACCTGCAGTAAGAAGCAATCAGAAAGCTCAGACAGGCCAGGCGCGGTGGCTCACGCCTGTAATCCCAGCACTTTGGAAGGCCGAGGCAGGTGGATCACTTGAGGTCAGGAGTTTGAGACCAGCCTGGCCAACATGGTGAAACTCTGTCTCTACTAAAAATACAAAAATTAGCTGGGTGTGGTGGCATGTACCTGTAGTCCCAGCTACTCGGGAGGCTGAGGCAGCAGAATCACTTGAACCTGGGAGGCGGAGGTTGCAGTGAGCCGAGATCACCCCATTGCACTCCAGACTGGGCATCGCAGCGAGACTCCATCTCAAAAAAAAAGACAGTCAAGTTCTTAAAAATTAAACACAAATTATTATGGAAGGCATGAGTGGCTGCAGCTGAGGCCAGAGGGTTGCTTGAGCCCAGAAGTCCGAGGCTACAGTGAGCTATGATTGCACCATTGGGCTCCAGCCTGACAGAGCAAGACTTTGTCTCTAAAAATAAAATAAGAAATAAAAAAATTAAGTTGAAATTTAAAAGAATTATCATATGACTCAGGAGTTGTACTCCTAGTTATATACCCAAAATAATTTAAAAAAGGGACTCAAACAGATACTTTTCACCAATGTTTAAATGTTCATTGCACCATTATTCACAGCAGCCAAAAGGTGGAACAATCCAAGTGTCCATTGACAGATGAAGGTATAAACCAAATGTGATATATCCACACAATGGAATAATATTCAGCCATAAAAAGGAGTAAAATGGCTGAGCATGGTGGCTCATGCCTGTAATCCCAGCACTTTGGGAGGCCGAGGTGGGCGGATCGCCTGAGGTTGGGAGTTTGAGACCAGCCTGACCAACATGGAGAAACCCCGTCTTTGCTAAAAATACGAAATTAACTGGACGTGGTGGCACACGCCTGTAATCCCAGCTACTCAGGAGGCTAAGGCAGGAGAATCGTTTGAACCTGGGAGGTGGAGGTTGTGGTGAGCCGAGATTGTGCCATTGCACTCCAGCCAGGGCAACAAGAGCCAAAATCCGTCTCAAAAAAAAAAAAAAAAAAGAGTAAAGTACTGACATCTGTTACATATGGGTGAACCTCCAAAACTTGATGCTAAGTGAAAGAAGCCAGGCACAAAAGGCCACATATTGTATGATTCAACTTATATGAAATATCCAGAATAGGTATATCTATATATAGAGAAAGTAGCTTAGTGGTTGCCAGGGGCTCAGTGGAGAAGGAAATGTAGGTAGCTGCTTAATGGGTATGGGGATTTCTTTTGGGTGATGTAAATATTTTGGCACTAGATAGAGGTAGTGGTTGCACAGCATTGCAAATGTACTAAATGCCACTATGTCTCTAGTTCCTAAAGTTGATGTAAATTAGTTGCTTGCATTTCTACCAAAATACCACATTTTTATTTTTTATTTTATTTATTTATTTATTTTTGAGACGGAGTCTCGCTCTGTCGCCCAGGCTGGAGTGCAGTGGCGCAATCTCGGCTCACTGCAAGCTCCACCTCCCGGGTTCACGCCATTCTCCTGCCTCAGCCTCTCCGAGTAGCTGGGACTACAGGCGCCTGCCACCACGCCCGGCTAATTTTTTGTATTTTTAGTAGAGATGGGGTTTCACCGTGGTCTCGATCTCCTGACCTCGTGATCCACCCGCCTCGGCCTCCCAAAGTGCTGGGATTACAAGCGTGAGCCACCGTGCCCGGCCTAAAATACCACATATTAATAAAATGTACAGTTAGTAATCGCATCAATATTGCTAATGCATGTACAATAAAGAGTATATACTAAACCTGTTTATCTTATTTTTATGTATAAACATATACATAAATTGATTGTGTCTACATGTAAATGAACAACAGTATGAACATTTCCTGAAAGTTTGTTGCGGGCAAGAATTTTCTGTTTCTAATAAAAAGACTCGGCTGGGCATGGTGGCTCACACCTATCATTAATCATTCACTTAAAAATGATTAATTTTATGTAATGTGAATGGTTACCATAATAATAATGATAATTAATAATTTTTTAAAGCAAAAAAATAAAAGAGCTCAGGGATAGAAGAAACATGAGCAACAAGAAGTCAAAGGCAGCTCACAGCACCAACCCAGGGGCAGAAAGCAGGATCTCAACGTGAATCCCATGTATATACCCTCCAGTCTATGTCTTCTGGAGATGACTCTAAAACAGGCCAACAAAAAAAACCCCTCTCAAAACTTCTTCATTTTTTTCTTTTTCTTCTTGGTAAAGATGGGATCTTGCTATGTTGCTCAGGCTGGTCTTGAACTTCTGGGCTCAAGTGATCCTCCCACCTTCGCCTCCCAAAGTGCTGGGATTACAGATATGAGCCATCTCATCCTGGCTAACTTATTCACGTTTACATCAGTTTTTCTTTAAATGTTCCTTTTTTTTTTTTTCCAAGGTGGAGTTTTGCTCTTGTGGCCCAACCTGGAATGCAATGGCACTATCTTGGCTCACTGCAACCTCTGCCTCCTGGGTTCAGGCGATTCTCCTGTCTCAGCCTCCTGAGTAGCTGAGATTACAGGTATGCACCACCACATCCGGCTAATTTTTGCATTTTTTAGTAGAGACGGGGTTTCACCATGTTGGTCAGGCTAGTCTCGAAGTCCTGACCTCAGGTGATCCACCTGCCCCAGCCTCCCAAAGTGCTGTGGTTACAGGCGTGAGCCACCGCGCCTGTCCTAAATGTTCTTTTTTAACAAGTAAAGCATGCTCGCTGGTAAAAAGTCTCGATACAGAATTGATACAATGGTATCAACAGTTCATCAATAGTAAAATCGGAGTTTCACCACTCCTGCCTCATGTCCCACTGCCAGTCCTTGCATTAGGGAAACTATGAATGATTTGGAGAGTAGGACCTGCCATCTGATTTCCATTTCAACTTCCATTTCCCAGGCGTCCTGCCCAGGAGTTTTACTCTCTTTCTCACAGCTTATCTCCCCCAGGCTCCCTCCGCCTGACCTCCCTGGCCTTCTGCCAGATCCTCCTAGACATTCTCCACTTCCCCAGAACACTTGCCTGTGCTATTTCCTCTCCGCCCCACTGACCCCCACTCCGTCAGGCATATGGATCCTTTGAATCCACGGAGAAGTTTTCCTTGACAACACTTCACCCCCTGGCCACATCAGATCCCCTCTTATGCCCTGGGCATGTTTTTCTTCAGAGCTTAAACTGTTTGAACTTTGCATTTATGTGAGTGATTATTTGACTAAGGTCTGACACCCAGACCGTAATAAAAGTTCTGGAAAGTCAACAATCATGTGTTTCTTAGGTTGCTATATCCCCAGCACCCAACGCCACATTTGATCTAAAGGTGTGTCCTGTTAGTTGGACCTTCACAATAGATCCAGGATCTAACCATTTCTCATGACCTTCCCAGGGATCTCCCGAGCTGGCATCGGGACTGTGACTATAATGCCCACATGCTTTCCGTGGTCTATGTTAGGGGGACAAGGACCCTGCGTGTCGTATGCTTCATTACGTACCCAGTGCTTTATCTTTGCCCAGCACATGGGCACATGATTAATATTTGTTGAACTGAATTAACCAGAATTGTTACTTTATTTTCTTAATCTCTATTTCAGCCATAGTTATAATACTCACTCACATCCATACATATTTACTACATATTTGAGCAGAGTCGAGGTCTAAGTAATAATTTATACGTATTCCAGCACAAAGATATTGCAGTATTTAGTAAATGACATTATCACTATTTAAAATAACCAATTCATCGTTTTTATCTTTACACTTTCACCTATATTCTTATCTACCATACACACCAAGGATAAGGTGCATACCTCTTTAGAACACCGGTTTCTTATCTGTAATAAAAGGGAGTTTGGAGCTGGGTGTGGTGGCATGCACCAGTAGTCCCAACTACTCCAGAGGTTGAAGTGGGAGAATTGCATGAGGCCCAGGAGTTCAAGGTCAGCCCAGGCAACATAGTAAGACCTGTCTCTTAAAAAAAAAAAAGTGTGGGCAGGGGATGGTGTCTTTCAACTCTATTTCTGGGGCCCTATGTGATAAGCTGCATAAGCACCCACTTCTTATTCATCTTTGCATCCCGAGAACCAGCCCAGGTCTTGCATGCAGCAGGAACTCAAGAGCACAGCCCTGCTGTGGGCTGTCTACATTCAAACCAGCCACGCACCGTGTTGGCTGTACAAACCTGGAAATTACCTTAATCCCTCAAAGCCTCGGTTTCCTCCTCCGAAAAGTGGAGATTGTAAGATAATGCTTGCAAAGAGCTGAGCACAGGGTCTGACTCACAGTCAGCTCTCATGGAATGTGCATGAATGTATGAGCCAGTGAATCTAGGATTCTAGACAAATTGCCTAGATTAAATGGCAAAGTGTGCATTATTTCTTTGGTATCATGTTCTCTAAAATATTGAATGGTTAACATAACTGTTTCTACTCTTCAGTTTATAAAGTAGATGTAAATTAGTTCCTTGCATTTGTGCTAGAATACCAAATATTAATAAAATGTACAGTTAGTAATTGCATTGATATTGCTAATGCACGTACAATAAAGGGCATATACTAAATCTGTTTATTTTTATGTATAAATATGTACATAAACTGATTATGTCTACATTTAAATGTACAACAGTATGAATATTTCCTGAAAGTTTGTTTTGGGCAAGAATTTTCTGTTTCTATTATAATAAAAGGACTTGGTCAAGTGTGGTGGCTCATACCTATAATCCCAGCACTTTGGAAGGCTGAGGCAGGTGGATCCCTTGAGCCCAAGAGTTCAAGACCAGTCTGGACAACATGGTGCAACCCTGTTTCTAGACAAATTAGAAAAATTAGCCAGGGATGGTGGTGCACACCTGTGGTCCCAGCTACTTGGGAGGCTAAGGTGGAAGAATGGCTTGAACCCGGGAGGTGGAGGCTGCAGTGAACTGTGATCACGCCCCTGCACTCCAGCCTGAGTGACAGAGCAAGACCCTGTCTCAAAAAAATAAAAATAGAAAATAAAAAAGACCCACTTGATTATCATATTGTTACCTAATTATGCCCTGAACACAATTAAGTCTGAACTTTTATTGGGTTAAATCAGAGCTCGGGAGTTACATTATCTTGCAAACGAAGTTTCTGACTGTCTCATTAAATAAGAGAAGGTGTAACAACAAATTTAATTATCAAATGTGACTTTTTCTGCCAACTTTTTTCCCTCAACTGTTTATGCTGTTGGTTTAGCCCATCTGGTTTTTATTTGAGAATAGAAATCACAAATCCCACAAACCATCCACTGATTCCTAATCCTAGAAAAGACTGGTATTACTTTAGCAGCATAATATGTTTTTCTTTCCTCTGGTGGAAATAAATGTGCAGCTTTATAGTGGATTAAAAAAGACAATTGAGAAATTTCCTATTATAAACATGTATGGTATCTTAATTTCCTAGTATAATAACAGGCCGACTAACATAATTAATTATATTTTAAATGCAAATTGTTGACAACGGTTCATCTGGTTGAAATTATTTAAGCCACATCAACTCTAAAGAAAGTCCTGCTTTCTAACTCCTAATTCTTTTTTTAGAAAAATAATTCCATATTCTCTCCCATGCCCAGCAATCTCTTAAAAATTTCACATGATATTTAAAGCACCATTGCTGCAACCCCATAGAGACAACTAGGCAAATATAAGTGATTTATATGCAGATTTCAACCTATTTACCGAGCTTAATAGTAAGAGACAAAATATTATATGCAAAATGCGTTCATTTAAATTTTTGATCAGATCTTTCTGCTGCTTGATGGAGCAAGCAAGTTATATTGGTATAGGAGCAAGTACATTTCAGAATAGAAGTCTCAAGCCAAGTTTATATGTAGTGAGAGACTTGGACAACAGTATGGCTAGATAATCCATTAGTTTCACTCATCTTGACTGACAAGTGTCTCTGAAATGTGAATCAACCCTGAAATTTCCACAGGAAGTACTAAAGTAGCTGAGATAATGACAGCTCTCAGACCAACAGTGCTGTGGGACCCACCGGGATCACCTTGTTCTATGTTTCTGAAAAGGCAGGATGCTGGCCACGCGTGGTATGCAAGATAATTTTAGGAAGCACACACACATTGGTTATATTTACAGTTCTGTTTGTGTATCAACATGCATTAGAACAAACAACAAACATTGAAACTGTGATTGAGGCTGGGTACAGTGGTTCATGCCCATAATCCCAGCACTTTGGGTGGCCGAGGCAGACAGATCGCTTCAGCCCAGAAGTCTGAGCAACATGGCAAAACCTCGTATCTACCAAAAAAAAAAAAAAAAAAATTAACTGGGCATGGTGGTGTGTACCTGTAGTTTTCGCCACTCAGGAGGGTGAGGTGGGAGGATTGCTTGATTCTGGGAGGTTGAGGCTGCAGTGAGCCATGATCGGGTCACTGCGCTCCAGCCTGGGCAACAGAGAGTCAACAACCACCACCACCACCGCCACCTAGGATTTTATGGGTGTTACTAGTAGTTAAGTAAAAAGAGGTGAGTTGATTAAAGGAAAATATTGGCCGGGCACGGCCTGTAATACCAGCACTTTGCGAGGCCGAGACAGGTGGATCGCAAGGTCAGGAGATCAAGACCATCCTGGCTAACATGGTGAAACCCTGTCTCTACTAAAAATACAAAAAATTAGCTGGCGTGTTGGTGGGCCTCTGAAGTCCCAGCTACTTGGGAGGCTGAGGCAGAAGAATTGCTTGAACCTGGGAGGCAGAAGTTGCAGTGAGCCAAGATTGCACCACTGCACTCCAGCCTGGGCAACAGAGCAAGATTCTGTTTCAAAAAAAAAAGAAAAATATTAAGAAAATAATAGGGCAGGTAGCATATGCAAATGATGAAAATAGTGATGGTCATATATAAGGATGATTAAAATTTGGATGACTCTGACCCTAATTTTATAGGTGAGGAAAATGAAGTTCTGAGTAGTGTTTTTTGTTTTTGTTTTTGTTTTTGTTTGAGATGGAGTTTAACTCTTGTTGCCCAGGCTGGAGTGCAATGGCGCGATCTCAGCTCACTGTAACCTCTGCCTCCTGGGCTCAAGCGATTCTCCTGCCTCAGCCTCCCGAGTAGCTGGGATTGCAGGCACTTACCACAATGCCCGGCTATTTTTTGTATTTTTAGTAGAGATGGGGTTTCACCATGTTTGCCAGACTGGTCTCCAGCTCCTGACCTCAGGTGATCCACCTGCCTCGGCCTCCCAAAGTGCGGGGACTACAGGCGTGAGCCACTGTGTCCGGCAGGCCCTGGGTAGTTTTAAAGGTTTACCCAAGATCCTATGGCTTGTCAGAGGTAGAACAGACCCCATAACTGATTGTTCCACACTCTATGTATTGCATTTAGACTATTTGAGCCTCACAAACGTATGGGCTTTTTTCTAGACGCATGGGTCAATGAGAAGTTCAGATAAATTCTCAAGCTATTTGTGTATTTGTTGTTGTTTCTTTTTATGGAACAACAGTGGTATAGTTGTTATTTGGCCAGAATAAAAAGGTGCTAATGACAGCTGATTTCATGTTCAGCTGTGTTTAAACAGGGTAATATTGATTAGATCTGTATTGTTAATTAAAGGTATAGATGTGAAATAGAAGAATGATAAATTTATAATCTTTATATTTTGTTAACTTCTGCACCTTCTTAGTAAATGCATCTATGCTTAAAATGACACTTTTATCCAATACACTGTGGCCTTTGGGCATTTTTTTTTTTTTCTTGAGATGGAGTCTCGCTTTTGTTGCCCAGGCTGGAGTGCAATGCTGCAATCTTGGCTCACTGCAACCTCCGCCTCCCAGGTTCAAGCAATTCTCCTGCCTCAGCATCCTGAGTAGCTGGGATTACAGGCATGCAACATCTCGCCTGGCTAATTTTGTATTTTTAGTAGAGATGGGGTTTCTCCATGTTGGTCAGGCTGGTCTCCAACTCCCGACCTCAGGTGATCCGCCCGCCTCGGCCTCCCAGAGTGCTGGGATTACAGGCGTGACCCACTGGGCCTGGCCGGACATTTTTGCCTTTTATGTGAAAGATATTCTATGATATATTCTATAGCAGGGGTGTCCAATCTTTTGGCTACCCTGGGTGATATGTTTTCGCTGTGTCCCCACCCAAATCTCATCTTGAATTGTAGCTCCCATAATCCCCATGTGTCGTGGGAGGGACCCGATGGGAAGTAATTGAATCATGAGGGCGAGTTTTTCCCATGCTGTTGTCATGACAGTGAGTAAGTCTCATGAGATCTGATGGTTTTATAAAGGGCAGTTCTTCTGCACAGGCTCTCTTGCCTGTCACCATGTAAGATGTGACTTTGCTTCTCCTTTGCCTTCCACCATGATTGTGAGGCCTCCTCAGCCATGTGGAACTGTGAGTCCATTAAACCTCTTTTTCTTTATAAATTACCCAGTCTTTAGTATGTCTTTATTAGCAGCATGAGAATAGACTAATACGCTGGGCCACATTGGAAGAAGAAGAATTGTCTTAGGCCACATATAAAATATACCAACACTAATGAGAGCTGATGAGCTAAAAAAAAAATCGCAAAAAATCTCATAAAGTTTTAAGAAAGTTTACAAATTTGTGTTGGGTCAATTCAAAGCCATCCTGGGCCACATATGGCGTGTGGGCAGTGGGTTGGACAAGCTTGTTCTACAGATTCCTGGAAATAGAAAACAAAAGTCCACATATACATATGCTCCAGTAACGTGGCGGAGCCATTTCCCACCAGATTGCAAGCTGCTCTTCCCACCGCCTTGTTCAGTGACTTCACCTTGGTAACTTGAAATCACTGGCTGTGGCAGGAGAATTTACACGACAGAAATAGGAAACGATACAAATCAGGGCTTCTTCCTCCAGAGAGCTGATCACTAAACACTTTACCAGCACACCACTTCTTTGAGCAGTTTTGAGGGTGGAGAGAAGGCAAGCCCTTTTTAAATGAGGCTTGGGAACTTTAAGGAATGATATACAAATTAACTTTGATACCAGTAGAAAGCTTCCCAAGGGAGTACAGAGAGGCATCCCAGAGGCTCTAGGGAGCAGATAAGCCGCGGAATGCAGAAAGCATTTGGCTCTGTTTTCTTTGCTTACCAGGGACTTTAGTACAGTTTGAGCCTTAAGGAAAAACAGTTTCAGATAATTAGAAATGGGCTTTCTTGTTATTCTGCTGGCTAGAAAGATACTGCCTAAGGCTCTTTGGAAAATTAAGATGACAGGTGATGCCTTCTTCAGAAAGACAAATTTCTACGTAAAAATTCTCATGAATGGGATAGATATGTGCTGTCCAATAGGAATCAAAATGTTCTTTGTTTATGCCGCTAGACACATGCTGCTATGTAACCCCTGAAATGCAGGTAGTCTGAATTGAGATATGCTGTAAGGTAAAATACACACTGGATTTCCAAGACTTAAGAAAAAAAAAGAATGTAAAATATCATATTAACACGTTTGTATTGATTACCTGTTGAAATGATCATCTTTTGGATATATTAATTATTAAATAATATACATTATGAAAATTAATTTCACTTGTTATCTTTACTGGTTTTGTTTTTGTTTTTTTTTTTTTGAGACAGAGTCTTCCTCTGTTGCCCAGGCTAGAGTGCAGTGGCACAATCTCGGCTCACTGCAACCTCTGCCTCCCAGGTTCAAGCGATCCTCCTGCTTCAGCCTCCCGAGTAGCTGGGATTACAGGTGGATGCCGCCACATCCGGCTAATTTTTTGTATTTTTAGTAGAGACGGGGTTTCACCATGTTGGCCAGGCTGGTCTCAAACTCCTGACCTCAAGCGTTCCACTCACCTTGGCCTCCCAAAGTGCTGGGATTACAGGCATGAGCCACCTCGCCTGGCCTCTCTTTACTAGTTTTTAATATGGCTCCTAGAAAATTTTAAATTACATGCGCACAGCTCTGGGCAACAAAGGAAAACCCCATATCTACAAAAAAAAAACAAAACAAAAACAAAAATTAGCCAGGCATGGTGGCATGCACCTATAGTCCCAGCTACTTGGGAGGTTAGATGGGAGGGTCACTTGAGCCCAGAAGGTCAAGGCTGCAGTGAGTTGAGACTGTGCCACTGCACTCCAGCCTGGCCAACAGAGTGACACCCCGTCTCAAAAAAAAAAAAAAAATTACATGTGTGGCACACCCTGTATTCTTATTTGACATCACTGGGCTAGATCATGTCCAATAGACCTTTCTATCTATAGTGATCAAAATGTTCTATATTTATGCTGTCCATCGAGGTAGCCACTAGACACATGCTGGTATTTAACCCTTGAAATGTGGGTAGTCTGAATTGAGATGTGCTGTAAGGTAACATACAGCTACTTCGGAGGTTGAGGTGGGAGGACTTTATTCTGAATCAGGTGCTGGAGAAGGCAGAAGAGTACAGGGAATCAAAAGAGATGGGCAAGCTACAAATGCAGCTCAATTTTGCACAGCTCATAAGACAAATTTCATAATGCAATCTCTTCATCTACACTGAGGGTTAGAATGCCAGGAAAATGCAAAACAAATGCCCAACATGTTGTGTAGACAGAGAGGACAACACACCCAAATATTTGAAACCATGAGCTGTAAATCTGAATCTCAAGCACAGTCTATATTTCCCTCAAACCTTCTCCCTTGGGTACATAGGATTATGACACTGTTGAGAAGGTGCTCTGGAATTCTGTGAGAAATTCGGGTCAAATTTTTAGTCCTGCTTCCAATATATATGTCCTCCTTCCAGCCCCAGCCAGAAAAAGAACATTATTGTGCTTGAGAATTTATGTCAGATCACTACCCACCTTGAAAACCAGCACCTTTTTTCAGATGGCGAGCCATAAGGCATAGATTAAGGTACAAGCAGCCCCTGTAAATCAGAAGGATGGCTAAACCTGGACAGGACTCAGATTTCATTATTTTAATTTCTGGTCTTCAGTTTCTCAAGGAGCTTTAAAAAAACGCAACACAATAATTCAAATACACTCGATGTTGAAAATGCATTTTCTTCTTTTTTTTTGCCCATTTCTCAGAGGTAGGCTTGGCTTCTGAAGCTGTCACCAAGGCATCTCATTGAGGGCAACTGCTACAGCCAGTGGGAAAAAAAGGGTTTGTATTCAACATAAAAAAAAAAACAAAAAGGGAGGGGAGGAAGAAATGCATTTTTTCTTCCAAACCTCCAAGCCTTCACTTGGAGGATACCCACTTCATTGGCATCTTCTGGGTTAAGGAGACAAAGGTCATGTTCTGATGAGAAAACTCAGATCAAGCATAAGTTAAGGAAGTTTCCACCACCCACGTCACCTGCAAAACCACCACGTAGGAAGCACACTGTGAACCCCTGAGAGGGAGCGTGGCTGGTTCATAAATCCTTGCTTTCTCTGCACACTCCTTCTGGGACTTTTGCATTCACCGCAGAGAGTGGGAACTGTAAAAATAGACTATATGTTTCTGAAGAAGTGAAAGACTTATTGCATAATGGTGGTAAACTGTGTCTACTAGAACAGAATGACTGTGCATGCAAACATAAGACTCAAAAAATAGCTACCATTCCAGACAAATTTATTTTTTTTTAAATATTCAGCCTAAGGAAAAATATGTGGCTCTATGAGTGGAGTAAAAGCTTTGCTCCCTGACATTGGGAAAATGGAATGACATTAGGTAGTCCAAATATCTGGCCAACATATCAGGCTAATTCACACTGACCTCTCCTCAGCTGTAAGTTTTAAGTTATTTCTCTCCTCTTTACTTCCTTTTCTCTTTGTAAGACCTACACGAAAATGGAAAGGAAATAATTTGGAAACAGAAAGTATCCATTTTTGCAGAAGCCCTGTAAGGCACAAATCTACCATTTCCTTCCTTCCTTTTCATCCCTAGGAACAAGAAGAATGAGAAAAACATTCAGACAGACACAGCTGTCAAGTAGAAGAAGAGGCGTCTCCTCAGCCCTGGCCTTTGCTCCCTGCCTTCCCCTTTTCCCACTCTCCCTCTTGCACTTCTGTGGGGACTCTGGATCACTGCTGAACCTGTTCCCCCTTAATAACTTCTCAACTGTGGATTTGCCGATCCGTAAAACAAATATTTATTAAGCAACTAGAATGTGCAAGCCTGGGCTAGGTACTGGGGGATGGGAGACCATGGCAAGTGAGAGCGAGAGATGCAATGATAAACAAGACATGAGAACTTTCTTAAAGGAATTTAAAATCTAGCAAACAGGCTGGGTGTGGTGCCTCATGCCTGTAATCCCAGCGCTTTGGGAGGCCAAGGCGAGAGGATGGCTTGAGGCCAGGAGTTTGAGACCAGCCTGGACAACATAGTGAGACTCTGTCTTTAAATAAAGTTTTTTAAAATTAGCCAGGCGTGGTGGTGCACATCTGTAGTCCCAGCTACTTGGGAGGCTGGAGCAGGAAGATCACTTGAGTCCAGGAGTTTGAGGCTGCAGTGAGCTGTGATTATGCCACTGCACTCCAGCCTGGGGGACAGAGTGAGACTCTGTCTCCAAAAATTAATAAATAATAAAATAAAATCTAGGGTTGATACACTGAGTGTATTAAGTGTTATGATAGCGGGGCATGAAATCTGAAAAATGTCCTTAGGAGAGGCCTTGTCTCGGAATGCCTGGAGGTCTCCGTGGGGTATACCTGGTAGAAGTCAATGTGCCTTTTGGGAAGCAGAAATTGTGAGGGAAATGAGACGCATAAGATCATTGCCAATTCAGTGCTTCAGGTCAGAGTAGATGGGACAGGTTGAGACTACCTGGCTTTTGGCCACATCCCTGAGTCTTAAGGGAAGAGGCCCAAATGGACAAAATCTTTCCATCAATAGCCTGTCCATTGGGTATCCAGTACCCAAGGTCTCATGGTTCCCTTGCTGGTAGAAAGGGTTCCTTCTCTCTTTGGGTTATTTTTGGAATCCATATGGACATGGCACTAATATAGTGTTTTAAGCAGCTGGACGGTCCAACCAGAAGTCAGATCAAAGAAGACATACGAGGGGACAACGTATGTCTGCCATTGTGACCATCAACAGCATCTTGGTGGCCTCAGAAGTTAGAAGCTCCTTTGAAAGGCTTCTCTTCAGAAGATGTTGGCAATCTCATCCTCACAGCAATGGGGGCATCACAGGTCGCTGAACATGAGGGAGGAAAATGAGACACACTGAAGGTAGGGTTTATGTGGATCAATGAGCCTGAGGTGCTTCATGGAGCCTGTGTTCATTTATGCTCCCAAGGTTTACTGAGCATTACCTATGTGCTGAGCACTGGGCTAGATGCTGGACATACAATGACCAACCAGTCAGACACTGGCCCCTGCCCCAAATGTTTTTGGTCTGCTTGGGGCAAACAGAGGTTACTTATACTTGTATCAGTGATGACTTCATTGGGTAAGTCCTATGAAAGAAAAGTACAGGATTGAGAAAGCATAAAGAGGTGTTAAGGTAGTCTGAGGGGTTATAAAATGCTTCCCTGGGCAAAGGGAACTGGATGGAAATGTTCTTACAATTGCAGGTATGGACAGGAGTAGAGAAATCCTCTAGTCCTGTCCTAGTCCTAGCTCTAGTCCTGTGATGGCTTTTGTGGCTCTGTTATTACTCTAAGTCTGCGTGCCCTGGAAAACCTAGGTTACAAAATACATAAATAGAGAGCTGTGGGAACTCACAGGAAATTGACTTTTGAGACCTGGGAAGGCCCAGTGCCCAGCACATAGCTGAAGCCCAATAAACACTGGGGTATACATGAACACAGGCTTCGTGAGGTGCCTCAGGTTTGTTTTGGGGCAAGGAAAATATTTGGTGGCTTTGTAATTGGGCTTTGAAATATGAGTAGGGATTCTTTATTTCTTTACTTACTTATTTTATTTTTTTGGCAGAGTCTTGCTCTGTTGCCCAGGCTGGAGTGCAGTAGTGCCATCTTGGCTCACTGCAACTTCTGCCTCCCAGGTTCAAGTGATTCTCATGCCTCAGCCTCCCAAGTAGCTGGGTTTATAGGTGCACACCACCATGCCTGGCTAATTTTTGTATTTTTAGTAGAGATGTGGTTTCACCATGTTGGCCAGGCTAGTCTTGAACCCCTGATCTCAAGTGATCTGCCCACCTCAGTCTCCCAAAGCACTGAGATTACAGGCATGAGCCACCGCACTTGGCCTCCTTTACTTTCTTAATAAACTTGCTTTCACTTTACTCTATGGATTCACCTCAAATTCTTTCTTGTGCAAGTTCCAAGAACGCTCTCTTGGAGTCTGGATCAGGACTCTTTCCAGTAACATCTTTCTGTCAAACCCCGAAGGGATGATACTGAGGAGACCCCCGACCCAAAGAACTAGACTGTAACACTGATTGGCCAACTTTGGAGTCAAGGAAACTTTTCTTCTGAAATATTGACAGCATTTAACAATTGAGTAAAGTATAATTCTGTCAAAATTTGAAGCATATTTGTTTCTCTCTACCAGATTTCTCCAGAATTGAAAACTGTTTGTGAGTATTCTTAACTTATGGCAACATAGTTATTTGCATAAGTGCAATAAGAATCTGTTCTCTTTTGCAATAGGACAGAATTGGAGAAACTGGTATCTTACCAAGGCTTAAACTAGAATGGTGTGCTTTCCTTTAAGGAATCAAATTTGACTTATAGAGCCAATAAAAGCCCCTTGGGAAAACTGGCCTCATACCTTGACTACACAGGCCCTGTACAGGGTTTCTGACCTGTGGTAAGTAAAGAATTACCACAGGGTCAGGAGCCTCAAGTTATCTTAAGACTTCAAGAGGAGAGGAATTTATTCAACTCACAGGTATTTAAGGGTATAAACCTATGACTGGGCTCAGCTTTAAAAAAGAGTCTTAGCTAAGATTCCTTATGGAACAGTTCCATCAAAGCCAATTTTAAAAGCCTATATGAAAAATAATTATCCTCACTGCACTTTATACAAATAATTGGGCCAAGTATAATAAAGCAAATCTGTCTTACCACAATTTGTCTTTTAGTAAAAATGAGAAACTAGAAAGAGAAAATTGTGTTTCAAGAACAGGTACACCTGTTATTAGATTCTAGTCTCGTCAGTTGTTTTTGAATTTTTTTTCCTGTGATTTAGACTGACACTGCTTATTCATGTGAACCAATCAGTGATCTGTGATTGCAGCTTAGAAGAAACAAGGGGGTTGTGTAATGTGAAAAACAAAAAACAGGATCAATATTCTAATTTTGGCACATATTGGAATCAGCTAGCAACCCCGTATCAGCTTGGTTCCAACAGTTTCCCAGTTCATGAAAAGCCTTCTTATTTAGTTTGCTTGGGATAATATTACTTATTTTGTTTTACTGTTGTGGAATATATTGCTGTTGTACTTTCTGTGTAGGAATGCAGGGTAAGTTTACCAAATGTTTTCTTAAATTGAACACTTATTAATCTTCCAGATATCACCTTTGGTCGGAACTCAAAGTTATGAATGGCCCTCAACATACTGATGCTTTCTGACTGAGCTCCTCTCTACCCTGAATACAAAAGACCCAATAGTTAGGCAGGAATATCATTGCCCCTATCAGCCTGAAGAAGTTACAGAAGATGGATCTTCATCCTTCTGCAACTCTTAGGATTAAGAATTCTTTTATAAAAGGGAGCAGGGAAAGGTTAGAGGCATTTGAACCGAGCAATTTCAAGTTGAATAGGAGCTGGGTAAAATGAATCTGAGACTACTGGGCTGCATTCCCAGATGGTTATGGCATTCTAAGTCACAGAATGAGATAGGTCAGCACAAGATACAGGTCATAAAGACCTTGCTGATAAAACAGGTTGCAGTCAAGAAGCTGGCTAAAACCCACCAAAACCAAGATGGCGATGAGAGTGACCCTTTTTTTGGTCACTATGATTCTATGAATTCTTTCACATTTTTAAAGAAGACATCAAATAAACCAGTATGGTCTTTGTCCTCTTGTCCTGTAAAAATGCTTGAGAGAATCTGCTTTCTAACCAGATGGTTGAAGCAAGGCAAGATAGGGCAAAGAGCATTCTTGTTTGGGCAAGCCAAATAAATATCCCTTACATTAAGGAATTTGATATTTATTCCACAGGAGATAAAAAGTTATCAAAAGCATCTGAGCAGGGGTGTGATATCATCAGCTCTGTATTCTAGGAGAATTTCAATAACAATGTGAAGGAAGGTTTAGACCATTCGTACATGTTATTTCATCAAAACTTACCTGCTTTTCTTTAATTAGTATAAGGGTGATACATATTATAATGTAATAGCTATCTAAGTATATGTAGTCACCAATAAAAGTTAATTTAATGAACTTTAGTTGAATGTGAACAGTTCCTAGAAATGTAATGACAACCCTCCAAAAAAACCCTAGCTTTATTTTGGAAATGGGGTATTGCTCTGTTGCTGAGGCTGGAGTGCAGTGGTGTGATCATAGCTCACTGCAGCCTTGAACTCTCAGGCACAAGTGATCCTCCTGTACCAGCCTCCTGAGTTGCTGGGACTACAGCATGTGCCACCACACCAGACTAATTTTTTTTTTCTTGGTAGAGACAGGGTCTCGCTATATCATCCAAGCTGGTCCTCCCACCTCAACCTCCCAAAGTGTTGGCATCACAGGTGTGAGCCACTACACCCGGCCCAAAACTGGCTTTCTTATGGAGGATATTTCAAGTTCTAGGAGAAGGGAAAGAGGAGAAACCATTTTGGGGAAAGGAAAACATTTGGTGCCAAAGCTACCACCCAGTAAGTCAGTCTTTGCTCTTGCCATCCACATGCTTTTTTCCATGGCTACAGATCCCTCAGATAGATTTGCTTCTGTATGGGACAGTGTGTTCACTTGAAAATTTCCATTTAAAAATAACAAAAATAGATTTTTTTCCTAGAACTTTTTCTGGGTTAAGTTTCTGGAAAACACGGCTTTTCCTGTATTTAAATCAAGTTGCTATAACTGAATGCTTAGATGTGGCTCTCAACGCTTCCACATTTCACAGTTTTAACTGGGACTGTGACCACTCAGCACTGACATATACTTTGGGCAAGAATCTGTACAGCAGCTCTCTCAGTGAAGACTGAAAAATAGATTTCACTTCAGGGCTTCTCCCTGTTTAAATAGTTTGGATGTGTTGGCTCTTCTTGTTTCTTACTTTGTGAAACCTGCTTACCACTGCTACCTTTTTTCCTTTCCTTCTTTGAATATCTATTTCATTCTTTAATTCAGTTGTTCATTTAGCAAATATTGATTGAGTTATACCATACGTCAGTTACTGTCCTAAGGACAGAGGTAGTGTATTAGTCTGTTTTCATGCTGCTGATAAAGACATACCTGAGACTGGGGGTAATTTATAAAGGAAAGAGGTTTAATAGACTCACAGCTCTACATGGCTGGGGAGGTCTCACAATCATGGCAGAAGGTGAAAGGAACGTCTCACATGGCAGGCAAGAGAGAGAAATGAGAACCAAGCAGAAGGGGAAACCCCTTATAAAACCATCAGATCTCATGAGACTTATTCACTACTACGAGAACAGTATGGGGGAAAATGCCCCGATGATTTGATTATCTCCCACTGGGTCCCTCCCACAACACATGGGAATAATGGGAGCTACAAGTCAAGATGAGATTTGGATGGGGACACAACCAAACCATATCAGGTAGGGAAGGGCCAGTAGCTGTCATCAAGAGCTATGCCATCTCATGGGAGAGACGACGTGATGGAGCCATGGACAGGCTGCCGAAGCTCAGAGGAATCAGGGTGGGGGGCAATTTTCAGAGGAAGTTGCATTGAGCTGGTTCTTAAAGATGAGTAGGTGCTTGGGATGTCAAGAGCAAGAGGGAATTCTAGGCAGAGGCAAGGAGACACATTTCCTCTCATCCCTTTCAGTCTCTTATCTCCCCCCATCCATAAATTCGATTTATCTTTTTAAAAGTCAATCACCCAAAGTGGATAAAGATGGAGGGGAAAACACTAGAAAGCAGCAAAAGAAAAATATTTTTGAACATGCTTTTGTCAAATGCTGAGAGTATATAACTCTCTGTGCACCTATAAAGACTGTACGTGGGTGGAAGGTTGGGCCTTGTCTTTCTGTAACATGAGAAATTCCTGGGCCTGCCGCCGTGACTTTTCATTTCTCAATCCAGAAATTTTTGTATGTGTGCCCAATCGATGACCTGCCTCGGCAGTCATAACTTCTTTGTCCTACATCTTCCATGAATGCTTTGATTTACCATTCAAGGTATTGTTCACGTGACGGCGAAGACCTATTGGAAAGCCTAAGGGAGATGGGTAGGCCACAGGTAAGAAAATGGCGCTGCCAGCTAGGCGCGGTGGCTCACGCCTGTAATCCCAGCACTTTGGGAGGCCGAGGCTGGTTAATCACAAGGTCAGGAGTTCAAGACCAGCCTGGCTAAGATGGTGAAACGCTGTCTCTACTAAAAATACAAAAATTAGCCAGGAGTGGTGGTGGGCGCTTGTAATCCCAGCTACTCGGGAGGCTGAGGCAGAGAATTGCTTAAACCCACGAGGTGGAGGTTGAAGTGAGCCGAGATCGCGCCACTGCACTCCAGCCTGGTGACAGAGCGAGACTCCGTCTCAAAAAAAAAGAAAATGATGCTGCTTTTCTCAGCACAATTCAACAACATACATACACTCTAAAGCCATTAGAAAGATCAACTGGGTTTGAGGGAAGGTGTGGAGGGGTGTGGAGGGAAGGTAGATGTTATTTTTGTAAAACGGGCAAGGCATTTACTGTTACTGAGTTCCAGAATTGATCCTGATGAGAACCCTGTGTCTAAGCCTCTTAGAACTGATGATAAACCACACAGCACTTTAGGGAGTGACCAGCCATCGATTTGCATATGTGAGGCAACTTTGCTATCTAAAAATTTTTTTTGAAATACACTACTTCTGAGCTGTTTTCTTTAAAGAAACACTAACTGATATACATGGATAATTATTTTTAAATGCTTTTTAAAAAAAACAGTTGTGATGCTTTTCACCATCAGCCTATACTAAAAGATTCATAGCCCACATTGATTTTTCTTCCCCCAAAGACATCTCAATTTTAAATAAGCCTTGAGGCCTCCCTCTTTCCATACAATCTACTCCTTGCTTCCTCTGCTATGTCTGCCCTCTGGCCACCTTCCCAGACAGTCCATTTTCCAAACATGTATATTATTTTAAGGACGATAACTGGTTTGAGATACTTTATTGCTCAGTTCCTCTGTGAGGTTGTATTGCAGACATTTGGGGATAAACAGGCAACATTAGCCATCTCTGTATATGAATAGACCCGAACCCGCCCACGATAACTAACTAACGTGGCCCAAGGTTCTGCTAGAATTAGAGAGAAAAGCAGGGGAATTGGGGTGTTTTCTTAGAATGTCCCCATTGACAGCACAAAGAGGTAAAGTTTGTCTTCAACACCTTCTCCCCTCCCTACTTGGTGTCATTTTGTCTCTCTAGATTAGGCATTTCTTTTTTTTCTTCCTTTTTTTTCTTTTTCTTTTTTCTTTTCTTTTCTTTTTTTTTTTTTTTTTTTTGAGATGGAGTCTTGCTCTGTCGCCCAGGCTGGAGTGCAGTGGCGCGATCTCGGCTCACTGCAAGCTCCGCCTCCCGGGTTCATGCCATTCTCCTGCCTCAGCCTCCCGATTAACTGGGACTACAGGCGCCCACCACCATGCCTAGTTAATTTTTTATATTTTTAGTAGAGACGGGGTTTCACGATGTTAGCCAGGATGGTCTTGATCTCCTGACCTCATGATCTGCCCGCCTCTGCCTCCCAAAGTGCTGGGATTACAGGTGTGAGCCACCACGCCCGGCCTCTTTTTTTCTTTTATTTTTTTAAGATGGAGTCTGGCACTATTACCCAGGCTGGAGTGCAGTGGCACGATCTCAGCTCACTGCAACCTCCGCCTCCCAGGTTCCAGAGGCTCTCCTGCCTCAGCTTCCTGAGTAGCTGGGATCACAGGCACCCGCCACCATGCCTGGCTAATTTTTTTGCATTTTTAGTAGAGACAAGGTTTCACCATGTCAACCACGCTGGTCTCAAACTCCTGAACTCAAGTGATCTACCCCCCTCGGCCTCCCAAAGTGCTGAGATTACAGGCATGAGCCACTGTACCCGGCCTGGGTTAGGCATTCTTGTTCCCCAATCCTAAACATCTAAACCATTTCAGAGAATTGATCTTGTTTCCTAACGTATCCGGTTGGAAAGCAATTCCTGCTAAGGTGTTAATAAAACAAACAAATAAACCACAGTAAGTACAAAAATCAAAACTACCACCACAAAAAATCTCCTAAAGGTATCTGCAATGTGATTCATTCATTCCCTCCACAGATGGCTGCTGAGTGCCTAAGGCGTGCCAGACATGGTGCTAATTAATGAAGATGAAACAATGAATGTTCAGAACTCAGTATGTTAATGCTACAATAGATTGCATGAGATGCTAGGCAAGCTAAAAAAAAAATAATCACGCATTTTGTGCCAAGCTTTGTGTGCATTGTCTCATTTCCTTCTCCCAACAATCCTAAGAGGCAGATAGTATCATTACTCTCATTATACAGAGGAGGAAATGAAGGTTAGGGAGGATACATAGGTTGCCCAAGGTTACATGGTTAGTACATGCTAGAACATGGACTTGAATCCTTGCCTGGCTGACTCCAAATCCACGTATCAAGCTTTAGCCAGGCTGTTTCCCTGCGTCCAGCAGAAGACCCACTCAAAGTCAGTTCAGTGAAGAAAGGGAGGCACATTCCAGGTGGAAGGAACAGCATGTTGGAGGGTTTAGAGGCAAGAATCATGGCGTGTTCAAAGAACCCCATCTAGATCATATGGTTGAGAGCAATCTAATGAAAGGAGTGACAGATCAAGGGCAAGCCTCGAAAATCCCAACATTTTAGGATATAAGGGCAAAGAGGAGGAAGCAGGAAGGACAGATTTAGCAGAATGAGGAAGGAAAACCTTCAAGCCGCCAGGGAGTGAAGGGTGGGATGTCAGGCACATGAATCCCCAGGTCCGGAAGAGATGTTTTAGAGCATCTTTTAGTGACTTACATAAAGATACACTGCATAGGTCACCATCTGTTTCTCCCACATCGCCCAGTGAAAGGATTGACCATGGGTGAACTGGCTGATGGATGGAATCACAAAATTGTAGAGATGGGCCGTGGGATCATTTCATTTAACCATCTAATTTTCCACAAGAGGAAATGGAGATCCAGAACTCTACGGTGGTTTTCCTAACATTGCATAGCTGATTAAGAGTTGTGATTAGAATTCAGATAAACTGACTCTAGCTCAAAAGGAAACATTTCTGACATATATCCTATGCAAAGGACATGAACAGACAATCCACAAAGGAAATGCGAAAGGCCAATAAAACACGAAAAAAATTGTTTAACTTCACTCATAATCAAAGAATCCACAATAGTATTGGGAAACAAACACACTTGTGTATTGCTGGGGGAAATCTAAATCGTAATAATCTTTTGTGGAAGATATTTTGGCAATATGGAAGTGGCAATATAGTATAGTGATTAACAATATCAGCCTTGAAGTGAGTCAGGTTCAAAGCTAGGTCTCCCAATTACTCTCTTTTTTTTTTTTTTTTTTTTTTTGAGACAGAGTCTCGCTCTATCACCCAGGCTGGAGTGCAGTGGTGCTGTCTTGGCTCACTGCAACCTCCACCTCCTGGGTTCACGCCATTCTCCCGCCTCAGCCTCCTGAGTAGCTGGGACTACAGGCGCCCCCACCACACCCGGCTAATTTTTTTGTATTTTTAGTAGAGACAGGGTTTCACCGTGTTAACCAGGATGGTCTCGATCTCCTGACCTCGTGATCCGCCTGTCTCGGCCTCCCAAAGTGCTGGGATTACAGGAGTGAGCCACTGCGCCCAGCCCACTCTCACTTATTAACCATTTTCTGGGCACAAGTCTCAGTTTCCACTGGAAAGTGCATATATTAATAATATTTACCTCATAAATTTGTTGTGAAGGTTAAGTGAGATTTTATTTATTTATTTATTTATTTATTTATTTATTTATTGAGACCGAGTTTCACTCTTGTTGCCCAGCCTGGAGTGCAATGGCTTGATCTCGGCTCACTGCAACCTCCACTTCCCGGGTTCAAGCGATTCTCCTGTCTCAGTCTCCCAAGTAGCTGAGATTACAGGCATGGACCACCATGCCCAGCTAATTTTGTATTTTTAGTAGAGACGGGGTTTCTCCATGTTGGTCAGGCTGGTCTCTAACTCCTGACCTCAGCTGATCCACCCACCTCAGCCTCCCAAAGTGCTGGGATTACAGGCATGAGCCACCACGCCCGCCTAAATGAGATTATTTTTATAAAGCATTTAGCACAGTGCCTAAAATATAAAGAGTCCAATAAATGGTATCCTCCTGATCATTATATATAAAAAGTTGTACAAATACATTCATGGGCCTGGCAATTTCATATCTTGGAATTTATCTTACAGAAATGATCAGAACCGAGCACAAAGATGCTCATTCATCACAACATTATTTATAATAGTGAAAAATTGTAACCACAAATGCCCAACAATAGAGTGGGTAAATAAATGATGGTTCATCTGGTTGATGGAATACCATGTAGCCATTAAATATCATGCTGTAAAAGAACACTTAATCATCTGAGAAAACATCCATATCAAGTGACAAAAGCAGGTTATACAGCAATACATAAGCATAATGCCAATTTTATAATAAAACATATATACATGCATGTATTCGACACACATAGAAGAGTGAAAGGCAACCTGGTGGGAAGGAAAGAACTCTGACATAAATCCATGCCGGTCATACAAATACATGTCTGTAGGAGACCCCTGTTCCCTGAATTGAGGAAAATCCAGTTCAGTGGATTGTGTTGTAAACTCTGTAAAAAGATTGATTAAAAAAAGAATAAAAATCAGTTCCTTTTTCTGAAATTATCAAAACTATATAAATATTTGAGTTTAACGAGCCATTCTCCACCTTTCGGGTTTGAAAAGACCTGAAAGGAAATTACATTTTACGGTTGAAAATGTATCTCAGCATATTGGGACTTCTATATTTAACTTCTATTAACGCTTTTCAATGCCAGCATGAAAACATGTACCTTAGACAATTGTCCTCAGTGGTATTTCTTATGGGAAGCTGATTAGACTAAATAAAATAACGTAGCAAACTAAACAGGCAAACCTCTGTGGATAAACACTAAAAAGAATGTTAGAGTTGATTTCTTTACTATTTTCTTCCATCAATATGTCTTAGGAAACCTACAGAGGAATTATAGTACAAATGAGAAGAATAAAGAACACAAAGGAATAAGTGATCATTTTTCCACCCGTATGATTCCAAATAGTTCACTCTAATAGGCTTTGAAAAGAGTAGTTTGCATTCTCAGCTATAAATCACTTATCTCCTCTTTCTAGCTGTCCATTATTTGTGTAAGGTTTGGAACATACACGTCAAACAGGTCTTACAAATATAAAGAATCCAACATTATTGTGTTTTGGGGTTTTTATTGATTGATTGATTGATTGATTTTGAAGGCAGGGTCTTGCTCTGTCACCCTGGCTGGAGTGCAGTGGCACAATCATGGTTCACTGCAGCCTCCACCTCCCTAGCTCAAGCAATCCTCCTGTCTCAGCCTCCTGAGTAGCTGGGACTACAGGTGCACACCACCATGCCTGGCTAATTTTGTTTATTTTTTGTGCTTTAATTTATAATATAATTAAATTATAAATGTGTTCCTAATAACATGCTGTTGGACAAGTCACTTAACTTATCAAATCCTCAGTGTCTTCATTTATAAACATATAGTATTGAACGTAATGATTTTTAAGATTCCTTCTAACTCTAAAACTATACAGCAAATTATGGCACAAAATTAAATTAAATTTTAAAAACTGTGCTTCTCCTGGGAAAGAGGTTGGCCTTATTAAGAATTCATATTGAAACTGTAGAAATTACAAAATGTCTATGTTAGTATTTTCAATGTTACAGAAACACATTTCTGAGTATTATAGTAATTTTAAATCTGATTACCAGAACACCATAGATTAGTTACAATCAAGATTTAAATTATTCAAATGATAAGTATGCTAAGAAATTATTTAAATTTTTTTTTTTTTTTTTTTTTAGACAAGGCCTTGCTCTGTCACCCAGGCTGGAGTACAGTGGTGGGTGCTGTCATGGCTCACTGCAGCCTTGACCTCCCGGGCTCAAGCAATCCTCCCACCTCAGCCTCCCAAGTAGCTGGGACTACAGGTTCGCACCATCATACGCAGCTAAGTTTTTAATTTTTTGTACAGACAGTATCTTCTTACTGTATGGCCCGGACTGGTCTCGAACTCCTGAGCTCAGGCGATCCTCCAGTCTTGGCCTCCCAAAGTGCTGGGATCACAGGCATGAGCCACCATGGCTGGCCTTCAAAATTCTTGTTTCATTTTGTGGACCAACAATTTGCGTAAATGCCTTTATACTTTGGTTTATATAATAACACTCTAGTTTTGAAAGATACTTTATAGTTTCAATGTACATTTTTATGTAATGTCTCATATGAATATCATAACAAATCTATGAATGTAGGTTTTTTTTTTTATTTACAAAGATCAACTATTTCTGTAATAATAAACTATTTTCCCCAAGTAGTGTAGTTACTTGAGTAGGAGAGCCAGGACTGAAAACTAGATCTCAAACTCCAAAACCCCTCCTGTTTCTGCTACACCACATTGCCTCCAAGGCCATAAGCCTCATTTAAAAGCAAGTTTTTAGATATCTTTGCAGGTGGCTTCCGTGCACAGCTAAGATTATTCAGTGGTTACATTTTTTTGTTTTGGTTTGGTTTGGTTTTGAGACAGGGTCTTGCTCTGTCACCCAGGTTGGAGTGCAGTGGTGGAATCACAGCTCACTGCTTACCTCCACCTCCTGGGCTCAAGCAATCTTCCCACCTCAGCCTCCTGAGTAGCTGGCACTACAGGCCTGCATGCACATCTCCAGGCTTAGCTAGTTTTTGTATTTTTTGTAGAGATAGGGTTTCACCATGTTGCCTAGGCTGGTCTCAAACTCCTGAGCTCCAGTGATCCACCCACTTCGCCCTCCAAAAGTGCTAGAATTACAGGCGTGAGCCACCATACCTGGCCAACAATCATTTTTAAGGAGGCTTTTATAAGTTCAGTTGAAACTCCTTTAAACATTTTTAACTACATTTATATATTTGATGTACTAGATATCCTTTTGACATAACTCAAGTGTCTATCTTAACAACAATTTCAAAAATTTCCCAGGTATTTGTATTATTATCATAAATCTAATAAAACATGTTGAATCATATATATATATATATGAATAATTTGTTACTATAGTCCGGGCGCGGTGGCCCATGACTGTAATCCCAGAACTTTGGGAGGCGGAGGCGGGCTGTTCCACTGAGGTCAGACGTTCGGGACCACCCTGGCCAACATGGCAAAAGCCCATCTCTACTAAAAATACAAAAAATTAGCTGGGCATAGTGGCGGGCGCCTGGAATCCCAGCTACTTGGGAGGCTGAGGCAGGGAAAATTGCTTGAACCCAGGAGACGGAGGTTGCAGTGAGCCGAGATTGTGCCACTGCACTGCAGCCTGGGCAACAGACTGAGACTCTATCTCAAAAAATAAAAATAATAAAAAATAAAATAAAATTTGTTACTATAAATGTATAACTACGTTGTCTTAACTAAAGTGTTCCAATACTTTGCATGAATGTGGAAAGATTTCTATATAGAAATCACCAGCCTAAATCAATTATGATTTCTATTTAGAATAACAAGACTGACTTGTTTAATCTAGATGTGAAATTCTCTTAAACAAAAGTCACAAATATAAACAGATTCCTTCTTGACATAAAATATAAATAATATAGGTTTGATCATCTTAAATGTTTATGTGCTCAAGTTTAAATCACTTCAAACTTTGGGTTTGGGTTGATGTCGAGGTTTGTGGCTTCAAGGGAGGCGTGTTTCCATCACGGAGCACATGGGTGCAACAGGCTGGGAGCTGAGCCTGCCATCTGATCACTGGGCTTCTCATGGTTACTCCTGAATATCAGGGAGAATTAAAGTTGCTGCTTTGCAGCAAAAGCGAGTAGATTCTCTGGAGTGCCTCTTGGTACTGCCACATCCAGTGGCCAAAGTTAGAAAACACTATCATCCCTAGAAAATAGACACCTCGCCGGGTGCAGTGGCTCAAGCCTGTAATCCCAGCACTTTGGGAGGCCGAGGCAGGCGGATCACGAGGTCAGGAGATCGAGACCATCCTGGCTAACACGGTGAAACCCCGTCTCTACTAAAAATACAAAAAATTAGCCGGGCGTGGTGGCGGGCGCCTGTAGTCCCAGCTACTCGGGAGGCTGAGGCAGGAGAATGGCATGAACCCGGGAGGCGGAGCTTGCAGTGAGCCGAGATCGCGCCACTGCACTCCAGCCTGGGTGAAAGAGCGAGACTCCTTCTCAAAAAAAAAAAAAAAAAAAAAAAAAAAAAAGAAAATAGACACCTCAGGAATGAAGGTTGAAGCCACATCCCCAGACAACGAAGTCTGGCCCACTGAGCAACTGGCTGGGAGCAAAGACTACATGGAACGGGTAGTAGAGGAAGGAAGTTATGAAAACCAACTGTGAGTTGAGACCAACAGCAAAAATGAGGACTGAGGTAGCTACTTATATACCTCTATTTATATAGGTATATGAGTATCTATCTACCTATCAATCAAGTATCTCTATACATAGGAGTAGCTCTGTGTGTGTGTGTGTGTGTGTGTGTGTGTATCTTTGTTGTGTGTATATATATAGATATAGATATCTCTATATATATTTTTTTAGACAGAGTCTTGCTCTGTCACCCAGGCTGGAGTGGAGTGGAGTGGTCACCGCTCACTGCAGCCTCAACTTCCCCAGGCTTAGGTGATCCTCCTATCTTAGCCTCCTGAGTACTTGGTAAAACAGGCACATGCCACCATGCCTGGCAAATTTTTTTGTATTTTTTGTAGAGACGGGGTTTCGCTATATTGCCCAGGCTGGTCTCAAACTACTGGGCTCAACAGATCCGTCTGCCTCAGCCTCTCAAAGTGCTGGGATTACAGGCCTGAGCCACTGTGCCTTGCTGCACTTTTTTTTTTTTTAAAAACATATATTAACTACTTTCTTTTTTATTCCTTTTCCCTGGCCCCTAATATTTTATACAGTGGTTTTTGGTCATGATTTACTTGAATTTAGCCCATAGGTTGTGGGACATCAAGACTGGTTCTGACTGGGCTAAAGAAAACAAATAAACATTACCTAGAGATAGATACGGTGTTCGTCTCCCTGTGGGGAGAAGCCAAGTGCATTGGAATGTTACTGAGGATCTGTTGTTATTGCTGTTACTTAGAAGCTTAAATTTAGGAAAAAGAGTGTATAAGAACACTTAGCCAAGTATGTGGTCTGCAGTGGACAAGGTGGATTAGTGCTCAGCAGCCATTCTGATATATTTGGTGTGTCTTCCACTACTGCAGAGGTGGAACACCACACACTCCCTTTCACACTTCTTTGAAGCAAGGTTCTGAATATAATTTAGGTTCTCACGACACGCCAGCTTGGTTCCAGCTTCACTTCTGCTGTTTTTGCTATTTCTACTGGCAAGCAAACATTGAGTGTTTCTTCAATAGAGTTAACAAATGGCCCAGTGTGCAGTCACTAGCCTTGTAGGTATCCAAAGAGATCACAGGGCATCCATTTCACTGGTGTAGATTTCATGAGGGTGCCGTGACTCTGGTGCTGGCAGCTGTAGGATCATAGGGCCTCCCTAATGGTAGTGGTTTCCTAATGGTGGTGGATTTCTGATCATGACTGTGGCAGTGTGGCTCCCAAGCTAGCAACTGTAGTGGCAGCTTCACAAAGTGGCAGGCAGTTTCCTGTTACACAAAGGCCCTGATCTGGTTCCATGTGGTGGTTTGGACAGTCATATTCAAAGTTCAACCTACAAGGGTTCCCTCAATCCTAAAAACAAGCCAGAAAGCCATTTATCATCCTATAACAAATTTCCTTCTGCTTAAACTCCCTAGAGTAGTGATACGGTTTGGCTGTGTCCTCATCCAAATCTTATCTTGACTTGCAGCTCCCACAGTGGGATGGACCCAGTGGGAGGTAATTGAATCATGGGGGCGGGTCTTTCCCATGCTGTTCTCGTGATAGCGAATAAGTCCCATGAGATCTGATGGTTTCATAAGGGGGAGTTACCCTGCACGCGCTCTCTTCTTTGCCTGCTGCCATCCGTGTAGGACATGACTTGCTCCTTCTTGCCTTCCACCATGATTGTGAGGCCTCTCCAGCCATGTGGAACTGTGAGTCCATAAAACTTTTTCCTGTATAAATTACCCAGTCTTGGTATGTCTTTATTAGCAGCATGAAAATAAACTCATATGAGTAGATTCTGACCTCTGCCAGGAAACCTCAATTCATTAAAAAGATCTTCCCACCTAGGTCTAAGTCTTTTGAATTCATCAGAATTCTCCCTTTTAAAATATTTTTCCTATATGGCAGGTTCACAGTCTTACATGTATTTAAACATCTTCTCTCTCATGGTTTTGACTATGTCATGACTAGTTTTATGAACATTATTCTACTGTCAGCTCTATTTTTCATTCTACTTTATCATCTTAGGTGCCTAATGACCCATGCTGTGCATGAGCCTCCCAGGATACCCGTGGACGCTTCCTTCTAGCTGCTGGCCTGTGCTCTGAACTGTTCCCTTCTCCTTGCATCCCTCTCCTCCTTGGTCAGAATCCTGTTCCTCTGTGGTCAGTTTAATCTAATAAACGAATTCAGGCTGAGGTAAGTGGGGGACCATGAATATAATGTTCTAATATTGATAATAATAATAATCACAGCCACTGTTGGTATTTTTTGTTGACTATGTGCCACATACTTTTCAAGAATTATCTCATTTACCTCTTAAAAATACCCAGACTTAACGAGTTAAGTCCTATTATCCCCATTTTACAGATGAGGAGCCTGGGGCCTAGAGAGGTTAAAAAAATATGATCAAAGTCTCAAAGCTGGTGTTAGAAGCAGGACTCGAATCCTTGGTTGAGTCCAGAGTCTGTTCTCTTAACTACCACACACTATTTCCTCTTCAAATGCAAAGGAGTGCTTTGAGAATTTTAGGTGGCCTTGCAACTTGATGGGAAAAAATTATTTTAGGATTTTAGGATGATGGAGTCTTCTACCAACACAAGCATTTGTATTTTACTGAGATCAGGAGAGCTAAATATAAGACAGTAGGAGCTAAACGAGAAGATTCCATATTTTGTTGGAACACAACCATTTCTGTGGTAACAAGATAAGCATTTGGGCTTATTTCATTGTACGTAAGGAATGAAACTGGGAAACATACATATTTAAAGAAGGATAAAGGCATATAGGTAAATGAGCAAAAGTAGAGAGATCTGGGAAAATCGAGAAAGGTTAGTTTATTCTTATGATAAAAATATTTCATTAAAGAGTCCATATTATGATAAGCTTCTAAAAGATTAAAGTGGTATAGATAAAGCAGTAAATCGAGTTTAATGCAGGATTAGATAAGAGGCTGGTAGTCTGTAATAACGATAAGATGCTTAAAGCTTAAGGTCACTGATTATTTGAAAAAGAGGAAAAGGTGAGCATGCAAAATGGATCTCGTGTTTGATAAATATTAGGTTCCCGAGGTAACAATAACCATAAATGATAAGGCAGAAACTTTGCGATCTTGGCAACTAACTGGAACGGCTGTATGGAGATCATTTCCACATTAGGAAATTATGTGGAAAATCTAGTGAGGTTGTCAACATTCCAATATTATTAATAAAGTAGGGCATGCATAAATCCTATGGGCTTCCCTGGTGTCTATTTAACTCTCCAAAGTGGTCAATGAAGTATAGGGAGTGAAGGTTGGGCTAACTCATGTGTGTAACTAAACCTCTGTCTAGAGAGACCAACCAGTTAAATAGCTGATCTGGGCAATTCTATTTGTAGACACTTATGGACCCTTACCAATATTCTGTGGCCAAGTTGTTCTGGGCTCAGTCTGATAATAACCTCTGTGGAAAGAACTTTAGGATAATGAATGATCAGAGGGGCTATGAAAGTTTCCAAATAAAAATTCATGTATGCAAATGCCCTTATTTTATTGTAAAATTCACTTTTATTGTTGTTGCTATTATAACATTAAAAAAATTTTTTTTGAGACAGGGTCTTGCTCTGTTGCCCAGGCTGAAGTCTAGTGGGACGATCACAGCTCACTACAGCCTCAACTTCCTGGGCTCAACTGATTCTCCCACCTCAGCCTCCCAAGTAGCTGGGACTACAGGCACATGTCACCACACCTGGCTAATTTTTGTGTTTTTTGTAGAGACGGGGTTTCACCATGTTGTCTAGGCTGCTCTCAAACCCCTTGGCTCAAGCAATCTGCCTACATCAGCCTCCCAAAACGCTGAGATTACAGGTATGAGCCATTGTGCCCATACATTTGGTACATTTTAACTACCAAATGTAAAGCAAATTAATTTAATGATTTGCCCTTTGCACAGGAAGTCATTAGGTATACATAGTTTCATCGTTTTTTTCCCTCCATAGTGCTAAACATAAAACTATTCTGTTTAGACTTTTGGTTTAGCTTTATGAATTTATCTTCTACCCTCCACCATGCAAATTAAAGGTTCTGTTTTGATACTGGGAAAAAATGATCTAAGATTAAGAGGACATTGTGTATATGTCTGTGTGTGTGTGTATAAATTAATTTTATATGATCACTTGTCCAACCACAATCACGTTTTCAAACTAAAAAGTGTGTCGAAGTGGTTTTGGAAGAAATTAGTCCGGCAAGATGAAGAATAAAAAAGTTCCAAGTGAATGATCCTTTGGAGTGGAAAAAGGTTAGCTGTGAATATGCTTTTGAAATATACTACAGAGGATTCTCATCCTAAGATTACGGTCGTTCATGCCTCTAGGTTTAAGTGTTGCTCAATCAGCAAGGTGCTCAATTCACAGTGATTGCTGTGCATTTCCTTGTTGATCAAGAAAATGCATAATCTCAGCCCAGACACATTTACCAGCACATTTACCATAAAAATGAATATAAGAAATAGGATTTTGATTTAAATTTTCCAGTTGCAGCAGATCGAGAAAAATATATGCAGGAGAGGATTCCATTTGAAAAGCTCTGATTCAAATAAGTCCAAAGAGAATGCATCTCTATGTACCTAATGTTGTCTTCGAATTAGATAGTAAGCTTTTCTCGCTCAAAGCCCTTGTCAATTTGATTAAACTCACAAACATGTGACTGACTCCGCCTCTGTTAAAAACACTCAAGCCAGAGAACGACTGAGAAGCGTGTGACTTTGTCTTTGTGAGTGGGTCTTTTGGCCAAGCGATCATTACACTAGCTAAAAGGGTGTACGGTTAAATTTAATACTCCACAGCTGAATTCTCCAATCGCAGCTCACTGCAAAAAGTGATTTAGAATAATGCAAATTTGAGCTCAGAATCTAGAACACCCTTCCAGGCACGGAGGTTTTCCGTTTAAATCGCCCTCGGGAAATACACTGATTTTCAACGTTCTTTTAAAAGGCAGCTTTTGGAAGCTGCTATCTTTTGCATATTCTCTTTCCGAGATTAAAGAACCTTCAGGTGACAACACCTAGGGTAAAAGGACGGGACAGCAGGCTGCAGACGTGCGTGCGCGTCTGTGCACGTGCGTGCAGTCTTGAGTAGGTGTGGGAAAAAGGTCCGAAGAGATTCCAAAATCAAAAAAACTTCGGCCTACCCCGGCCCGGAAGACCAACTCAGACCCCACCAGACAAACTGGAAAGTCTCCGAGCTCTCAGTCGCCCCAGTCGGCGGCGGAGTGAGTGGGGCCGACCGGCCTTGCGGCCCTGCCACGTCTCGGGGCGACTCAGTTTCTCCACTGATAACCCCGGGCGCGAGGTCTCGTCCATCGGGAGTGGGAGCTAGGCAGGGACGCCACCTGGCCTCCCACTCGGTGCCCGTGGCCCGCGTTTCCCGCAGGCGCCGGCAGCGTCGGGCGCGGCTGCCGCGCTGCCATGGCAACGGCGGTCTGCACCCCGCTTCCCGGCGCCGGCGCGCCAGCGGGGCGGGGCGGGCGGGCGTTGCTAGGAAACCGGCGGCGGGCCGCCTCCGCGGCGCGGTCTCTCGGCTTCCACCCTTCACCTACTTCCCCTGCGGGGCCGGGGTGGGGGAGGGTCGGGGGAGGCCGTCGGGAAGCCACGTGGTGGCCCGGGGCCTCGGGGCACCTTCTCCGTCGCGCCGCCCCTTCCAGGTCGAGATGACGGCCTTTTCCCCCTTGGCGTACAAGTATTGAGTCCCGCGCCCTGGGAGGGAGACAGCGCTCAGCAAATTTAGATGAATGCAACACTTCGAAGTGGGCTCTGGACCTCTGGTCCCCTATCCCCTGCCGGCTCTATTAGGACAGTAAAGTCCCCAAACTCCACTGAGGGCTCTTCACCCACTCTTCTTCCCCCTCCAAAGGAACCATCTCTTGAACTTCACGAAATCCAGAAGCAATGCTAAGCGTTTTGTATACATCACCTCATTTTCAATCCTGTGAGGTGGGAGCTGGGAACTTCATTTTAACAGGAATAAAATGTGGCCTACAGCTGGTTGGGGTGGAGCCAGGACTTGAAGTCCAGTTGTGCTTATTAACTTCAAGGTCTCTGCCTTTTTCTAATGCTCAAGTTCGTCCTCTCAGCTGCCTCTTGGCTAGCCCAGCATCCCCCTTTGCTTCCAAACACCCACACCAGCCAGTACACACTGTCTGGAACATGGTCTGACAAGGGGATTAAAAACTTGAAATCAACGTTGTCCAAAAAATCTGGGGCATACGGTTTATGTTGATGTATCGTTGATAATTTACAGATGTCCCACTCTGTAATGTACTACCAGAATAACCACTTATGATCATCAAATTCTTAGGAAATGAAAATCCAAACCAAAGACAATTGACTCATGGTAGGTACTCCATTCTGGGCTTTAACTTTTTTTTTTTTTTTTTCTTGTAAACCATACCATAGCTGTTCACTAAGAGTGTTTTTGTTTTTTTTGTTTTTTTTTTCCCCCTTTTTTTCTTTATTTCCTTGTCACTGACTTGAAGCTCAAGAGTGTATTTTCTACTAGGGAACTGTCTCGGGTTGCCAAGGATTTGCGTGCAAGCAATTTATTAAGGAAGAGCTTCCAGGAGAAACTAGAAAGGGAAGCAGAATAGGAAAGAAGCAGCCAAGCAAGGGAGCAATTTAAGGTGAAGTTCCAGCCCCAGCGAGATCCCCAGCTAGTTCTGGAGCATAAATTAGAATTTATCCCAACTTGAGGCAAGGGAGCTGGGGTTTTCATAACCCTGCACCAGTTAGTCACTGGCTATAGTCTTTCCTGGACAGGGTCGGGGGACAAAAATATCTAGCACTTCTGGTTCTGGGTGAGTCTGGGTGAGTCTAGGCACTTAATTTAGACATGTTAAGTGAGTCTAGGCACTTAATACCTCTTCTGCAGTGAAGTGGCTCCTGTAGATTAAGGGAAGGAAGTTCTCTGAAGGAAGTTAGGGGTATGAACCTTTAGGAGTAAACCACTTAAAAGCTGGGACTAGGGGCAATGAACTGGAAAGGGGGATATGAAGGGATCTGGGCAGAGCACCAGCAACACCCATGACAGTCCACCCCTTGCACCACTTAGATCCACATGTGCGTTAGTTTGTGCTCAGGTTGCTATAAAGAAATACCTGAGGCTGCAAAATTTATACAGAAAAGAGGTTTAATTGGCTCATGGTTCTGCAGGCTGTACAGGAAGCGTGGTGGCCTCTGCTTATCTTCTGGGGAGATCTCAAGAAACTTTTTATCATGATGGGAAGTGAAAGAGAAGCAGGTACATCCTACATGGCCAGGCCAGGACCAAGGAAGAGAAGGGGAGATGCTACACACTTTTAAGCAATCAGATCTCGCCATAACTCACTCATGAGAACAGCACCAAAGGGGAAATCCATCCCCATGATCCAGTTACCTCCCACCAGGCCCTCACCTCCAACACTGGGGATTACAAATCCACATGAGATTTGGGTGTGGACACAAATCCGAACCATATCAACATACTTCTCACGTCAGTTTCACTTCATCATGTCACAGCTTATTCAAAATTCTAATTGGTTACAGATTTAGTAAGACAGACCATAGATAGCCCTTGCTACAGCTGGTCCTAAGACAATAACATATTCATCATCTGTATTAGTTCCTTCTCATGGTGCTAACCTGAGACTGGGTAATTTATGAAGAGGTTTAATTGACTCACAGTTCAGCATGGCTGGGGAGGCCTCAGGAAACTTACAATCATGGTGGAAGGGGAAGCAAAGACATCCTTCTTCACATGGCCACTGGAAGGAGAATGAGAGCCGAGTGAAGGGGCAAGCCCCTTATAAAATCATCAGATCTCATGAGAATTCACTCACTATTGCTTGAATAGCATGGGGGAAACCACCCCATGATTCAGTTACCTCCCATGGGGTCCCTCCTACGATACTTGGGGATTATGGGAACTACAATTCAAGATGAGACTTGAGTGGGGACACAGTCAAATTATACCATCATCTTTTTTCCCTATCCTCCATTCTAGATTCTCCTCAACCTCAACTAGCCCCCCCCCCTTTTTTCTGTTTTTGAGACAAAGTCTCGCTCTGTTGCCCCCTGGAGTGCAGTGGCGCCATCTCGGTTCACTGCAACCTCTGCCTCCTGAGTTCAAGTGATATTCCTCCCTCAGCCTCCCAAGTAGCTGGGACTACAGGTGCGCACCACTGTGCCCAGCTAATTTTTTTTGTATTTTTAGTAGAGATGGGGTTTCACCATGCTGGCCAGGATGGTCTCGATCTCCTAACCTTGTGATCCACCTGCCTCTGCCTCCCAAAGTGCTGCAATTACAGGCATGAGCCACTGCGCCTGGTCCTCAACTAGCCCTGCTGCCAGTGTAGGTGGTTTGCCCAATGAAGTGACCCAAAACTTCATCTTTGAGGGATCTGAACTCTGTACTACCATGTCTTTATTAGGTAATGGTTTTTGAGTGGAAAAATATTCCTCCCTGTCCCATTATGTAGCAGCAGCCCTACTTCCTTATAATAATGGCCAGTTACCCGTGCCATTATATAACTGCTTTTTTCTTCCCCCTTCATGGAGTCCAAAATAGGACAGTAGCTGTAGTTTTGTTTAGTGGGACTCTTCTCGTGTCCACTGGTGCAAAGCATTTTCCTTCCAGGAACTAGAACCTCTAGACTCAATGCTCTACAATTGTGAGGATAGGAAGCAGACAGTCCCCTAAGAAGGTCTCTGAGAGTGATGGTGAGCCAGGCTACTCCTGTTTCCACCCTTTGCTTCCCAGATCCATGCACTCAACTCACTAGAGATGCAATATAGTATAATGGTTATTGGTTTAAGTCACATACTGCATCCTGAAGCATAATGGCCCAGCCTCACACAGTATGATTTCTAAGTCAGTGCCTAGCTATGCCTTCAAAAAATGGTTATGATATTATCAGGATAGATGTTTCTGAATGGTGTGATATGTTGTGGGACCAGTGGATCTCACAGTTATGTGACTACCGACATACTTCCTCTACCAAAAAGCGAGGAAAAAAATGCTTTGTGGATTCTGTTGGTAAATCAGACATTCTGAGTCCTATATTAGTAGATCTTGTCAAAGCACTGCAAGCAGGAAGGGCAAATCCATACACAGAATTTGTACCAATCCCAGTCAGAACAAAATGATGTCCGTTGTTTCCAGGATGAAAGAAGTCCTACCTAATTAACTTGCCACTAAATCTCTGGTTGGTGTCCTCAAGGAATAATCCTATACTGGGCACTCAGAGTCAGTCTATGTTATTGATAGATCAGACTTTTTTGGGAGGAGAGGGGAACGAAAAAAAGTCTATCTTGCTCTGTTGCCCAGGCTGGAGTATAGTGGTGCCATCTTGGCTCACTGCAACCTCCGCCTCCTGGGCTTAAGTGATCCTCATGCCTCAGGCTTCAGAGTAGCTGGGATTACAGACACACACTACCATGCCTGGCTAATTTTTGTATTTTTAGTAGAGACAGGGTTTCACCATGTTGGCCAGGCTGGTCTCAAACTCCTGGCCTCAAGCAATCTGCCTGCCTTGGCCTCCCAAAGTGCTGGGATTACAGGCATGAGCCATTGCACCTGGCCAGATCAGACATTTAGCAGTGGCAGTGGCTACGTTAGCTATGGGGAGAAGAGGTTCATGCTTTTGGACTCATGCATAGCCTCCATTTCTATCACCATAGATACTACCTTCATGAACCTATTGGGCAAGAACTAGGGTAGCAGCTAAAGACAAAGGCTGGCTGATACCTTCTGGATTAGTCATCATGTCTACCTGGTCACTTAATGCCTCTCCTGCAGTGAATGCTCTCTGGTAGGCATTAATGTGCGATGTAAGAATCTGCATCCCCATTGTGCCCACTCCTATAGGTGTTCTTCCCCCAAGACTCCTTGCACCCATTTTCTAATTGTACATCTTCGAGACCCAAGACGAACCAGTGGAGTCATTTGCTACTGGTATATTAGTCCATTCTCATAGTGCTATAAAGAACTACCTGAGATTGGGTAATTTATAAAGTAAAGAGGCTTAATTGACTCGCAGTTCCGCAGGCTGTACAGAAGGCCTCAGGAAACTTACAATCATGGTGGAAGGGTGAACGGGGTGCCAGCACATCTTACGTGGTGGGAACAGGAGGAGGAGAGCACAAAGTGGGAGGTGCTACACACTTTCAAACAACCAGATCTCATGAGAACTCTTACCATGAGACAGCACTAGGGGGGATGGTGCTAAACCATTAGAAACCCACTCCCATGGAAGTCACCTCCCACCAGGTCTCACCTCCAACCCTGGGGATCACAATTCAACATGAGATTTGTGTGGGGACACAGCCAAACCATATCAACTGGGAAGTCCAAGATCAGCCCCAAGGTGCTGGCACATTCAGCACCTGAACCTGAGGGCCTGCTTTATAGACAGCCGTCTTCTCACTATTACCTCACATGTTGGAAAAGACTTGCTAACTCTCTGGGGCTTCTTTTATAAGAGCAGTAATCCTAGTCATGAAGGGGGAGCCGTCATAACCTAAGCACCTCCCATCTTGGGACTAGGATGTCAACATGTGAATTTTGCAGGAAACACAAACATTTAGCCTATAGCACCAAGCAAGGTTGTGAATTAAAGTGAAGTTCCAGCCTCAGCCTGACCCCTTAGGAGCTTTTGAGAATAAATTACCCAGGAGTTTGTCCTACCTGAAAGCAAGGGGGCTAGGCTTTTATACTCCCACACTAATAAGGAGTATATAGGCCACCAATGGGGTTTGTGAGTTCCCAGAGATTTTTGGTTCTGGAAGCATCTGAGTGAAGAGGTTCCAGGGTACCAAGAGGAGTCCTCTGAAGAGAACTGCAGGTATGAACTCTTGGGAGTAAAGCCTGTAGAAACTGGGGGATGGGTACACTGAACCAATTAGGAGGAGACTTTTGGGGGTCCTGACGGAGTACCACAACTACTAAAGAAGCTAAGATTAATATACAGGTAACTGACATAGAGCTCCTTGCAACTGACAAAATGGTCAGCTAACCTGGGTTTCTGGCTTCCCCCTCCTCCTCAGAATCTAGCTCTGAAGAAACCACTGGGGAGACATAAAGACGTTGGGTCCCCACGTGTGGGTTGGTGAGGGCACAGTGCATGACAGCTCTGAGCATCAGAGAAACAGTTGCAATGGAAAGATTCTGAGTAGACCGTTACCTTTTGTGTCTGGGTTATAGAACACTGTGACTTCCATGTTGCTAGTAGACTCCGTCTATTGTGTTGTTGGGTTGCATGCGTTGATATAGCGAGCAGCTTTACCAAAGCATGCAACCCTAGAACACAACGCTGCAGAGGCCCACATGGCAAGGCGATGCAGGAGGCCTCCAGCCAACAGCCTACAAGGAACCGTGCCCCTCAGCCCAACAACTCTCAGGAAACTGAATTCTGCCAACATGAGTTGGGAAGAGGATCCTTTTCCGGGTGAGCCCTCAAATGACAACACAGCCCTGGTCAATAACTTGACTGTGGCCCATGAGAGACCCTGAAGCAGAAGATGTAACTAAATCATGCTCAGATCTGTGATCCATTGGAACTGTAAGATAATACCTGTATGTTGTTTTAAGCCACTAAGTTGCGGCAATTTGTTACACAGCAATAGACAGCGAATACAAGCTTTCTGCAGCTGGTCTTTAGGCTTGAGCATACCCACCCTTTGTATGATTATCAGTGTACAGGTCTTATCTACCTGCTAGAATATAATGCCCAACTTTGGATCTCCCTGCAGCAGCTAGGGTCTTGCCCTGCACATTGGAAGCACACAGTAAATGATTCCTTTGCAGGAACTCCAGGCCTAAATACCAGGCATTTATAATAATAATAACAAGAAATGATTTACTTACTATCTGCCAGATCTTGTTCTAGGTCATTTAAAAATCTTAATTAGTTAATTAAAAAAATGTTTTTAAGATAGGGTCTTGCTCTTTTTAAAGATAGAGCCAGGCTAGAGTGCACAACCATAGCTTACTGCAACCTCAAACTCCTATGCTCAAGTGATCTTCCTGCCCAACCTTCCTAGTAGCTAGGACTACAGGCATGTACCAAACACTGGGCTAAATTTTTAATTTTTAATTGTTTTGTGGAGATGGGTCTTGCTATATTGCCCAGGTTGGTTTCAAGCAATTCTCCTGCCTCAGCCTCCCAAAGTGCTGGGGTTACAGGCATAAGTCACTGCATCCAGCCAAATTTTCACGTTATTTAATCCTCATAGCCATCATATTAAGTAGGTTCTATTAGGACTTCCATTTCTTTCTTTCTTTCTTTTTGGGGGGGGTCTCACTCTGCCACCCAGGCTGGATTGCAGTGGCGCGATCTCCACTCACTGCAACGTCCACCTCCTGGGCTCAAGTGATCCTCCCACCTCAGTCCCACAAGTAGCTGGGAGTACAGGCATGATCCACCATACCCAGCTAAATTTTGTATTTTTTGTAGAGACAGGGTTTCACCATGTTGGCCAGGCTGGTCTCAAACTTCTGAGCTCAAGCGATCCATCTGTCTCAGCCTCCCAAAGTGCTGGGACTACAGGCATGAGCCATTGTGCCCAGTCAGGACTTCCATTTTATGAGAAACATGAGGTTTATAGCAAACAAAGAACTCGCCAAAGTCTGACATTGAGACTGGCTGAACTGTGACAGTCAGTCTGAAACCCAGACAGCCCAGTTTCAGAGTCTGTGTTGCCTGTTAGAATTGAGAAGAGATGGAGATCAGAACCACATAAACATTGTCATTTTCTGAAGCACCATTAAAAATTCCAACTCCTCAGCCACCTGTCAGCTGTCAGAGGGCAGGATTGTACCTTGTTTGACATGAAATCCCACCATTAATATTCAAAACACAGAAGTAGTAGGAGCCTTTAAAAATCGGTTGAATTAGTGAATAATGAATCAATGAATGTGACGCCTTCAGTAGGATGTGAGGTGGAAAGAAAAGGGAACATATAGAATGTTCTGTTTCTAGATATTACAGTAGCAGAATCACATGGCTCATTCCAACATGTTTCTGTACAGTTGTTATCAGTATTAGCTCTCCCAGTACTTATCTGATAGCATGAGTCAGGAAATATGGTGCATTTTTCTTGATTTGAAATTGAGAGCAGAAATAATTCATAAGAGGTAAGTGAAGTGGAAGGCGGTTATTGTCCCTAACAAATGTGTCTATTTCTTACTGGTCTGTACACATGTGCACACACCGAGAGCCCTGGATAGATCTAATTCTGCATTCATACTAGTCTATTGCCTGCAGGGATAAGTGAGGTTATATAATGGGCTGGTTCAAAGAATGTGCTTGCTTATATATGCAAATATCTGTCTAAATTGCTTAAAATAACAAGTTTCTTAATACCCTAAACTGGGGGAATTTGGTTTGAAATGTTTAGACATTACCCCTCATTAGGCCTGCCTACTACAAATATATGAAATGAAAAATGGCTCCTTTCAATGCCAAGTTCCTTAGCCACATGATAGTTTTAGAGTAAAGGAAGAAGTTAAAGTCTTTTCTTGTATTTCATTCATATTTTAAGTACTTGAGTCAGGATAATAATTTTATTTGTTAACAATTTTTGGCTAGGCACAGTGGCTCACGCCTGTAATCCCAACACTTTGGGAGGCCAAGGTGGGTAGATCACCTGAGGTCAGGAATTTGAGACCAACCTAGCCAACATGGCGAAACCCCGTCTTTACTGAAAATACAAAAAATTAGCTGGATGTGGTGGTGTGCACCTGTAATCCCAGCTATTCAGGAGGCTGAGGCATGAGAATCACTTAAACCTGGGAGGTGGAGGTTGCAGTGAGCCGAGATCGCGCCACTGCACTCCAACCTGGGTGACAGAGTGAGACTCTGTCTCAAAAAAACAAAAAACAAAGAACAAAAAAATTTTTATGATTAGGCTGCTTTGGTTATTTAACACAGACACAAAATGTGTGGTAGAGTTCCACTAACTATGTGGTCATCCTCTACTTAGTAGAAGTGGACTTGGCTGTTTTTATTTATTTATTTAATTAATTTTATTTTTTTGAGACAGGGTCTCACTCTGTTGCCCAGGCTGGAGTGCAATGGCATGAGCTCAGCTCACTGCAACCTCTGCCTCCAGATTCAAGCAATTCTCCTGCCTCAGCCTCCCAAGTAGCTGAGATTACAGGCGCCTGTCACCATGCCCGGCTACTTTTTATATTTTTAGTAGAGATAGGGTTTCATCATGTTGGCCAGGCTGGTGTTGAACTCCTGACCTTAGGTGATCCACCTACCTTGGCTTCCCAGCTATTTTAGGTGGTGCATTCTGCTCTCTAAGAAAACTAGGTGCAGCTAACTGAGCTGCATTTTCTTGAGCTTTCTTTTGCCTTTCTCTTTTCTTTGATTGCCATCCTGACTGTGGCACACAAAGCTGGTCACACCGAGCCCTGGTTCACACCTTTGGCTGACTCTCCTGGTCTCCTCAAAATAAAGGGTACAGTCCTTGGCCTGACCTTCCTGGCCTTTGTCATCCAGCCTCTACTCCTATCACTGACTTCATCTGTCAAAGGTTTCTCCCACTCTCCAGCCTCTATCTTTCTTCTCTTCTCCATTTTCAGTTTCTCAAATTTTCTATGATTTCCAAAGCCTTTAGGCCTTTGCACACCTGATTCCCTCTGTCTTGTTCACCTTTCTTCCCCTCTCCCTGGGTCTTGACTGACTCTTGGGCTTCCTGCTAAGATGTCAGCACCATTGGAGCACTCCCTCAGCTGAGATTGGGTGCTGCATTAGTCTGTTTTCACACTGCTGATACAGACATACTTGACACTGGGCAATTTACAAAAGAAAGAGGTTTAATGAACTCACAGTTCCACGTGGCTGGGGAGGCCTCACAATCATGGTGGAAGGCAAAAGGCATGTCTCACATGGAGGCAGACAAGAGAAGAGAATGAAAGCCAAGTGAAAGAGGTTTCCCCTGTAAAACCATCAGATCTCATAGACTTATTCACAACCACGAAAACAGTATGGGGAAACTGCCCCCATGATTCACTTATCTCCCACTGGGTCCCTCCCACAACATGTGGGAATTATGGGAGATACAATTCAAGATGAGATTTGGGTGGGGACACAGCCAAACCATATCAGGTGCCCTCCTCGGGGCTCCTATGGATCCCAGAAGACACCCTGCTGAGGGCCCACTTCATTAACATTGTCCAACTCCTTGCTGGCCCATGAGCTCCTAGAGGGCTGGGACCCTGTACTGTTTGCTTCAGTACCCTGCACAGGGGCCTGGGTCATGGAAGAAATTTTAAAAACATAAAAGGAAAAAAATCTGTTAATGAATGTCCTCATTACTCTCCTGTAACCTTCGTTTTTCCACTTTGGGGGGATCTAAACTGCAATTAGTACAGTTAGTAGAGTTTGTAAATTTCATTCCAATTGAATGACAGTTTAAGTAAAATAAAAGCTGTTAGCACAATAGAAAAATTTTTTGAAAGCAAAATTAAATTAACTTTGGAAATTTCAATCACATGAAATTAATTTCTATAATTTAAAGCACAAATCTGAAAAACAGCTTCTCAAATCTTGGATTCAAGCACTGCTTCTAAATCAATCTATTTTCAATGCTTGCAGACCCCCATCGCTGTATGAGAATATGGCCATAAAGGCGATGCTGCCTCTCACCCTCCTTCGCAACTTTTCTTAGAAAGCGTGACAGGCATTTTTTTTTCTGCTGGCATTATAATGAAAGGAAGGGTAAATATAGTAAGATTTTGCTTCATGTAGTGCTATAGGACATAAAAATAGATAAGGTCTAAAGAACTGCCCTAAAATATAGTGTTTATGAACCAAATTGATTTTTATTTAGAACAGAATTCTCTCTGTGCAGTGCACACTGTTGCCTTTGGCATCTCCCCTGGTATTATTGGCAGTAATAACAGTTTCACCAAAGCGAAGGGATGTAACTTTGATAATTTAGGAGTGTTCTCAATCAGGCCTCAACGCCCTCCTAGATGGAATTGTCTTTAAAACTGGTGCTGGAAGTTGATAAAATCAAGGCTTTATTTTTACTGTGAAGGTTCTGATGGGCCTTGTTCTAAACTCTTTGTAAACTGTAAATCACTATTAGAATTTTGTTTAGAGTCTGAAACTTCCTTTATCGGTTTGAATTTTTAGAGCCGGGGGCTGAATTTCCTGTTCGTGTACATCATGTAGCTCTTATTCTAGGAAAAACTCCAGCAACATTCTTGTTCAGTAAAGTGAAGTAGGCCTGATCCTATTTATCAAGACTGACTTCTTAGGTTTGCTGAAAAGACATTCAGTGGCTCACCAGGCAAGTCAAGAAATGAGAGCAACACCAAAAGAGAGCATAGATAAAGGGGGTGTCTCAGTCTGTTTGGGCTGACTGATACCATAGACTGGGTAATTTATAAACAACAGAAATTTACTGCCCACAGTTCTGGAGGCTGGGAAGTCCAAGATCAAGGCAGCAGCAGATCTGGTTTCTTTTGAGGGCTCATGCCTCATAGATGGAACCTTCTACGTGTCCACGCATGGTAGAAGGGACAAACAAGCTCCCCAGGCCTTGATTGTAAGGGCATTAATCCCATTCATGAGGGCAGTGTCCTCATGACCTAATCACCTCCCCCACCTCTTAATACCATCACTGTGGGGGTTAGGTTTCAATGTGAATTTTGGGGGGAACACAAAAATTCAGACCATAGCAGAGGATGTATTCGCTTCTTAGGGCTGCCATAACACATTGCCACCATAGGCTTGGTGGTTTACAAAAAATGGTACCTATTCTCTCACAGATCTGGAGGCCAGAAGACCAGAATCAAGGTGTTGGAAGGATTGGTTCCTTCTGGTGGCTATGAGGAAGAATCCATTCCACACCTCTTTCCTAGCTTCTGGTGGTTGTCAGCAATCCTTTGCATCCTTTGGCTTATAGAAGCATGACTCTAATCTCTGCCTCCATCATCACAGGCCCTCACACTTTGTGTCTTCGTGTCTGTGTCCCACATCTCCCTCTCCTTTCTCTTAGAAAGAGCCCAGTCATTGAATTTAGGTCCACCCTAAATCCAGGATGACTTTATTTAAAGATCTTTAATTACATCTGCAAGGACCCTAATTTTTTTTAAGTTCTGGGGTACAAGTGCAGGACATGCAGGTTTGTTACATAGGTAAACATGTGCCACAGTAGTTTACTGAATCTGTCAACCCATCATCTAGGTATTAAGCCCCACATCCATTAGCTATTTATCCTGATATTCTCCCCCCCCCCCAACCCCATGACAGGCCCTGGTGTGTGTTGTTCTCCTCTCTGTGTCCATGTGTTCTCATTGTTTAGCTCCCACTTATGAGTGAGAACATGTGGTGTTTGGTTTTCTGTTCCTGTGTTAGTTTGCTGAGGATAATGGCTTCCAGCTCCACCCATGTCCCTGCAAAGGACACGATCTCATTCCTTCCTTTTTATGGCTGCATAGTATTCCATGGTGTATATGTACCATATTTTCTTATGAGGTCACATTCACAGCTACCAGGGGCTATGACATAGACATATCTTTTTGGGGGACATAATTCAATCTACACTAGAGAAGGAAAATTCACCAAGGTAAAAAAAAATCCTTGCTGCTTTGACCCTCTCAAGAGCTGTCTATATTTTGACGTTCTGAATTTTCTCCTCCAACCACTAAGGCTAACCCCTGCCCCTTTTACACAGTGTTTACAATAAAACCAGAATATGAGATATCATTGTGAGGAGAGCTTGAAGACTGAAAAAGAGAAAAATAACCAAGAAGCAAGGAAGGAAGACTGGTCTTAAAATCCTAAAAGATCAAAATATAGAACCAGTGACATATAACATGATCTCATTTTTTGACAAAAAATAATTGCATATATGCTAAAAATATATATGCCAAAACTACACAGGGATTCACTGGGTTTTGGGAGTATAGAATCTTAAATTCCTTCTTTATGTGTATTTATATTCTATAACTTTATGTAATTTAAAAACATATTTTTAAACACAAGAGCTAATTGTTTATTAAAAGATATGAAATCTGCTTGGTGTGGTGGCTGATACTTGTAATCCCAGTGATTCAGAAGGCTGAGATGGGAGGATCACTAGAGGCCAGGAGTTTGAGATCAGACGGGGCAACATAACAAGACACTATCTATAAAAAAAATGTAAAAACTTAGCTGGGCATGGTGGCATGCACCTGTAGTCCCAGCTGTTTGGGAAGCCCAGGTGGGAAGTTTGCTTAAGTCCAGGAGCTCAAGGCTGCAGTGAGCTATAGTTGTACCACTGCACTCTAGCCTGGGCAACAGAGAGACTCCATCTCAAAAAAAAAAAAAAAAAAAAAAAAAAAAAAGATAATGAGATTCTAGTATCTTAGTCCATTTAGGCTGCTGTAACAAAATACCATAAATGGGGTGACTTTTAAACAAGAAAAACTTACTTCTCACAGTTCTGGAGGCTGGAAGTCCAGGATCAAGGCACCAGCAGATCTGACATCTGGTGAAAGCTCACTCTCTACTTCATAGGTGGCCTCTCTTGCTGTGGCCTCATGTGGTGGAAGGGGCAAGGCAGTTCCCTGGGGCCTCTTTGATGAGGGCACTCATCCCATTCATGAGTGCTCTGTCCTCATGATCTAACCTTCCTCCAACAGCCCCTCCTTCTAATGCCATCGTGTTGTTGATTAGATTTCAACATATGAGTTTTGGGTGGACACATTCAGACCATAGCACCCAAGATGGCAAAGGATTACTCATCTGGTCTGGTCTTTCCAAGAGGCAATTACTCTGAGTCAAGTAGAGAAGGTGGGACAGAAGTCAGTTGGCACCTTTCCCTGAATCTCCCTTTACAACTTTCACACACTGTATCCTGGGGTTTGGCCACTGTCTAGATGATCTTACTGAATTGTAGATGTGAGAGCTGGAAGAAACCTCACAGATCAACCTCCTTATTTTATAGACCATGAAAGAGAGCCCTAGAGAAGGTAACAGGCTCTCCCAAGGCCCCATGGACAGACATAGAGTTGAGACCAAACCCCAAGAATTGCATTTCCCAAGTGGAACTTCCTCCATTAAATGCAGGCAGCTGCTGTCAAGGTCTTGTCCATGAACCAGTAAACTAACACAAATCATAGTGCCCATTTCCAGTTCAACTTCTAATGAACACACCACATATCTGTGCCACTACTAAGTGTACATTTGTTAAGACTTATTCATACAACTATTGCTAACTACTTGCACCCCATCCAGTCACTGGGTAATAAAGAGAGATAGGCACATCTTCAGGATGCTACCTAGTTAACAAGGAACTGTAACCTAAATGTCCCAGGCCTAGCCAGGTTGTGAATACAAATGAGACCATTTTAATATAAAGACATAACTCTCTGTGACCGGAGTTCCCAACTGCTGTCTTGGAATTTTAACACCCTTGCAAATCCCTGCCCTGGTTATTTTAGGGAGTCTCAGGTCATAGGGATGTAAAGGTTTGGGGTTTGCTAGTGGTGTCTCACAAACATTCAGCAGTAGCTCTGCTCATGGTCTTCCCAGGGCCTCATCTGGGAAGCCAGTGGTCCAAAAACTATTTGAGGAGATATGTTTGTTAACTTTAGGTGTCAACATAGCTATGTCACGGTACTAAGATATTTGTTCAAACAATTCTAGATGTTTCTGTGAAGATTTTTTTAAAGGTAAGAATAACATTGAAATCATCAGGTGTGGTAGATCACACCTGTAGTCCTAGCACTTTGGGAGGCCAAGGCAGGCGGATTGCTTGAGCTCACAAGTTCAAGACCAGCCTGGGCAACATGGTGAATCCCCATGTCTACCAAAAGCAAAAAACAAAAATTAGCCAGGAGTGGTGGGACATGCCTGTAGTCCCAGCTACTTGGGAGGCTTAGGTGGGAGAATGGCTTGAGCCCAGGAGATGGAGGTTGCTGTGAGCCGAGATCATGCCACTACACTCCAGCCTGGGCAATAGTGCCAAACTTGTCTCAAAAAAAAAAAAAAAAAAAAATCGAGACCAGATTAATATTGAAATCGGTAGACTTTGAGTAAAGCAGATGACCTTCCATAATGTGGGTGGGCGTCATCCAGTCAGTTGAAGGCCTTAATAGAAAAAAAGACTGACCTCCCTGGAGGAAGAGGGAATTCAGCCAGTAGACTTGGCCTTTGGACTCTAACTGCAGCACCTCCCTGGGTCTCTAACTTTGCTGGCCTATTCTGTGGAGTTTGGATTTGCCAGTCTCTGTAGTCATTTTAAGGGCTAACTCCTTAAAATCAATCAATCTTTCTCACATCTTTACACTTTTCACTTTTTTTTTTTAAGTAGAGACGGGGTTTTGCTATTTGCCCATGATGATCTCGAACTCCAGGACTCAAGTGATCCTCTTGCCTGCCTCAGCCTCATGAAGTGCTAGGATTATACGCGCAAGCCTCCATGCTTGGCCTATATACATCTCATTGGTTCTGTTTCTCTGGAAAATCCTGGCTAATGCAGGAGAAGACAACTGTCACTGTTAGTGCCAACCTAGAGAACACTGTTTCCTTGACAGTCTAGTCACCAAAACTGTGTGGCTTCTTCACAGCCCCCATCAGACCTGCTGTTTGTCCTGAAAAGGAAATGAAAGGACCACTATCCTCAACTCTGTGTCAAACTTGCTAGTTAGAGGTTGGGCTCAGTGGCTCACACCTGTAATCCCAGCACTTTGGGAGGCCAAGACAGGTGGATCACTTGAGGCCGGGAGTTTGAGGCCAGCCTGGCCAAAATGGTGAAACCTTGTCTCTACTAAAAAAAAAAAAATACAAAAAGTAGCCAGGCATGGTGGCACACGCCTGTAATCTTAGCTACTCAGGAGGCTGAGGCAGGAGAATTGCTTGAACCCAGGAGGCGGAGGTTGCAGTGAGCCAAGATCACACCACCGCCCTCCAGCCTGGGTGACAGAGTGACTGTCTCAAAACAATAACAACAGCAACAAAAACTTGCTAGCTAGAGCCCTGAAGCAGCTAATAGATGATAAAAAACCATAATGCCTATGGAAAAAAGGACTCATAAATAACTTGAAGACATCTGTTACTAAAATAAAAGCATGAAGATAGCAAACTAAATAAAAATATTACCAACTATATATAGAATGAAAATTAGTAATACATAGTACTGGATATTTTTCCAATTTCCAACTTTTACTACCTGAACAGTTTTCAGGATTTGCCTTCCCTATGGTTTTAAAAATGTGCTTGTAAATCATAGATAACACACATGCTAAAATGTTTTTTCTTCTTTTTTGGGGGGAGGGGACAGTGTCTTGCTCTGTCACCCAGGTTGGAGTGCAGCAGTTGCAGTAACGGCTCACTGCAGCTTCTACCTCCCACGCTCAAGCAATCCTCCCGCCTCAGCTACCATAGTAGCTGGGACTCCTGGCATGCACCACCATGCCCAGCTAAATTTTTGAATTTTTTTTGTAGAGATGGGGTCTCCCCATGTTGCCCAGGCTGGTCTTGAATGCCTAGACTCAAGTGAACCACCCACCTCAGCCTCCCAAAGTGTTGGGATTACAGGTGCAAGCCCCCGTGCCTGGCCCCGTTTTTTCTTCTATGTCTGATTCTTCATGCACATATTGCATGTGCTTTGTACTTTTTGGAATGGAGTTGTTGGTTGTCTTGCTTCTCATTTTTCTATCGTGGTCCCAGAGGTGTGGAATAGCTTGAATAAAACAGTACCATCATCACCTATTATGTGAGGAAGGCATTATTATCCCTATGGTGCAGAAATGGAACTGAGGCTCAGAGATGTCAAATAATTCTCTTAATGTCACTCATCTAGATTGTCCCAAAGCTGGCCCTAAGCCCAGGGCTCTGTGACTCCAAGTTGACATTTCCTTTTTGATTGAGATGCTTTGAGTAATTTTTATCGAATTGGCTTAATATAGCTGAGTAGTGATTCGCCAGATTTGTGCCGCCACATAGAAGGTTATATAGGTCCTTATCCATAAGCACTATAGCCTAATATCATTGCCTGTGCTGCCTGCTCCTCCCACAGGTGACCCTGTTTCTTCCCTTCCATCAACACAGCTGGCTATTCTCTGGCCCTTGGCTACTAGCTCTCAGCTTCCTTGATCTTTTCCAAGGCTTCAGTGCAAAGCATCAGCTTCTTCTCTGCCTTCTGTTGCATCTCAGTTTTCTATTCTCCACTCCTAGGTAGGCCCCCCACAAATTTAAAAAATCTAATTATTCCTAACACAAATGAGTTTAAAGCACGTGAAGCAAATTTCTCACAGTTGCAAATAAAGGCACTGTACTCATTAGTACAAGTGACAGAAATCCAACACAATCAGCTTTATGGAGTTAATTGGCTCATGTACCTGGGAAGTCTGGGGTCGATCACCTTCAGGCATAGCTGTATCAAGTGGCTCAAACAATGATAAGAGGGCTCTATCTTTTGACTTTGATTGACTTCACTCTCAAGCAGAATCTCTCCAACACGGCTGCAAGGACCCCTGTCTGGCATCTTCAGGCTCCTGTGTTTTTCAGATCTCTGCATCCTAGAGCAAGGGAGAAGGACAGTTCCCTCCACCCCTACCCCTACCCCTAGCTCTCAAGCAAACTCCCTATAATGATTTTGATTCACTTTGCTTGGGTTGCATTACACCCCAGCAATGGGGTGGGGTGACACTGTTGACAGCCTTGCCAACATTACACAAAATGGGTGAAGGATCAGATAGAAAAACAGGAGACAGGCCAGGCGTGGTGGCTCATGCCTATAATCCCAGCACTTTGGGAGGCCAAGGCAGGCGGATCACCTGAGGTCCAGAGTTCGAGACCAGCCTGACCAAGATGGAGAGACCCCATCTCTACTAAAAATACAAAATTAGCCGGGCGTGGTGGTGCATGCCTGTAATCCCAGCTACTCCAGAGGCTGAAGCAGGAGAATGGCTTGAACCCTGGAGGCGGAGGTTGCTGTGAGCCGAGATCACGCCATTGCACTCCAGCCTGGGTGACAAAAGCGAAATTCTGTCTCCAAAAAAAAAAAAAAAAAAGAAAGAAAGAAAAAAGAAAAACAGGAGACAGAGTAACATTCCACTTCATCATGAACTTTCCCTGAGGGACTCTCATGACAGCAGAAACAGGAAGCATGTGTCCTCTAACAACCACAACCACCACAGTCTCATTCAGCAAGATTGACCCCCACCTTCCAGTTGGCCGAGGTTGAACAGGTACCCAGTATTAGATCCAGAGGCCAGGAGAAAGCAGCCAGATGCAACAGGCACACCCAGTCCCTGAAGCCCTCACCGGTCCCAACTACCCCAGGCCCTGCCAGAAGTATCTGTGGAGAGGAGGGATGGAGGCCTTCAACCCCCTTCTCCACTCCTAGACCCCCAGAGCAACTTCAGGGACTCATTTCAATAAGTATATTCCCAATTTATTTCTTTTTTTTCTCCCAGATCTAAATGATCATCATGATGGTGATGGAGGAAGCAGTGATAATGATGATGATGATGTCATAAAACTAAAATGATTGAGCACTAAGTACTGGTCAAGACGCTTTAGATACATCAGTTCATTGAATCCTCCCAACAACCTTGTTTTACAGGTGAGCGTTTGAGGATGGGTGAAAGGGTCTGGCTGTGTCTGTACCCAAATCTCATCTTGAATTGTAGCTCCCATAATTCCCATTTGTGGTGGGAGGGACCTGGTGGGAGATAATTGAATCATGGGGGTGGTTCCCGCAACTGTTCTCATGGTAGTGAATAAGTCTCGCGAGATCTGATGGTTGTATAAGGGGAAACTCCTTTTGCTCGGCTTTCATTCTTCTTCCTGCCAGGTTTGTTTCCCCTTCCTCCATGATTGTGAGTTTCCTGAGGCCTCCCCAGCCACACTGAACTTGAGTCAATTAAGCCTCTTTCCTTTATAAATTACCCAGTCTGGGGCAGTGTCTTTGCAACAATGTGAGAACGGACTAATACAATAGGGAAATTAAGAAACATACCCAAGGTCACATCTAGTAAAGGAAGAATGGGGCCTTGCACTCAAGCAGTTTCTTAACCAGTGGTGAAGATTCTTGTTAGTGGGGCACTTAATGATGTACCACATGCTTTACATGAATTACCTCCTTTAACTTTCACAGCAGCCCAACAACACAGTGCCTATTATCGTCCTTGCTTCACGAAGAAGAAAGCGAGGGGTTCACCCACTCAGTCAAAGTCCCTGAAGTGCAGAACTTGGCCAGCCCCACAGTGGACTGGCTTCTGCCAGGCAGTTGGGAGCCACTGCCATCTCCAAGCAGCAGGAAGAGATGCTCAAAGCTGTGCTTTTGGAAAATCAATCTGGCAGTAGTGGAGAAGATACACTGTCTTTTCTCAGCTCAGCATACCAGTTGGAAGGCCTAACCGCAGAGCCAGCAGGCGGCAGAGCTGGGGGTTAGATCCCACATCTACCTGATTCCAGCGCCCTTGCTCGAATCCCCCAAACCTAGCTGCCTGAAGCCAGATGAAGGCTTCCGGCTCCACAAGCGCCCTTCCCTCACTGCGGGTGCATTGGCACCTCACTTCCTTGCCACACTTCCTCTTGTTTTGAACCACTATATTGGCTCATCTCAGCAGCAGACAGCTCCTCTGAATAGAGTATGGCCCTGAAAAGTCAAAATCTACCACCAGCTGGAGCTGGTAAAGCTGCAGTACTTCCTGTTGAATTGGGTCCTGGGGCCAGAAACCACATTGTTATTTATACCCGAAGCTCTTTATTCATGGTGCTTTACAAAACAAAGAAGGGGCAGCCCCCTGTCTTACGGAGCCAGCAGACCGCAGAGATACAGAAGACAACAGACAATAGTAAGCCCTCTCCTCTCTCCTTAAGCTGTAACTTCCATCCTGCCTGAACAGTCCCCGCCACTGCCCCTTTTGTTTCTTCTATTACCTTCCCCTGAGCAGTCTTATTATGGAAATAGACTCCTAATTAACACATCAGGTTTCCGCTTTTCCAAAAAGTCTCTGAAATTGGCCTGTTTCATGATGTTGTTCACTCCAAACACCCCCTGCTATCTTTATTTTGTTCTGCTTTTCGTCCTGGCTTATATCATTTATTTCTTTGTATTGAAAGCTTGTCAACTCATGGGACCTGGCATGTATTAATTAGGAGGATGGTCTGGAGCCCGACACAGCTTGATGGAAAGCCAGTCTGAGTGGGGAATTAGGCAGAGAATCAGAAAGAAGCTGAACCAAGCAGCAGAGGGGAAGATGGCTTAAGACCATGACCCAAATTTCAGACCCAGGGTGACCAACTGTCAGCCTTCTGGGCTGGGATTCTTCCCTTAAGCTAAGACAGTCTTCACTTTGTGCCATAAAAGTGCACATCAGGTCTCACCTCTGTGCCATTTGCTCAATGTGTACCCCCCTGCCAGGATGCCCTTCCTTCTCTTTTCTACCTACTAAGCTCTGCTGCTTTTCAAGGCCAAAATGAAGTCCCATCTCCCATAAAAAGCCTTCCACGGCTCCTCCAGTCCTGAGCAGCCTCCATTTTCATGACACTCTTATAGGATTTGTAGCACAGAATTTAGGCCTTGCTTATGTAGTCTTCTTAATGAGAACTGTCTCAGTCTCTCCAGTCACCCGTCAGAGAGAAACAGGGTTCAGGAAGACACAGGTTGAATAAGAAAGAGGCTTGTTTGCCCTTCCGGGGACAGCAGGAGGAGAGGGACAAGCTCAGCAGGCCCGTGCGATTGCGCAGAAGCCGGCCTCCAGCGTTGCCCGGGACCATCCCCAGCTGTTTTTTAAAAACATTACCAAGTACACAAATCTCTGCTCCTACCAGCTGGCTAGAGTTGCCCATGTGAGAAGCAGCTCAACTGGAAACCAGTGTCTGCAAGTTGAAGGGCGTGTCCTTGGATTTTGGACTCATATCTGAAACATTTATTCCTTGCTCTGCCCACAGGTCTTAATATGCATGGGGGAACACTGTATTGAGGGGCTTTGTGCCCTCCCCTCAAAATCCTTTGTCCATTTCTGAGTGTCCTTCCCTTGGCTTCTTTTTTTTTTTTTTTTTTTTTTTTGAGACAGAGCCTTGCTCTGTTGCCCAGGCTGGAGCACAGTGGTATGATCTTGGCTCACTGTAACCTCTGTCTTTTGGGTTCAAGCAATTCTCCTGCCTCAGCCTCCTGAGTAGCTGAGATTACAGGCATGCACCACCACATCCAGCTAATTTTTGTATTTTTAGCAGAGACGGGGTTTCACCATGTTGGCCAGGTTGGTCTCAAACTCCTGGCCTCAGGTGATCCACCTACCTCAGCCTCCCAAAGTGCTCAGATTACAGGCATGAGCCACCAAGCCTGGCCCCTTCCCTTGGCTTCTATGCCTGCTTCTAATGACTCTCTTCTAAAGACTGGTGACAGATGTACCTGGAAGTTTGGGTCCTCCCTGGGGGGCCATTGGTCAATGGCTGACTGGTGCAGAACATGAAAGCCCAGCTCTGGCATGCCTGGAGTTGGGATACAATCAGAGGTGTAACTTACACTCCACTGCTTTTTGTGGGGCCATGCTGAGGCTGGGACTTGGCCTGAAGTGGCTCTCTTGCTGGGCTCCTTCCCCTTCCCCATCCAGCCTGTTCCTCTCCCACCCCCTCATTTCCCCTGGAGCACTTTGTTTATAAACTCTGGTATACCAGTCCCCATCTCCGAGACTGTGTCTGTGAGACCCTGACCTGCGATAATGCATATGGCACATCTCTTCATTGGTAGTCAGCCCACCATCACCCCCTACAAGCCCATATTTTAAGGCCATTTTATAAATTCAAATGTTCCCTCCAATACAGTGAAAATCCATCCAGTCATGCTCAGGTGATGTGATGATAGACACCTAGTCGGAAACTTATTTTTATTTATGTCGGTTACAAATTAAAGTCATCATTCACCCTCCTAGCACAGTAGTATCTTGCCCCTCTGTGACTTTGGATGCTGCTGAGGTAGTACGAATAGATTTCATTCATCTTTCTAGATCCTGTGTTCTTGATATTTGTAGCTCAAGAATGATTCTGCACCACTGGCCCTGCCCCAAATCCTCCCGATAGGCTACTCTGAGTAACAAGCAAATGAGAAAATGACTTTTCTGTCCCAGGCCACACAGATCACTAAACTCTAAGTTTATTAAAACCTGTCTCTAGACTGGGCACAGTGGCTCACCCCTATAATCCCAGCACTTTGGGAGGCTGAGGCAGGTGGATGACTTGGGGTCAGGAGTTTGAGACCAGCCTGGCCAACATGGTGAAACCCCACCTCTATTAAAAATACAATAATTAGCCAGGAGTAGTGGTGGGTGCCTGTAATCCCAGCTACTTGAGAGGCTGAGGCAGGAGAATCGCTTAAACCTGGGAGATGGAGGTTGCAGTGAGCCGAGATCAAGATTGCACCATTGCACTCCAGTCTGGGTGACAGAGCAAGACTCCATCTCAAAAAAACAAAAACCTCTCTCTAAACCCACCAGCACACTGCTACCTTTGTTGCTGCTGTGCATATTCTCTTTGAAACCCCATTCCCCACCCCCAAACCCCAAACCAGGTCTTATAATTCTTTGCCCCTTCATAGTGCTCAGCACAGGGCCAGGGGCAAACTTGTCAAATTCATCAGTCACATGGGAAATAAAAGTCACAGACAACTTTGAACCAAGCCAGGTAAATAGGGTTTGTGCAAGAGTCAACCTATTCATAGGACCAAGTACATTTCCAAGCTAGAGACAAAATTGGCCACTGAAACATATTTTTCTGAAATGTAATTTCTCCAACTCCTTTAACTATCTGTCCTCAGGTGCATTTCGTTTTTCTTTCTAGTGCTATTGTTCTGCAACTTGATCCCTTTTCCTGCCTCTCTGAGAAATTCAAGTTTTCCTGAACTTAGGGTTTTTAGTACTTTAGATTTCTAAGAAAGGCAGTTTATTAGGAAACCTTGTGTTTACTCAAGTTTGCAGCCGGTCCCGGTTGGCCAGCAGGCTAAATGTGATTCCTTGAAATTCTGTTCCAGGCATGGACTCCCGGGAGCTAAATGTAACATTTAGTCATCAATAGGATAATTTAGGTTCATTCTTTCTGCTTGCCTCCTTAAGAAGGGATTGGAGTTCACGCTGGTATTCTCTAGAAAACGGAACTACCTTCCCACCCTGTAGAAGTATGTTATGATTGAAAGAGCCACCTATTTCCTGCGTTAGCTTCTTCTCTGCTTTCGGATTTAGGCATGGTGTCTTTTCAGATGTGCTGACTTTTTACGGCTTCAGCAAGGTAATACTGTATAAATGCCGTTGGCCGTTTACCATTTGGGATTCAACACCACGTCTGGATCTTGTTATGTAGGCATTTTCAGAGCATTACAGCTCAGCTGTGAAAGCACTCTGGCTTAAAGCGAAAATGCAGTAGAACCTTGCTAATCTAACAACTTAATAACACTTGCCACCCCTTCACAGCAAGGACTTAATGGTAAGACTCAAAGTGAGGCTTCATGTTTTAGAATGCACAGGAATGCATGCCACAGATGACTGTGTTATCATCAATAATCTCCAACTTTGCTTATTAAAGCACATGCAGCAACGTTACTTTAACACCACACTATCCTTTAATTCAGCCACCAAAGATAGCCTCAAAATAACGAGAACCTCACTGAGACCTTCTGAGTTATGCTTTGCCTTCTCTCCTTCAGCACCAAGATTCTACGGAAAATGTGTTGTGGCCCTAAGGCTTTTAGTTTCTTTTTTCTTTTCTTTTCTTTTCTTTTCTTTCTTTCCTTCTTTATTTCTTTCTCTCTCTCTCTCTCTTTCTCTCTTTCTTTCTTTCTCTTTCTCTCTTGACAGAGTTTCGCTCTGTCGCACAGGCTGGAGTGCAATGGCATGACTCGGCTCACTGCAACCTCCACCTCCCGGGTTCAAGCCATTCTCCTGCCTCAGCATCCCAAGTAGCTGGAATTACAGGCCTGCGCCACTATGCTGGGCTAATTTTTGTATTTTTAGTAGAGACGGGGTCTCATCACCTTGGCCAGGCTGGTCTCGAACCCCTGACCTCAGGTGATCCTCCTGCCTCAGCCTCCCAAAGTGCTGGGATTGCAGGCATTAGCCACCGTACCCGGCCATGCTTTTAGTTTCTACAGGTGTCTTTAGAGGAATGTTCTAAACACGTTTTAGGTACAGGTATCCAAAACCCAGGTTAGATTATCTGCTTTTCTAAGGATTTTATTTTCACATAGCTAAGTCTGATTTTTGGTTAGAATGGGTTAGTCCATTTTCTTTCCCTATGGGGGTGAGGGAAGCTTTCATATTCAAATTTAACTTGTTTCTGATGATCTCTAAATGATTTCTATGGCATATACTAGTTAAAATTTGTTTTCTATTTATATTTCTCTCTTCATAAAAATACTGTGTTTAAAAAATAAGCAAGACTAAAGAAGTGACCTATTTTTATTTCTGAAATGTAACTGATCTCACCTAAAATTTTACTAACTCTAATAAAGATATTACAGTTGAAATTTCCCTGTGTCTGTGTGTCTAATATTGTTATACTCTTCTATCTGATGAAACTTTTTACAGATCTTGGAAGGCAGCCCTCAGTAACAAAGTTTAATGGAGATACACAAGGGAAAATTGATGACCTGAATGTATTTACAAGTTCCCATGAAAATGACTACCAATCTATTCAATGACAATGTTTTATGTTGAATATGGTGCTTGTAACTGAATACAACGTAAATACCCTGTAAACATGGACACAACCATTATAAGCAACTTGAAAAACACACTGATAGTTCATGTGATGCAGATTTCCTGTATGTGGGGCTTTAGAATGCCAAGTCTTTGGTTAATTCTTTTTTTTTTTTTTTTTTTTTAAGCAGAGTCTCTGTCACCTGGGCTGGAGTGCAGTGGTGTGATCTCGGCTCACTGCAACTTCTGCCTCCCAGGTTGAAAAGATTCTCATGCCTCAGCCCCCAGAGTAGCTGGGACTACAGGCATGAACAACCATGCCTGGCTAATTTTTGTATTTTTAGTAGAGATGGGGTTTCACCATGTTGGCCAGGCTGGTCTTGAACTCCTGACCTCAGGTGATCCACCCACCTTGGCCTCCCAAAATGGTGGGATTACAGGCGTAAGCCACAGTGTCCTACCCAAGAATGCCAAGTCTTTGGTTAATTCTGAATAGGGTCTAGGTATGATCTGTATGAACTGCTTTGTGGAGATCCTTTATCTTTTGGCAACAAATTGCTCAAAGCTTCCAAAGTAATTGTTACTTACCGTCTCATTACTTCGTGTGAATCTAGACATGGCATTTGTCAAAGGTGGAAAAGATGCCTCAGAGTTTGCCCTGGCCCAAGCTGTCCCAAAGTCATGTCAGTTTAGCATCACTTCTTATAAATAAGTTACCACATACCAGACTATTCTAACCCAAAATATTCTTCAAGAAAAGGGTGTTCTTCCATAGGAGTACATAAACACACGTATTTCTCTTGTCGTAAACCCAGCATCACCTAATGTGGCAGAAGAAACTTGAGCAGTAATACAATATTCCAAGTAATTGTTAGCTGATCTCTTAATCTTCAAGGGACAGAATTCCTAGAAAACCAACAGAGCATCTTAACTATTCTAAGAAATTTTTCTGGGTTTCATGATCAATATGACCTTGTCTGCCAAATTCTCAGGAATCTACAGAAAATCTGTCATAAATTTTAAAATTATCCCTTAAAAATATGTGTGAGATTATGTCCCCCGCTCTGCTCAAAACACTCCTATGACAGTTGGAAGAAAATTCGGTCCTCACCACGCCTCCAAGGTTCCTCATGGGCTGACCCTGCCTTCACTGGTAGCATGCTTGCACTGCCTCCCTGGGCTGCGGCCACTGTGGCCTCCCAGACTCCAGTCTGGAGCCCATGTACTCACTGTGCCCCTGCTGGGAGCACCCTTCCACTGCTGACTCACCAACAGCCACGACTTGTTCCCTTATTCAGAGCTCTGTTCAGATGTCTTCCTTCCTCAGAGGGGTCTTCCCCGACCCCCTTGCTAGGCGCTGAATTATGTTCCTGCCAAATTCCTATGTTGAAGTCCTAGCTCCTGCTACCTCAGGATGTGACTGTATTTGGAGACAGGGTCTGTAAAGAGGTGATTATGTTGAGTTCACTTGAGTGTACCCTAATCCAATAGGACTGGTGCCCTTTTAAGAAGAGGAGTTTAGAACACAGACACTGATGTACACCAGACATGTGTACACACAGAGACGGCCAAGTTGAACACACAACAAAAGGCAGCTATACGCCAAGGAGAGTCTCAGAAAGAATCAAACCTGCCGACACGTTGATCTCAGACTTCTAGAGTCCAGAACTGCACGAGAATAAATTTCTGTCATTTAAGACATGTGGTCTCTGATATTTTGTTATGGCAGCTCTAACAAACAAATACACCCCTCAACCTGAGAGCTACTTCCCTGACTCTATCCTGTACCCTGCCATATGTCTCCTCATAGCACATGATAATGTGTTCCTATTTATTTATGCATGATCGTCTCTCTCCTCCGTGTACAATGAAGACTCCTTGACAGCAGGCACTTGGTCTTGTTCTCTGCTGTATTCCCGATGTCTAAAGTAGTACCTGACACATAGTAGGCATTCAATGAATATTTGATTAACAAATTACTAAATATATATTAAATAATGCACAGTAGCCAACTTCACAATAACTGTAATAGGAGCTTTGAACAGCATATACACAGATACTGAGGTCTCATGTTTAAATCAAATGAACCAACTTATTCCCTAAATGTATAGTAACTTGTATTGAAATGACTATAATCTTGGCAGGCACCTTGTAAATGACATTGAAATAGACCTAATAACTAGAGAGGCACTGAGAGGAAGCTGTGAATATGAAATCAAATTCAAGAACATATATGTATATATTTTTGCTGCTTTCATGGTCATTATACTATATTTGGAATAATTAGGAAAAAACACACCACAAAGAAGCTAATATTCAAAAAGTAGAGATACTTGAAAGTCTTTGAACACCTCACTAGAAATAATTTAACCACATAAGATTAAAATTCCAGATCAAAGGTAGCAAAAATAAAGGGAAGAAAGGCAGTTGTGAGACTTCCCATTCCCACACATGTTTAACACTATGCAAATGATGAATAGACATGGGGTTCCCATAGCAAATAATTCCATTTCCAACATCTAAAAGGAATAGCGTTACATCACTGTTCTTGGAAATATAGCTGGTAGTTTCCATCACTCATGAACTGAATGATCTAGGAGCACACAAACAATAGAGAAAAAGAATGATACTGAGGGATGAATCTTTACCACTGTGTAATAAATCAGCAAATATGTATTGACTACCTGCTTCTATGTGAAATTCTATCCATGGTGTTATAGGAAAATCCACCATTATATTCAAAAGCTTCACGCAATTTATGTAGTCAAGGAAATCTACACTGAATGGCACTGGGCATTAAGCCCTTTGCTGGAATGTAAGCTAGGGTCACGACACCGACTCACCTGTGTATTTCAAGATCCTTACACATAATTAGTGCTCCATTAATATTTTTTGAATGAATAAAATTAATATCAAAATAAAAGTCAACATATGGCTGCACTTCAGAAATGTAACAGCAATGGCTCAGCTTCTTGAGTCATGAATTCAAAGCTGTTAAACAAAACCAGGCTACTGGTCATCCATTTCAGTGATATAGATTACCTGCAACTTTGAGATCAGATAATATCCAGTGTCTACCATGGACGGCTCTCCTGGCAGTGACAGGGAATGTCTGTCATTTTTGTCTCACTTGTATGTGTTCTGCCCTTCAAACTGAGGTGTGGGAACAGCATCTAGATTTCCCTCTCCACATTCTCGGGTCACACAGTTTGAGTGGAGTCGAACCCCTCCTCCAACCCCGGGCCTGAAGACAGACACCTGGCACAGGCCGGGTCACCTCGACGGTTCCTTCCACTTGACCACAGGGGCCTGGCTTAGGGATGTTAAGTGGCCCAAGACAGGCCCATAAGACTCAATCCCAGGATTCATACTGGGACTTTTAAGGGGAAAAAAGTCCTCTCTTTCTACCAGACTTTAAACTTTTGGATATAGGCCTGTTGCTACTCAGTTTAACCATGTCAGCAGGGATGTGAACAGACTCTGTAGGTGGAGGATGTGTGTGTATGTGTCTGTGTGTGTGTGTGTGTGTGTGTGTGAAAGAGAGAGAATCAATGAGAGAGAACCACCACCTCGTCACTTGGATACAGCTGTGCCTGAAACTGGAGATTCCCAATGATCCCAGTTATGCCACTAACAATTTCCTTTCCTATTCTCACTTCAGCAAATTTGGGTTGGCTTCCCGTAGCTTGCTAGTAAAATAATTCGAACAATACAGCAACACAGGGCAAGACTCAAATTAGTCTGTTTCTCAGTGGAACATTGCATGGTGAAAATAGTTGTCAAAAAAAAAAAAAGGGGGGGTAGAAATTTATGGATGGGCCAGGTGCGGTGGCTCATGCCTGTAATCCCAGCATGTTGGGAGGCTGAGGGGGGAGGATCACTTGAGCCCAGGAGTTCGAGACCAGCCTGGCAAGGGTGAGACCTTGTCTCCACTAAAAATAAAAAGTTACCCGGGCATAGTGACATACACCTGTGGTCCCAGCTACTCGCCAGGCTGAGGTGGGAGGATTGCTTGAGCCTGGGAAGTCAAAGCTGCAATAAGCTGTGATCATGCCACTGCATTTTGGCCCGGGGAACAGAGCAAGATCTTGTCTCAAAAAAAAAAAAAAAAATTATAGATGAATCCGTAACTGATTAGTTACCTTTGGACTCTCTGTTCCTCATCTGTGAAATGGGGATAATAATAAAACCTGCCTTGTGACGGAGTAAAGAAATCAATATATCAAAATACTCCCAATGTTAACCAATACTGTTGTTAGCCCCATTTAAAAAATTACGTCCATGCAGAGTTCTGTTGTTCCATGTGAGGGTACTGCTTTGGCATCAGATATGAATTAGTACCAAGTTGAAATAATTATTCATGAGGTCTCTTCATTACTGGATACATTGATTATTCATTCTGTCTTTCAAAAAAAGAAGTCCATATCTGAGTCTGGAATCTGGCCTGACACCCGAATCCACAGGGAACACCCATGGATAAACAAGAGGCCCCTGAAGGACAGGGTCCCTCATCACTGCAGAGCCTATAAGGACCAGGGAACCTGTGGCTCCATCTGCACCTGTGGAACCAACCAAAGTTGCCATCTCTGTGGAATCCAGTAGGGAGATAAGTATTTTTAGAGGAACAGAGGGAAAAGGATAATGGTAGCTTTAGCTTGAGTCTTGAAGCTGTCGCAAGAGAAAATAACAGTGTTGGTAGTTTCTCCTTCCTGTTTAAGCACTTCAGCAAAGCGCCTTCCCTTATATTAAACTGGGAAGTAAGAAAAACCTAGTTCCCATGCCAGTTTACACACCCACAGGCCCACTTGGCCACAGACTTCTAGCACTCATGAGTTCTCTTAGAGAGTAACTGGGGGACTGGGCCAGACTGCAATCTAAAAATTTCCCTCTGATGTGAAAAGAAAAAAAAAGAACTTTAATCATCCCAAAGACATGTTAATGTCCCCTTCCCCAAACCCTTTTTATTATTTCTTCTTCTCTTTTCTCTCTCTCTCTCTTTTTTTTTTTTTTTTTTGAGATGGAGTCTCATATTGTTGCCCAGGCTGGAGTGCAGTGGCACGATCTCGGCTCACTGCAACCTCCACCTCCCAGGTTCAAGCAATTCTCCTGCCTCAGCCTTCCAAGTAGCTGGGATTACAGGCGCCCGCCACCATGCCCAGCTAATTTTTTGTGTTTTTAGTAGAGACAGGGTTTCACTATGTTGGCCAGGCTGGTCTTGAACGCCTGACCTCATGATCCACTTGCCTTGGCCTCCCAAAGTGCTGGGATTACAGGCGTGAGCCACTGCGCCCGGCTTCATTGTAACCATTTTTAAGTGTACATTTCAATGGTATCGAATACATATACATTGTTATGCAACCATCGCCAGCAACCATCTCCAGGACTTTTTCCCCTTCTCCAACTGAAACTCTGTACCCATTAAACATAATTATCTCCCAATTCCTCCCTCCCCAAGGTTCCTGGCAACCATCCTTCCACTTTCTGTTTCTATGAATTTGACTACTCTAGGAAACTCATATAAGAAGAATCATACAGTATTTGTTCTCTTGTGACAGGCTGATTTAACTTAGCGTAATGTCTTCAAGTTTCATCTATGTTGTATAGCTTTGTCAGCATTTCCTTTTTTAAGGCTGAAGAATTAATATTCCGCTGTATGTATGTATCATCTTTGGTTTATCCATTTATCTGTTCATAGACACTTAGGTTGTCCACCTTTTGGCTACTGTGAATAATGTTGCTATGAACATGGGTGTACAAATCTATGTTGGAGTCTCTGCTTTCAATTCTTTTGAGTAGACACCCAGAAGTGGAATTGCTGGATCATATGGTAATTCCATGTTTAATTATTTGAGGAACTGCTCAAATAATTTTCACAGCAGCAGCTCCATTTTACATTCCCACCAGCTATGCGTAATAATTCCATATTCACTGCATTTTTATCAACACCTATTATTTTCTGATTTTTTTTTAAATGATGGCCATCTAAATGGGTGTGAAGTGGTTTCTCATTGTGGTTTTTTTTTTTGAGACGGAGTCTCGCTCTGTCACCCAGGCCGGAGTGCAGTGGCGCAATCTCGGCTCACTTCAAGCTCCGCCTCCCGGGTTCACGCCATTCTCCTGCCTCAGCCTCTCCGAGTAGCTGGGACTACAGGCGCCCGCCACCACGCCCGGCTAATTTTTTTGTATTTTTAGTAGAGACGGGGTTTCACCGTGGTCTCGATCTCCTGACCTCGTGATCCGCCCGCCTCTGCCTCCCAAAGTGCTGGGATTACAAGCGTGAGCCGCCGCGCCCGGCCTCATTGTGGTTTTGATTTGCATTTCCCTAATGATTAGTGGTGTTGAGCATCTTTTTATGTGCTTATTGACTATTCATATATCTTTTTCAGAGAAATGGCTATCCAAGTCCTTTGCTCATATTTTAGTTGGGTTATTTGGTTTTTTCTAATTGACTTGTGGGAGTTCTTTATGTAGTCTGGATACTACTCCCTTATCAAATATATGATTTACAAATATTTTCTCCCATTCCATAGGTTGCTTTTTCACTCTGTTGATAGTGAGTGTCCTTTCATGCACAAATTTTTAGATTTTGATGTAGTCCAGTTTATCTATTTTTTCTTTTGTTGCCTATGCTTTTGATGTAATATCCAAGAAATTCTTGTCAAATCCAATGTCATGAAACTTTTTCTCTGTTTTCTTCTAAGAGTTTTATAATTTTAGGTTTTACATTTAGCTCTTTGATACACTTTGAGTTAATTTTTATATATGATATAAGGTAAGGGTCCAACTTTATTCTTATGATGTGGAGATCCGGCTTTCCCAACACCATTTATTGGGCTAGAAAACCATTCAGTTTGGAAATCATCTGTAATTGTGAATTAAAAATTTGTTCTCTTCTCAGTTCTTTCAGTGTTTGCTTTATGTATTTTGAAGCTCTGTGAATAGGTGCATATACATTTAGGACTGTTGTGTTTTCTTAATGAATTGATCCTTTTATTATTGTGAATTGCCTTTTTTAATCCATGGTTATATTGTTTATTCTGAAGTCCACTTGGTCTGATATCGATATAGCCACCTCTGTTTTCCTATTATTAGTGTTTGTATAGTATATCTTTTTCCATTCCTTTATTTTCATCCATTTGTTGTCTATATATTGGGTTTCTTTTAGACAATTCTGAATTGGGTCTTGCTCTCTTATCCAGTCTCACAATATTTGGCTTTTAATTTAAGTGCTGTTATTTAATGTAGCTACTGATAGGGATGGATTTAAGTCTACCACTTTACTATTTTATTTCTACTTGGTTATCTGTTTTTATTTTTTCCCCCCTTTCCCTGCTTTCTTTTGGATTGAGTATTTTTAGGTTCCATTTTTTCTCTATTGTCTTATCACCTATATCTATCTGTTTTATTTTTTAGTGGAGTACAGTATAGGGTTTACAATATGCATCTTTAACTTACTGCAGTCTACTTCCAAATTATAGTATATCTCTTATTATATAACCGAGAATCTTACAATAGTATATTTTCATTCCTCCCCTTGGGTCCTTTATGCAATTGTTGACATACATTTTACTTCACATAGATAATAAATCCACAATATATTATTGTTTTGGCTTTAAACATTCAACTCATTTTAAAAGAAATTTGTAAATAAGGGGGAAATATATTTTCATTCGCACACGTATTTACCACTTCCAGTGTGCCTTCCTTTATGTAAATCCAGTTTTCCACTTGGTATTATTTTCCTTCAGTGCAAAAAGCTTCCTTTAACATTTCTTTTTTCTTTTTAAAGAAAATTATGTTTATTCCAGGGTAAGGCATTGCAATGGAATATGTATGCCATGATAAACTATATGCATATTCAGGGAGGTAAAGAAAGACAAAAGTTTTTAAAAGAAAAAATGAAGAGAATTGCATAATTGTTTGAAGATACTTATCCTTGGCTATAAAGATCAATAATAAGAGTGACACTCACTTGATGCTAGACAGGCAGTTGTTGGGCAGATGTTCTTGCGGAAGTATTTTTTCATGTGTAAGGTTGTGATGGACTTTGTGCAATCCTTTAACATTTCTTATCGTGGAGGTCTCCTGGATGAAAAGTGTTATTTCGTTTATGTTTCTTTTTAAAGATTATTTTGCTGGATATAGAATTCTGTGTTGACTTTTTTTTTTTAACTTTTAGCTCCATGACAACGCATATTTATTGTCCTCTAGCTTGCATTGTTCTTGACAAGAAGTCTGTGAATATTCTTGCCTTTATTCCCTGTATGTAGTATGTCTTTATTATCTGCTTTTAAGAATTTCTTTTTTATTACTGGCTTTCAGCAATTCACTATGACGTGTTTTGTTTGTATGTTTTTCTGCTTGGGGTTCATTGAGCCTCAGAACTATATATTTATAGTTTTCATTAAATTTGGGGAAATTTTGGCCATTATTACTTCAAATAAATTTTTTGTTCTCCCTTTTCTGGGACTCCTATTTTTTATACATTAGACCACTTAATATTTTCCCAAGGGTCATTGATGCTCTTTTCTTTCTTTTCTTTCTTTTTTTTTGAGACGAAGTCTCGCTCTTGTCCCCCAGGCTGGAGTGCAATGGCACGATCTTGGCTCACTACAACCTCCGCCTCCCAGGGTCAAACTATTCTCCTGCCTCAGTCTCTTGAGTAGCTGGGATTACAGGTGCCTGCCACCATGTCCAGCTAATTTTTGTATTTTTTTTTTAGGAGAGATGGGTTTTCACCATGTTGGCCAGGCTGGTCTCGAACTCCTGACCTCAGGTGATCCATCCGCCTTGGTCTCCCAAAGTGCTGGGATTACAGGCATGAGTCACTGTGCCCAGCCTCTTTTTTTTTTTTTTTAAGAGAAACAAATCAATAAAGCATTTTTTATTAACCGATAGTAAAACATATGCTAACTGACAATAACTGTGTCCCTTTATGTATGAGTCTAAGATAAATATCATTCAGATTTTTATCTGGACAACAAATTCAAAGGCTCCTTAAGAAATAAGAAACAAAATACCATGATTACTAATATAACCAGACTAAATATAAAAGCTATATATATAAGTATGTGTATATATATTTTTAAAAATCAATGTTTTGATCAATGTAACTAATCTGAGGTTAAAATAACTCACTGCTTTAAATAATATTTCAATCACATATGTCAGATTAAGATCCTGTTTAGGGGAAAACAGCCTCAGAAGGAAGTATTAAAAAAAAAGGTGGCCTGGCACAGTGGCTCACGCCTGTAATCCAAGCACTTTGGGATGCCAAGGAGGGCAGATCACAAGGTCAGGAGATTGAGACCATCCTGGCTAATACAGTGAAACCCTGTCTCTACTAAAAAATATGAAAAATTAGCCAGGCGTGGTGGGGGGCACCGGTAGTCCCAGCTACTCGGAGACTGAGGCAAAGAGAATCACTTGAACCTGGGAGACAGAGGTTGCAGTGAGCCAAGATCGTGCCACTGCACTCTAGCCTGGGCAATAGATCAAGACTCCATCTCAGAAAAAAAAAAAAAAAGGTATATTAATCATTACTTTTAATCAAACTAAGTATCAACCTTTCCCCCAACCTATAAAGACTTCGTGTCTCTAAATGGTTCCTAAATCATGAAAGATAACTTGAAAATTTTTAAGTAGATCTCAAGGTATTAGATGCTTATACGCACTATGTGGGCCCAACTTTTACTGCCCAGAGTTTCTTGTCATGATAATGTAACGTCATGAAAGTCTGGTCACCGGATCTTTTTGTTTTTATTTGTAACAGAGCTAAACCTTTTAATAATTATATTAACTACATCTAAGTTATTTGCTAATGGTAGTAGAATGATATATATGCTTTATTAACAAAAAATAGTACTACTGGAAGTTTTTCTTTTAAGAATTTCATAAATACCAAGGAAAAGAAAAGACTCACGGGGTTTGGGAAATAAAGCCCTTTTATTTTCTTTTTAAATCTATATAAGTTTAATTTATTCCCAAACTTTCTAAGTTCTTCCAGAGTTCTGGACTTCATATTTCCTAATTTTTCTTCTTGAGTTCTGCACTGCTTCAAAACCTATCCAAACAATCTAATTCTGTGTTACCTATATTTAATCTAAATAAAGTAAATATATAATCAACACTGTATCACTAGAATTGTGAAGCTCTTCATGAATTACTTTTAAAAAACTCCAGAAGAATTAAGCTATTTTATTTAACATGTAATACATAGTCATAAAGCAAGTCCATATATTTAGTTTTCTGATAACCTAATGTATTTCCACAAACCTTTTCTAAGTCTACAATTTCATATAGTTTTCCATCAGTGAGGCAAGATATATATAATTTCTTTTCATATTTAACTAATTAACGGTTTTAAGAGGGTTTAGTCTCTAACTAAGTAACAATTAGTCATAACACCATACAAACACATTTAAATATTCAGGAAAGAGGTTTTTAAGATTATTGCTTAGTCTTATAAAATGGTGAATTTTAACCAAATTGATACCTCTGCATTCTTATTTATGCTTCCTATAGTCTTACATCATACTGCTTGGCAAGCAATATAAGTTTTTACGTAATTTAAAAATTCAAGTAGTTGTAAACAAATTCTAATTTGTTAAACAATTCATATATTCCCCTTTACTTACTACTCTACCTTGGAATTAATCCTCCTTAAAAAAGTAATCATCCCACATAGAAAAAAACTGCAGAGCTTCTCATCTCTTCCTTAAATATTTTCAAGTACTGTAAGAACACAAATCCATGAAAAACTGATTAAAATTTGACATTTCATCTTGCTTTACTAATTATGGAATAATAGAAAGACATAAAAAACGTGTTCCTTAATATTTCTGTGCTCAACCGAGAAATACAAAGAAATACTGCAATTATAGTTATGGGCTATTTCCAGCCTCTTCAAGTACAGGAGACAACTATGGTTCCTACCAGTAAGGAGAAATTAATAATCAATCTTACATAACATAAAAGAAAGACGAGAGGCACAAAAAGACAAACTGACTTTGGCTTTTAAGAACCTAATGTTAACCCTGAAATGCCAGATTCAGTAACACAGCAACAAAACAAAAGATTACGGCAGCAAGCCACCACTTCACACAGTATTAAGAATTCTAAAATACGGAATAGCCTTCCTCCCCTCTCCCACTCAATCTGTTGTGTCTTCTTTCTGTTTTTCCTGCTTTTTCACTGCAGGCAGTTCAAGGCTTGCCCACTGCATCGGTTCAGCTTTTCTCACAGTGATCTCAATCTTTGTTGCAGTCAAAGTTATGTAACTTCGCTTTACATCAATCACACCCCGTAATTTCACATTTTGATCAAATTCCTTCTCTCCTTCAAATACAATGTGCACATTTAACAATGTGCTATCGCTTCTACTCAACTAAGTTCTGGAAGTGAATTTTTAGCATATGCTGGAAATGGTAAGTCCACCTCCAGTCTGATGCCAGTCATGTCTACATGGAACAACTTTTTTCCCAGCAACCTTTTTCTTCTTTTTTCTTTTTTTTTTTTTTGAGATGGAGTCTCGCTCTTGTTGCCCAGGCTGGAGTGCAATGATGTGATCTCTGCTCACCGCAACCTCCAACTCTCAGGTTCAAGTGATTCTCCTGCCTCAGCCTCCCAAGTAGCTGGGATTACAGGTATGCGCCACCACGCCCAGCTAATTTTGTATTTTTAGTAGAGACAAGCTTTCTCTGTGTTGGTCAGGCTGGGCTCGAGCTCCTGACCTCAGGTGATCTGCCCATCTCGTCCTCCCAAAGTGCTGGGATTACAGGTGTGAGCCGCCGTGCCCGGCCTCCCAGCATCCTTTTTAGTCCGCATGTGTTTCCCTGTTGTACAGCCCTCTTGGGCTAAGAATGTATTAAAATCAGAAGTTTTTCTTCTATAACAGCTCCAGTATTTCATCCCCTCATGGAAAATTGCTTCTCCAGAATGATATACACAGACTTTTTCTAGACTCTCTAGACCCTGATACGTCTTTGAACACCCTCCATTCTTACATGAGGTGCCAATATTAATTTCATCATTGTCTTCTTTCTTATCCTCTTCATTCCCTGATGACAGTTTATTAAGTGCTTGTTTTAGGGAGGCAGATATTCTTAATTCCAAATTTGTCATTGGTTCATCTGGGCTTGGCCGTTTTATTACTTATATTGGCTTAGGGGCTTGAATGATGTGTTCCTGAAATTTGGGTTTCAATTCAGATAGTTCCTTCTTCTCAGTAGTCTTGACTTCAGGTTTGACTGGCTCAGGTGGCTTCTCACTATTATGTCTACCTTTTGTACAGCCTACAAGGCTTAAGAAATCAGAAAAATCAGTTGTTCTTCTCTTATAGCAAGACCAACCCTTTAAAGCATCGTGAAAGACTGGAACACCTGGGTGGTATGTACAGGCATCATCGGAATTGGTCTCATGATTGAAGCGCTGACCGCAGCCCCAGTTGTAGCACCGCAAAGCCATTTTCTTTTCTCACCATCGCAGGAAGGCAAGGCCCAAACACCGGGAACGGCAAGAGGATGCGTTAGCCACTCCCGTGTCGCTAGCACTGGTTTTGACGACTGAGGCGGCTGCAGGCTTCGGGAAACGACCGCTCTTTTGTTGTTGTTGGTGGTGGTTGTTTGTTTGTTTGAGACGGAGTCTCACTCTGTTGCCCAGGCTGTAGTGTAGTGGCACGATCTCGGCTCACTGCAACCTCCATTTCCCTGGTTCAAGCAATTCCCCTGCCTCAGCCTCCTGAGTAGCTGGGATTACAGGCACCCGCCATCGCGCCCAGCTAATTTTTTTGTATTTTTAGTAGAGACGGGGTTTCACCATGTTGGCCAGACTGGTCTCGAACTCCTGACCTCAGGCAATCCACCCGCCTCGGCCTCCCAAAGTGCTGAGATTACAGGCGTGAGCCACTGCGCCCGGCCTTTCTTTTTTATTCAGACTTTTTCTCTGTGTGCTTCAGTCTAGATAGTTTCTTTCATGATTTCTTCTAGTTCACTGACATTTTGTTCTTTGGTGTCCAATCTCTAATTAAAATTTCCAGTGAATTTTTCATTTCATTTGGTTCCATTGAAATTCCATTGACTTGGCCGGGCGCGGTGGCTCACGCCTGTAATCCCAGCACTTTGGGAGGCTGAGGCGGCTGGATCATGAGGTCAGGAGATCGAGACCACGGTGAAACCCCATCTCTACTAAAAATACAAAAAATTAGCTGGGCACGGTGGCGGGCGCCTGTAGTCCCAGCTTCTCGGGAGGCTGAGGCAGGAGAATGGAGTGAACCCGGGAGGCGGAGCTTGCAGTGAGCTGAGATCGTGCCACTGCACTCCAGCCTGGGCAACAGAGCAAGAGTGCATCTCAAAAAAAAAAAAAAAAAAAATTCCATTGACTTTATGTTGATGGTTTGTATTTCTCTCCTCATATGGTCACGTTTTTATTTAAACTCTTGAGTGCATTCATAAGAACTATTTTAAAGTCCTCATTTGATCATTCCATTATCAGTCATTATGGGATGATTTCTACTGATTAATTTTTCTTCTGGTTATGAATCATATTTTCCTGCTTCTTTGAATGTCCAGTAACTTTTGATTGTGATTATTAACGTCACGTTGTTTTGTGACATTTGTGTCTGGATTTTGTTGCCTTTCTTTAAAGAGTATCGAAGTTTATTTTGACAGGCATTAATTTACTTGTGGATCAGCTTAATCCTTTCAAGCTTGTCTTCAGGCTTTGTTAGGTTGGGTCTAGAGTAGCCATCACTTGAGGACTAGTTTATCATAATACTACAGCATGACTGTTCTGGGGTCTCTAATAAATGCCTCAGTGGTTATAGTAAGCAAAATTATTCCACCAAAGATGTTCACATCTGAATCCCCAGAACCTGGGAATATGTTAGGCTGGAATTAATGTTGCTAATCAGCATGCCTTAAAATAGGGAACTTATTCTGAGTTATCCTGGTGGGCTCAAGGGTCCTTAAAAGCAGAATAGGGATGCTGAAGAAGGAACCAAAGAGTTAGCGGCATGAGAAGGACCTGGCTCAATGTTGTTGGCTTTGAAGATGAGGAAGGAAGCCATGAGTTAAGGAAAGTAGGTGGCCTCTGGAAGGTGAAAAAGGCAAAGAAATGGACTTTTCACTACATCCTTCAAAAAGGACAGCACCATGCCGTGATCTTGGCCCAGTGTGATATCTGTGTTAGACTTCTCATCCACAGAACTGTAAGATAATAAATTTGTGTTGTTTTAAACCACCATATTTATGGTAATGTATTACAGTAGCCACAGAAAGCTAATACAATGATCAGTGAGCTTTCTCCACACCAACTGGGTTGTCTTCCAGACCATCATGAATGCTCAGAATGTTTCAGTTTATAGCTGCCTGGTGGTTCTTTCACTCTGTTTTGTTTCCTTTGTCACAGGAATTATACTTTTGCTGTCCAATATCTGAAAACAATTGTATCATATAATTTTCTAGTTGTCTAGCTGTTTACAGGTAGGAAGGAAACAAGTAGAACTGGTTATTCCAACATCGCTAGAGGCAGAAATAATACATTCAGTTTTGCATATTGAGAAACAAACTTATATAGTATGACTTTTAAAAAACTTCCTTCAACACAGAGATGAAGACTCAACTCAGTTCCACCCTCCTCAATTACAGCACTGCCTTCTTTTGGTCTTAGCAGCCACCACTGAAGATAAAAGTAATTCCCTGTGTCTTCACAGCAGCCTTCCCTCTGAATGTGTCTGAGTATTAATCTCTTCTTTTAAGGAGGCCAGTTATACTGGTTTAGGGCACACCCCAGTGACCTCGTTTAAGCCTAATTACCTCTTTAAAAACTCTATCTCCCAATATAGTCACATTTTGAGATATTTCGGGTCTTTGAATGCATGAATTTTAGAGGGATAGTGCCCTTCCATGCTTAAAGTTACTGTGTTTTTTTTTTTTGTTTTTTGTTTTTTGTTTTTTTGAGACAGAGTCTTGCTCTGTTGCCCAGGCTGGAGTGCAGTGGCACGATCTCGGCTCACTGCAAGCTCCACCTCCCGGGTTCACGCCATTCTCCTGCCTCAGCCTCCCGAGTAGCTGGGACTACAGGCACCCGCCACCATGCCCGGCTAATTTTTTGTATTTTTAGTAGAGACGGGGTTTCACCATGTTAGCCAGGATGGTCTCGATCTCCTGACCTTGTGATCTGCCTGCCTTGGCCTCCTAAAGTGCTGGGATTTCAGGTGTGAGCCACCACGCCCGGCCAAAGTTACTGTTTTAAGAACACTGGGAATCTTTTCTTCCATTTCTGTGGCCCGTTGACTGTTCTTCCTCATTTAAGAGCAGCAGCAAATATTAAGGAAAACTTGATTTGGTCTGGTGCAGTGACTCACACCTGTAATCCCAGTACTTTGGGAGGCTAATGCAGGGATCACTTGAGGTCAGGAGTTCAAGACCAGCCTGGTCAACATGGTGAAACCTCATCTTTACCAAAAGATATAAAAATTAGCTGGGCATGGTGGTGTGCACCTGTAATCCAGCTACTCAGGAGGCTGAGGCAGGAGAATCACTTGAACCCAGGAGGCAGAGGTTGCAGTGAGCCAAGATGGCACCACTGCACTCCCCACTGGGTGACAGAATGAGACTCTGTTTCAAAAAAAGAGAAGAAAAGAAAAACTTGATTTGCTGGACAGGATACCAGGATATGGTCAGGATACAGTTCTTGCTCTCAAGGGGCTTACTTTTTGTGGTGGCATTATATTTTTGAAATATAAAAATCTTGGCTGTTTTTTTTGTTGTTGTTGTTGTCCTTAGTACTTTCTTCTACCCACTGACCCACAGACAGATTCTCTGATACCCTGGACTCTCACACAAGCCTCTTTATATTTACATACCTATAAAGGGAATTGGGGCAGCTGAGTCCTGAAGGGCCTTATAGTAAAGAATGAGTAAAAATCTCATCTCACAGTTAACTGACAATGAAATATCAAAGAAATGAGGATTTCTCCATCAGATGATGACATTAAAGACCAGCTATGCCTCCAAAAACCAGAACTTGGGTTCAAATAAAAAACATTAGAAAACCCCCAAACTACCTAGAATTTCTTTTCTGCTACCCTTGTGGCACAGAAACTCAAGAAATAAATTCAGTAAAGAAATGCATTTCTTGCACCTTGAAATCCATACCCCTGGTATTGTCTAACTGGGGAGGTAGGACATTTCCATAAAAAGAGAAGCACTGACGCTTTTAGACGCTGAGGGTAAATAAGTTGTGTAGGAGACACTTTCTACAGTAGGTCAAAGCCTGTAGAGATGGAGAGGACATTGAGAATGTGAGTGACCTTCTTGCAATATTAACTGACCATACTGGTTAGGGTAATGCAAAGTATCTCTGAAGCTAGCTGCTAGAACAAACGCCAAATGTCAAAGGCTAACCACAAAAGAAGTTTACTTCTTGCATATGTAACAGTTTGACAGAGGCAATCCTTGTTGCTAAATGGTTTCCTCCACACAATCATTCAGGGACCCAGGCAGCTAGATCTCCCCAGAGCAAGGGGAACACTTTAACAACACTATAGGGCAGTGGATCCCAACCTTTTTGGCACCAGGAATTGGTTTTGTGGAAGACAATTTTTCCATGGACTGGGGTCAGGGGATGGTTTTGGGATGATTCAAGCACATTACATTTATTGTGCACTTTATTTCTATTATTATTATATTGCAATACATAATGAAATAATTATACAACTCGCCATAATGTAGAATCAGTGGGATCCCTGAACTTGTTTTCCTGCAACTAGACAGTCCCATCTGGGGGTGATGAAAGATAGTGACAGATCATCAGGCATTAGATTTTCATAAGGAGCATGCAACCTAGATCCCTTGCATGCACAGTTCACAATAGAGTTTGCTTTCCTATGAGAATCTAATGCTGCTGCTGATCAACAGGAGGCGGAGCTCAGGTGGTCATGTGAGCAATGGAGAGTGGCTGTAAATACAGACGAAGCTTCGCTTGCATGCCCACAGCTCACTTCCTGCTGTGTGGCCTGGTTCCTAACAGGCCATGAACTGGTACTGGTCATGGCCTAGGGGTTGGGGACTCCTGGTATAAGGCACTGCTATGAAAGGAATCATCCTAGTTCGCATTCCCTGAGCACTTCCCAGGGAGCAGGCAATGTGTTAGGGCTCCCCATACAATCCTCACAATAACCCTGTGCTGAGGAGCCAGGTCCCGGAAAGGTTCACACCCAATTTTGGCCAAACCCAGCCAGACTCTTAATCTCTCTGCTCTACATCAGCCTCTGGATTTACGTTGCTCTTACATTCCTGAGACATGCCAGTTAATTCAAAAACATGTAGAGCAAAAATGAATTTTCTCACAAGACACAAAGGGACAGCAAAGCAGGAAAAATGCTCTAGTAGGTTGCAAAAGACTCCAGCCATGTAAATGGTTTTGCCGCATTGCATTAATATGAGCAGTAAATAAGCAGTTTATGGGGGAAAACTGAATACATTAAAATTTATTCATGGAATAAAACAAGAAAAAAAAACCACCACTGACTGATGGCGTACTGGCTAGGGTAGCCTGCAATCGGTAGTATGCAAGTCTTCATTTGCTACCCCATAAGAATTCTAACATACCGCGTCTCTCATCATATTAGTGGTGTTTCCAACCAAAGGCCCCTGTTATTCTTGGTGGCCCTGCTGAAACTTGTTCATAGTATTGTCACCTGAGTGAAGCTTGGGGCCAAAGCCTGTGGTGGTAACAAGAAAGATCAAGCCCTGAGTGCTGAGTGCAGGCACTGCTGTAAACACATGCATCAACCCGTTTCATCTTCATGTTCACCCAATAGGAAGTTTCCGTTATTATCTCCATTTTATTGGTGAGGGAACTAAGGTGCTAAGAGACTGAATAACTTCCGGTGATGGTTACTTGTATGTGTCAGCTTGGCTGGGCCAGATGTCCAAATATTCTGGATGTTTCTGTGAGGGTGTTTTTAGACGAGATTTACATTTAAATTGGTATGCTTTAAGTAAGGAAGATCACTCTCCATAATGTGGGGGAGGCTCATGCAGTCAGTGGAAGGCCTGAATAGAACGCAAAGATGACCTTCCCTGAGCAGGAGAAATTGCACCCGCAGACAGCCTTTGAACTTCCTCTGCCGCACCCGCTCTTCCTGGTTCACCAGCAGACAGCCTTTGGACTTGAACTGTGTCTGTTTCCTGGGCCTCCAATCTAGCAGCTTCCCCCATCAGACTGTGGAGATTCTGGACACGCCAAACCTCCACCGTGATGTGAGCCAATTACTTAAAATAAATTTCTTCCTACACACACACACAGACCACACACACACACCTTATTGGTTTTGTTTCTCTGGAGAACCCTGATTAATACAGATTTTGGTACTGAGAGTAGACGGTGGTCAATGGTTTGGTTGGATGGTCAGGGGCTTGGAAAGAAAATGATTAAGAAATTGATGGCAAAGAAGTCTAGGGAAGAGTTATGTGGATAGACCTCTAAAGGGGCAAAAAATATGAAGGTATTTGTGTCCCATGTGAGTGCTCACTAAAGGGTGGTTTCAGCAGAGGAGAACTTTCATAATCAAGCAGATAGGCTGACCGGTTCTGTGGATACCAGGTAGCCTCTTTCCCCAGCCACATCTGTCATCGCCCAATGGGCTCGTGAACAAAGTTGCCATGGTGGCAGGGATGGAGGTTATGCATGGGCTCAGTAACATGGATTCCCATTCCCCAAGTCCAACCTGGCTATCACCATGGCTGAATGGCCAATCTGCCAGCAGCAGGAACCAACACTGAGTCCCTGCTATGGCACCAATTTTCCAGGTGATCAGCCAGCCACCTGGTATCGGGCTGATTACGTTAAACCTCTTCTACCCTGAAAGGAGCAGCATTTTGTTGTTGCTAGAACAGACACTCTGGATACAGATTTGCCTTCCCCTCATGCAGGGCTTCTGTAAAAGCTACATTGCACAGACTTACAGAATGCTTTCTCCACTGTCATGGTATTCCACACAGCATTGCTTCTGATCAAGGAGCTTGCTTGACGGAAAATGAGGTGTGGCAGTGGGCCCATGCCCATAGAATTAGATGGTCTTGCCACGTTCCCCACATTCCTGAAGCAGCTGGCTTGATAGAGGGTGAAATGGCCTTTTGAAGACTTTTAGCACCAGATAGGTGGCAGTACCTTGCAGGGCTGGGACAAGGTTCTCCAGAAGGCTGTGTGTGCTCTGAATCAGCCTCCAAAATACAGTGCTGTTTCTCCCCATAACCAGGATCCATGTGTCCAGAAACCAACGAGTTGAAAAAGAGTGGTGCCACTCACTATTACCCCTAATAACCCACCAGCGACATTTTTGTTTCCTGTCCCCACAGCTTATACTCTGCTGGCATAGAGGTCTTAGTACCAAAGGCAGGAATGCTTCCACCAGGAGACATAATAATGATTCCATTGATCTGGGAGTTAAGACTGCCACTCAGCTACTTTGGGCTCCTCAGGCCTCTAAATATCAGGCAAGAAGGGAGGGACTGTGCTGGCTGGGGTGATTGAAGCTGGCTGCCGAGGCGATTTTGGACTGCCATTCCACAATGGATGTAAGGAACAGTGTGTCTGGAATACAGGAGATCCCTTAAGGCATCTCTTAGTCATGCCATGTGATTAAAGTCAATGGAAAACTACAACAGCCCACTCCAAACAGGACCACTAATGGCCTAGACGCTTCAGGAATGAAGATTTGGCTCTTCCTACTGGGTAAAGAACCACAACGAGCTGAGGTACTTGCTGAGGGAAAAGGGAATATAGGTAGCAATAAATACCAGCTACAGTCAAGTGACCAGTTATAGAGACAGGGACTCTAATTGTCCTGAGTATTTCTTCCTGATTTTGTTATGAATGTGTGTGTTTTCCTCTCTTATCCGCTTATCATGTAACATAAGCTGTATTGACTTTGTATCTTAGTATTTAAGTATTGTTACCTTTGCATCATATACTTAAGCTACAGGATCTCAAGGTGAAGAAGAAAGATCATTCATGGACTTTGCCTCCTCTTCTGGGGAAAGGGTTAGTAGGTTTTTGGCTGTACACAGGATAGTTCTATCACATTACACAGAGCTATAACCTTATGATTGTCTTTACTTGAAGATTAAGTACAGTTTAGGGAGATGTGTGGGGGTGCCCAGTCGACAGGACTGGACTTGGGATGGTTAATTTTATGGGTCAGTTTGGTGGTCCATGGTGCCCAGATATTTGTTCAAACATTATTCTGGATGTTTCTGTGAGGGTGTTTTTGGATGAGCTTTACTATTAAATCAGTGGACTTTGAGTGAAGCATATTGCCGTCCATATGAGGCTTCTGCACATAGTGGAAGGCCTGAATAGAACAAAAAGATGACCTCCCCTGAGCAAGAGAAACCCCGCCTGCAGACAGCCTTTGAACTTCCTCTGCAGCACCATTCTTCCTGGTTCACCAGCAGACAGCCTTTGGACTTGAACTGTGACTCTTTCCTGGGCCTCCTCCATCAGATTATGGAGATTTTAGATATGCCAAGCCTCCACCGTGATGTGAACCAATTGTTCCGTCATGTATGTGTGAATCCTTTTGGTTCTGTGTCTCTGGAGAACCCTGCCTAATACACTTGCCTAAGATTATATAGATGATAAACAGTAGAACCGGCTTTAAATCCTGCAGTTTGGTGCCAGGATCCACACTCTTGATGTATACCATTCTGTTAGCCTTTATCAGTGTAATAGGTACTGTCCATTTGAGGCCAATAGTGATAGCTTTTTCCCATGTCTTCATATTAACTGATCATATTTGTTAAGGGGATTCCAAGTGGCTAAGAAGCTAGCTATCAGAATAAAAACTCCAAATGTCAAAGGCTAATCACAATAGAAGCTTACTTCTTACATATGCATCAGTTTGATAGAGGTGATCCTGGTTGCTAGGCTACTTCCTCCACACAGTCATTCAGGGACTCAGGCTGCTATAGGCTCTGCCTCCTTCAACACGTAGCTTCTAAGATCACCCTGGGCTTTGATTCCACTCTAGCCAGACAGAAGGGGAAAGGAAAATGGTAGATTAGGCATGGAAAGTTTTTATACTCACTACTGCTAAGGAATTTGTTTGTTTGATTTAAAAGGAAGGCAGTTTAAATTGTTTTATTCAGCAATTATTTTGTGTGTATGTGTAGGTATGTATGTAAAGTTTCCAATCTCTCCTTCATTTTATTTCAAACTCCTTAAATTAACAGGGTATAAACAGAGAGGCAGGTATATTTCTTCAGGAATCAACCAAATTGACTGGAAGAGCTGTTTTACATAGAGGATATTGAGAGAGAAGATTGGAGATAAAGTCAAAGCCAGATTGTGGAAGGCCTTGAAATGCTTGGCCAAAGGGCTTGGACCTTATTCTCTGAGAGATCTCAGGTTCTTTCTCTCTCTCTCTCCTCAACTAACTGCCCTTATTCTCTACACCAATGAATCACAGGCTAAATTCACCACCACGTGACATGGTAATATTTAACTTGTCCTTTGTTTATTTCCTTTCTTACCCCATACCCATCACCTGGATAAACCATATGAATCTCAACCGCAAGAACAATGACTTATATTTTTCTCAGTGCTGCACAAGCCTAGGAGAGGGTCTCATATGTAATGTTTAAAGACTACATTCTGTTGACATGCAAGAGGTGTATGTCCCTACACCTTCAAACGCCCTACAAATCATTGAATGTAACTATAGCGTATCGTTTCCTCCCCAAATCTGGTATATTTTGACTGAAAAATGTGAATAGTATCTTGAAGCTTCTAATGCCTTTATAAGCTACCACATTCTGATCAGAGTTCTTGGCAAAATGGCTTAATGAATTATGCTTCCTTGTTTTGAGATCACATCCTCCAACTGTTTTCATATCATAAAGCCAAGTCATCATCACATTTGACATTCTGTTCCTTGAAATTTCTATTATTGGGCTAGGAATGTCTTTCTCAGGCCTCTTTATTTTCTCTTTATTTCGAACACTAGGACTAGCAGAACTGGTTTTTTGACAAAGGAACACAGCCTTAAGAAAAAAAAAATCACATTAAGCCAGGTGCGATGGCATGCACCTGTAGTCCCAGCTACTTGGGAGGCTGAGGTGGGAGGATCACTTGAGGCAGGAGTTCAAATACAGCCTGGATGACAGAGCAAGATCATATCTCTTTTTTAAAAAAAAAATCACATCATAAAACGCACTGCATAAGGAACTACATGTCGAGAACAAAACTCTGTTTATCTGACAGTCAGCTAGGATCACTCACTAGCTGAGAAATTCACTCCCGCTGCAAGCCTGTGACTCAAATTCATGGCTCGGCAAAATTACAAATGACTCTATATCGTGGATCTGGCATTTATAAACAATCAACACCATACATGCTGACCATGCAGAAGGCAAGCATTTATGGTATAATAGGTAAATGTGACAATGCATTGACCCCACCTAGTTACCAAGCCTGAAACATGTCTGCATGAATACATATGCATATACGTGAGTTTGGAGATATATATATTTTCACGTTCTCTATGGTTACTTAAGACGTTATCTCAAAATAGTGGCTTACAACAACAACAACAATCATTTCTTCTTATGTCACACAGTTCTAGGAGCTGACTGAGTTCAGCTAGGTGGTTCTCGCTCTGGGACTGGCCATGGTTGCAGTCAACATGTAGGCAGAGCTAGAATTTTTTTTTTTTTTCCCCTGAGATGGAATTTCACTCTTGTTGCCCAGGCTGGAGTGCAGTGGCGTGATCTCGGCTCACTGCAACCTCCGCCTCCCAGGTTCAAGCAATACTCCTGCCTCAGCCTCCCGAGTAGCTGGGATTACAGGCTTGTGCCACCACGCCTGGCTAATTTTTTGTATTTTTAGTAGAGATGGGTTTCTTCATGCTGGCCAGGATGGTCTCAAACTCCTGACCTCGTGATCCACCCGTCTTGGCCTCCCAAAGTGCTGGGATCACAGGTATGAGCCACGGCACCCGGCTGCTAGAATCATTTTAAAGGCCTCTTCATACACATGTCTGGGGCCTGGACTGGGAAGACCCAAACAGTTGCAGGCTAGAGCATGAAGACAGGTGGCTCCTTGGGCATCTTTCTCTATTTCTATTTGGTCTCTCCATTTGGTTGTTCCACTACGGTGGCTTCAGGATAGCTGGACCCTTACACGGTGGCTGGTGACTCAGGGCTCCAAAGGCATGTGTCCCAGGAGAGGGACGTGCTATGCTCTAACATAATCACGTGCTTCCCATCACCTTTGCTGTCTGCCATTGATTAGAAGCACGTCACAGGTCCCACCCACACTTGTGGGGAAGAGCATGACACAAGCTGTGAATACAAAGAGGCAGGGATAATGGCGGCCACCTTAAAGTCTATCTGCCACACTTAGTAGAATTTAGCAATGTTGCCCCAGGTCACATAGCTAGTGAGCAGCACGAACAGGATTTGACCCCACGCAGTCTCGCTCCAGAGTCCCCATTCTCGAATAGTCCCCTATAGGGCCACTCAGTGTGAGTGACTATTTTTCAATAGTTCTCATTTTCACTTTAAATGAATACATTCTCCTCTGTGTCCTCAGTTAGTAAGAGACTACACTACTCCCATTACACTGGCAGAATCATGCTTCTGGGTCTACAGAGCTGAAGACCAGACTCTGACACATGGCGCCTCATGCAGGTAATGCCATATCCATCAACAAAGTTCCCTGCTGGCACCTGTTCCATGATCGTCCCCTCGAGTCACAAGAATATACCTAACATATTTGTACAAACTGAAAAAGAGATTTCCTTAGAACATCATCAGGCCAGAAGCCCACGGGCAGGAACAAATGGGTAGTGGAAAAATGGAAAACAAATGGGAGAAAGTTCTGTAGATGCTGGGACTTCAGCTTTGGAAAGGCCCCTGGCCACAGCTGATTTTCTACAATGCAACTGGCTGAAAAAATACATCTCTGCAAAAATAAAGGAAAGCCTAACCGAGTGCAGCTGCCATCCTCCCAGTAATGAGATTTGGAGGATTATTGCTGAGATGAATGGAAGATATCATACGGTCACTGCTAGAAATATTTGCCATCCCGGTCTAACTACATGAGTAGACAGTAGAGTTCTTAGCAGACCCACATATGTTTGTTTTTAATTAAAATGTGCTGAATGAACTGTTAGCAGCACTGAAATAATGAAGAAAAGCAACATAAGACAAATCGGCTAATTGACAACTCCAAACATTCTATTTTATACCCTTCAGTTATGTTAATAGAGGTTTCCAATATGTTCTAGCTGAAATAATCATTACACAAACACAGTTACATAATAATCTAAGGGGTAGATGAAAATATAAATAACTATAGCAGCAAAAACCACAAATGGGTCAAAGGATTACAAATTCATTTTCTCAGTCTTTATTCCAAAACAATTTAGTGAGTGCTTATTGGTTATTATGTGCCAGGCGCTCATGGGCTAATGCCTATGATGAAATCATCCTAGTCTTTCCAAATATACATTTTTGTTCAAGAGAGCGTGTTCTGTGAGTACCAGGGTGCTGTGTAGAGTATGTCTCCAGCCACATGATGAAACAAAACAGCAAGCGACTCTTGAAAGGGAGAGATCATTTCAAGTCATTTCAAAAGCTAGTTCATGTGAAGGCAGAGACTCTGGCCAAGATCTTAACAAATTACATTTTATTCAGTGCACAAGAAATTAGCACAGCTGCCTGAAGGAAAATATGTCCTGGGATTGTGTACACAGTGCAAGGCCAAAGGGCAGCCATATTCCAAGTAGACTGTAAACAGGAGGTTTATTGGAGGCCTTTCCAAAGAACATGGCCAAATTTCAGCCGTGAGATAACCAGAATTCCAGCCAAAATTGGGAGTGATGGAAACTGTCAAATGTCTTTGGATCTTTTGTGGAGATTAATCCCTTGGCTGTGCAGTCTCTGATGAATGAAGGAGAATAATTCAGAGTCACTGAGCACCCTTGCTCTTAACTGGAGGGGCAGGATATCAACGAGGTAAGTGAACGCCAATGCATTTAGAGTTTATTTACAACTAAACTGCTAAAGCCTCAACTCATCCATATTCAATTAGAGAAAGTTGTGGTTCATCCAAGACAAGACGTGAGCCAAAATTTGGGGTGAGGGTGACATCATCTGAAAGGGCTGGAAATAAAGTGTAAATTTGAGTATCATCTGTATATAAGTGATAATTAAAGCTGTGCAACTCAACACGTGCCAAGAGAGAAGGTCAATAAAAATGAAGAACAACAGGGTCCCAAACCACATGTTACTTCTAAAATGAAGATTTTTTTTTTTTTTAAGGTGGTGGGGGGAAGCTTTTCTTTCCTGCTGCATGATCTCAAAACAGATACAGATCACCTGCAAGGAAGACTCACTTCTTCTGCAGAAAGTCACTGAATTACTTGAACATTGAGCTAAGGAGAGGGGCTTTTCTGTGTGATTTGTACTGCAAGGAAGTAAGAAGTCATTCCATTTAGTTTGGGGAAGACTTCCCCAACCCCTAAAATAGATCACTTTAGTAAATAATATCTAAGAGAACCACCAATTCAAGCTGATACTTGATTGTCCTTTTCAAGTCTGGTGTTAAATTTGGGCAGGAAACACAAGTTGCTTTTATCTGGGTGCTCGATAATTTCATTCATGCAGTGAAGAAATAGGTTCTTTATTCTCAGCTGTGTTTGAACACTTTAACAATGGGATAACTGAAGTAAGATGCAGCTTGAATCAAATGAAATGGAGACTTGCCCACAAGGACTTATTCATTATAAAAAGGGCAGCTCTTGTCCTAATCGTTCCTCTAGAGATCTATGACTTAGGGCTCTTTTTATTTTTGACTACCAGCTACCTTTCCAAATCATGGAAGCTTTCTAAAAATACCAAGTTCCTCAGTAGCTGGAGCTGAGAAGGGAGTGAGCCTAACCATAAATGATGGGTGTTATGGGTTTAAATTGTATCCCTCCAAAAAATCATGTGTTGAAATTCTAACCCCCAGTGCCTCAGAAGGTGACCATATTTGGAGACAGTGTCATTAGAGAGGCAATTAAGTTAAAATGGGGTCACAAGGATGGACCCTAATGCAGTATGGCTGGTGTCTGTATAAAAAGAGGAAATTAGAACAGACATGTACAGAGGAAGGACCATATGCAGACACAGGGATATGACGGCCATCTACAAGCCAAAGAGGGAGGTCTCAGAAGAAGCCAATCCTGCCAACATCTTGAACTCAGACTTCCATCCTACAGAATTGTGAGGAAGTAAATTTCTGTTGTTGAAGCCACCCAATCTACAGTACTTCGTTATGGCCACCCCAGAAAACTAATACGATGGGGCAAAAGAAGTGGAACCAGGGCCAGGCGTGGTAGCTCACGCCTATAATCCCAGCACTTTGGGAGGCTGAGGTGGGCGGATAACCTGAGGTCAGGAGTTCGGGACCAGCCTGACCAACATGGTGAGATCCCATCTCTAATGAAAATACAAAAAGTTAGCCAGGCATGGTGGCGCGCGCTTGTAATCCCAGTTTCTTGGGAGCCTGAGGCAGAAGAATCGCTTGAACCTGGGAGGTGGAGGTTGCAGTGAGCCAAGATGGCGCCACTGCACTCCAGCCTGGGCAACAGAACGAGACTCTGTCTCAAAAAAGAAAAAGAAAAGAAATAGAGCCAGGCCGAGCACAGCGGCTCACACCTGTATAATATTCTGTGTATTCTTTTTTTTTTTTTGGTATATCTTAAATTTGTAAAAGAGTTTCTAAAAGCAAAAAGAATGGTGAATTCATCCATTCCTGGAGATACTTTCTTTAAATTTGCTTTTGAGTGAAGTCAAACCATGAATGAAGGAGCTGCACAGTGGGACTTCATTTCACCTTGAACTCCCTAGAAAGGCCTGGCTCCTTCTTGCTGCATTTGAGTTTATGCAACTGTGGGCGCACTTTAGGGATCAGCCCTATGAGCCCCTCTTTGCATTTGTTAGAGGAAAGTGGTTAATGATCTTGTTTACTACTTCATACAATTTTTCCCTTACTAGGCCTCATTATTCTGAAGATACTTTTTATAAGCAGACAAAAATCCTTTTAGAATAAGGAGGAGCATAAATAAATACATGATTAGTATATCAAATGCAATAACTATCTCTGCTGGTGGATAACAGGCTCATACCACTAGAAGGATGAAAGCAACTTTTACTGAACTCCTACCGTGAGCCAAGTCTTCTGCTAGAGGCTTTAGACAATTGTCTGCCGAATTTTAATTTTCACAATCTTATGAAGTAGATTATGAGAAAGTGTAGGTAACTTGTCTAAAGTCACATTGTAAATGACTAAACCAGAAAACCACAGTATTTTATGATCATACAAAGAATGGAAGAGGGGAAGGAGAAGAGCTTATGTTAATTTGTTGAGAACCTACTTCCAGTGAACCAAGTATTTTTCATCCCAATTTAGAAATGAGGAAACTAAAGCTCAGAGGAATATATAAATGTATAAATATATGTAATATATATATTAAAAATATATGTAATATATATAATATATATTTGCTCAAGGTGACATAATAGATGAGTGTATTAGGCAGGTCTATTTCTAGAATTAGAGGAGACATTTAAGACAAGGAGATTTCATGGAAAATACATAAGCTGGCTCTATTTCTTTTTTTTTTTTTATTTTTATTTTTTAGAAACAGGGTCTTATTCTGTCACCCAGACTGGAGTGCAGTGTAGCAATCATGGCTCACTGCAGCCTCAACCTCCCCAGGCTCAGGTGATCCTCCCATCTCAGTCTCCCAAGTAGCTGGGATTACAGACAGATGCCACCATACCCAGATAATTTTTGTGTTTTTTGTAAAGATGTGGTTTTGCCACATTGCCCAGGCTGGTCTTGAACTCCTGGGTTCAAGGGATCCACCCACTTTGGCCTCCCAAAGTGCTGGGATTACAGGTGTTGGCCTCTGCCCCCACCCCATGCTCAGCCAATTCCAGAGCATTTAAATGTTTACCCACATATAGAAGGGATTTCTGTAGGTCTGTGGGTGTGTTCCATGCCCCTGAGTGGTAGGTGGTATCACATGGTATGCACCATTATGCCTCATGCACATTCAACTCAACATTCCTTTCTGAGATGGAGACACTTTGTTATGCTTGGATCTTACTCATTCCTTGTAGGGGCAGGGTTATGGGCTAAATTGTGTTCCCCTCAAAATTTGTATGTTGAAGTCACAATTTCCTAGTACCTCAGAATGTGACTGTATTTGGAGACAGTGTCTTTATATAGACAGTTAGGTTAAAATGAGATCACTAGGGTGAGCTGTAATCCAATATGACTGCTGTCCTTATAAGAAGGGGTGATTAGGACACAGACACAAAGATGCCGGGCGCGGTGGCTCACACTTGTAATCCCAGCACTTTGGGAGGCCGAGGCGGGCGGATCACGAGGTCAGGAGATCAAGACCATGGTGAAACCCCGTCTCTACTAAAAACACAAAAAATTAGCCGGGCGTGGTGGCAGGCGCCTGTAGTCCCAGCTACTCGGAGAGGCTGAGGCAGGAGAATGGCGTGAACCCGGGAGGCGGAGCTTGCAGTGAGCCGAGATCGCGCCACTGGACTCCAGCCTGGGCGACAGAGCGAGACTCTGTCTCAAAAAAAAAAAAAAAAAGAAAAGCCATGTGAAGGCTAAGAAAAACAAGCAACAGGGAAAGGACTCCCTATTCAATAAATGGTGCTGGGATAACTGGCTAGCCATATGCAGAAGATTGAAGTTGGACCCTTACCTTTCACCATATACAAAAATTAACTCAAAATGGATTAAAGATTTAAATGTAAAACCTCAAACCATAAAAATCCTAGAAGACAACCTAGGAAATACTCTTCTTGCTATCGGCCTTGGCAAAGAATTTTTGGCTAATTCCCCAAAAGCAATTGCAACAAAAGCAAAAATAGACAAGTGGGACCCAATTAAATTAAAGCACTTCTGCACAACAAAAGACACTATTAACAGAGCAAGCAGACAAGCTACAGAATGGGGGAAGATATTTGCAAATCATGCATCCAACAAAGGCCTAATATCCAGAATCTATAGGTAACTCAAACAAATCAACAAGGAAAAAATAAATAACCCCATGTATTAGTCCATTTTCACGCAGCTATGAAGAAGTACCCGAGACTGGGTAATCTATAAAGGAAAGAGGTTTAGTTGACTCACAGTTTCACATGGCTGGGGAGGCCTCAGGAAACTTACAATCATGGAGGAAGGGGAAGCAAACATGTCCTTCTTCACATGGCGGCATCAAGAAGTGCTGAGCAAAAGGGGGAAAGGCCCTTATAAAACCATCAGATCTCATGAGGACTCACTATCACAAGAACAGCATGTAGGTATCTGCCCCCATGATTCAATTACCTCCCACCAAGTCCCTCCCACAACACATAGGGATTATGGGAACTACAAGTCAAGGTAAGATTTGGGTGGGGATACAAAGCCAAACCATATCATTCCACCCCTGCCCCCCACCAAATCCCATGTCCTCACATTTCAAAACACAATCATGCCCTTCTAATAGTCCCCCAAAGTCTTAATTCATTCCAGCATTAACCCAAAAGTCCAAGTCCAAAGTCTCATCTGAGACAAGGCAAGTCCCTTCAGCCTAGGAGTCTGTAAAATCAAAAGCAGGTTAGTTACTTCCTAGATACAATGGAGGTAGAGGCATTGGGTCAATACACCCATTCCAAATGGGAGAAATTGGCCAAAACAAAGTTGCTACAGGCTCCATGCAAGTCCAAAATCCAGCAGAGCAGACAAATCTTAAATCTCTGAAATAATCTCCTTTGACTCCATGTCTCACATCCAGGTCACGCTGATGCAAGAGGTGAGCTCCCATGGCCTTGAGCAGCTCTGGTCCTGTGGCTTTGCAGGGTACAGCCTCCCTCTCAGCTGCTTCCATGGGCTAGCATTGAGTGTCTGAGGCTTTTCCAGGTGCACAGTGCAAGCTATAGGTGGATCTACCATTCTGGGGGCTGGAGGATGGTGGCCTCCTTCTCATAGCTCCACTAGGCAGTACTCCAGTGGGGGCTCTGTGTGGGGACTCAGTTCAAAGACACTGTCTCCAAATACAGAGGTTCTCCATGAGGCTCCATCCCTGCAGCAAACTTTTGCCTGGACATCCAGGCTTTTCCATACATCCTCTGAAATCTAGGCAGAGGTTCCCAAACCTCGATTCTTGTCCTCCGTGTACCGGCAGGACCAACACCATTTGGAAGCTGCCAAGGCTTGAGGCTTGCATTCTGAAGCAATGGCCTGAACTGTACCTCGGCCCCTTTTAGCCATGGCTGGAACTGAAGCAGCTGGGATGCAGAACACCATGTCTCAAGGCTGCACAGAGCAGGAGGGCCCTGGGCCTGGGTCCAGGAAACCATTCTTCCTTCCTAGGCCTCCAGGACATTGACTGGGGGGCTGCCAAAGGTCTCTGACATGCCCTGGAGACATTTTCCCATTGTTTTGGTGATTAACATTTGGCTTCTTGTTATTATGCAAATTTCTGCAGCAGGCTTGAATTTCTCCCCAGAAAATGTGTTTTTCTTTTCTATCACATCATCAGGTTGCAAATTTTCCAAACTTTTATGCTCTGCTTCCTCTTAAATGCTTTGCACCTTAGAAAATTCTCCCTCCAGATACCCTAAATCATCTTTCTCAAGTTCAAAGTTCCACAGAACTCTAGGGCAGGGCAAAATGCGCCAGTCTCTTTGCATAGAAAGAGTGACCTTTATTCCAGTTCCCAACAAGTTCCTCATCTCCATTTGAGACCACCTCAGCATGGACTTTATTGTCACTATCAGCATTTTAGTCAAAGCCATTCAACAAGTCTCCAGGAAGTTCCAAAGTTTCCCACATCTTCCTGTCTTCTGAGCTCTCCAAGTCTCTAGGAAGTTCCAAAGTTTCCCACTTTTTCCTGTCTTCTTCTGAGCCCTTCAAACTGTTCCAACCTCTGCCTGTTACCCAGTTCCAAAGTAGCTTCTACATTTTCAGGTATCTTTACAGCAGCGCCCCACTCTCTGTGTTACCAATTTACTTATGCAAATTTAAATTTAAAAATGGGCAAAGGACATGAACAGACACTTCTCAAAAGAAGTCATACATTTGGCCAACAAGAATATGAAAAGATGCTCAACATCACTAATCATCAGATAAATGCAAATCAAAACCAAAATGAGATACCATCTCACACCAGTCAGGATGGCTATTATTAGAAAGTCCAAAAACAACAGATGCTGGCAAGGCTGCAGAGAAAAAGAAACGCTTATACGCTGTTAGTGAGAATGCAAATTAGTCCAGCCACTATGCAAAGCAGTCTGGAGATTTCTCAAACAACTTAAAACAGAGCTGCCATTTAACCCAGCAATCCCATTATATACTGGGTATATACCCAAAGGAAAATAAATCATTCTACCAAAAAGACACATGTACTTGTATGTTTATCACTGTTCTATTCACAATAGCAAAGACATGGAATCAACCCAGTGCGCATCAGTGGTAGACCGGATAAAGAAAATGTGGGGGCGGGCGCGGTGGCTCACGCTTGTAATCCCAGCACTTCGGGAGGCCGAGGAGGGCGGATCACGAGGTCAGGAGATCGAGACCACGGTGAAACCCCGTCTCTACTAAAAATACAAAAAATTAGCCGGGCGTGGTGGCGGGCGCCTGTAGTCCCAGCTACTCGGAGAGGCTGAGGCAGGAGAATGGCGTGAACCCGGGAGGCGGAGCTTGCAGTGAGCCGAGATTGCGCCACTGCACTCCAGCCTGGGCGACAGAGTGAGACTCCATCTCAAAAAAAAAAAAACAAAAAAAAAATGTGGTATATGTATACACCATGGAATACGATGCAGCCATAAAAAGAATGAAATCATGTCCCTTGCAGCCACATGGATGCAGTTGAAGGCCATAATCCTAAGGGAATTAACACAAGAACAGAAAACCAAATACTGCATGTTCTCACTTATAAGTGGATGCTAAACACTGAGCACCCATAGATATAAGTATGGGAAGAACAGACCCTGTGGACTACTAGAGGGGGCAGGGAGAGAGGGGCCAGGAATTGAAAATCTACCTATCAGATACTGTGGTCACTACCTAGGTGACAGGATCTGTACCCCAAATCTCAGCATCACGCAATATTCCCAAGTAACAAAGCTGCACATGTACCTGTGTGTCTAAAATAAAAGTTGATTTTTTTTTTTTTGAAAAGGCCATGTGAAGACAGGGAGAAGACAGCCATCTCTACCCCAAGGAAAGGGGCCTCTGAGGAAAGCAGCCCTACTGACACCTTGACCACAGACTGCTAGACTCCAGAACGGTGAGAAAATAAACTTCTGTTGTTTGAGCCACTCAGTCTGTGGTACTTTGTCACAGCAGCCCAAACAAATTAACACAGGCAGCAAAGTATTCTACAGACCACAAACACCACAGTATTTTAGCCAGTCTCATGGTGGACATTTAGATTGAAACTAAATACAAATACACATCCTTGGACAGGGCTCTTGTAAGCACCTATGGGAGTAAATATATAGAAATGAAATTGCTGTTACAGGGGACGCATGTTTTCAAATTTACAAAATGCTGCTAAATTGTTCTCTCAAATATCTCTGTTGATTTACACTCCCAACAACAGGGAATGAGGGCACCATTTCTCTCACAGCTTAGCCAACATTTGATATTCTCAGGCTCTGCCAATGTGATTGGTCAAAAAAAAAAAAAACATATTGTTTTAACTGCGCTTTCCTAAGTTTGCATGAAGTTGAATATTTTTTAATATACACATTGCCTATTCTTATTTCCCCTTCTATACATTCTCAATTCATATTTTTGGTCTGTTTTTCCTTCGGGGTTGTGTGGCTTTTTCCACCTGATTTGTAGGGATCACATACGTTCTAGCTCACAATTCTCTGTCTGCTAGATCTTCCGCAAATACCTTCCCCCAGACCCCCACTTGTCTTTTAATCTAGTTCATGGTGTGCTTTTGACAAAAGGTTTTAAATCAGGTGTCATCAGATAGACCTCTGTTTATACTTTGTATTTTTTGTATTGTCTTAAAGAAAATACTTTCTGGCTGGGTGTGATTACTCACACCTGTAATCCCTGGAGGCTGAAGCAGGTGGATCACTTAAGGCCAGGAGTTCGAGACCAGCCTGCCCAACATGGTGAAAACCCATCTCCTCTAAAAATAGAAAAAAATAGCCGGACATGGTGGCACATGCCTGTAATCCCAGCTACTTGGAAGGCTGAGGCATGAGAATCACTTGAACCCGGGATTTGGAGACTGTAGTGAGGTGAGATCACGCCACTGCACTCCAGCCTGGGCAACAGAGTGAGACTCTGTCTCAAAAGAAAAGAAAAGAAAAGAAAAAAAGTTTTCTCTCCAAAATTCAAAAAGGTATTCTCTTATTATTTCTTCTGACAGTTTTAGGGTATTTTCCCCATATTCCAGTCTTTAGTACTTCTTTAATGTATTTCAGTGGTGGCAATAGGTAGGAATTTTATTTTCTTTACGATTTTTTTCTTTTCTCTCTCATTTGCGAGTGAATTGTCCCAACGCCACTTACTGAAATATCAAATGCTTACTCCAGTCATTAAAAATATATATTCAGCAAAGCACCCACGGACCATCTCATTTTGAGTAGTGTAATTTCCTGATAAATCCTCCATAATGTATTAGGAGAAAAATGTACCCCTAGGTAAGTAAATAAGCTGATCTAAATGGGTATTTGGCTATAAGCCAAGCAAATGCTAGCGTCATCTGCCAAAAAATGGTTTTGATATTGGAAGAGTTGATGTTAAGCCCTTCCTCCTGACAGTCATTGGATAGTGGGGCCAGGTGTCTTTTGAGGCCACTCTGAGTTTGTAATGATTAAACCATGTCCAGGACATTTAGGAGAAGACTTGTCCTTCCATTGTCCCCACCAAGGGAATGTGCTTCCTGCCCAGCAGAGCAGTGGCCCCTGCACAGAAATCTCTGGAATGACGTGCTAAAGCCAGCCACAGCATTGTCTCTGGAGGATGGAAACAGGGTGCTTGTGAGGAGAGTAATTTTTCACTGAATTCCTTTTCTATCTCTCTTAACTTTGTTGACCCGTGTGCATATACAATTGATTCAAAATAATTTTTTTAAAAGCCAAAAAAAAAAAAAAAAAACCCTGCCAAGTATGTCAGTAAGACACTAAGGAAAGTCAAGAAAAAAATACATTCCTGTGGCAGTCTGCTAAAAACAAAGAAACCAAAAAAAAACAACGACAAAAAAAAAAAACAGATGTATGAGAACTTCTTTTGCAGGGGTAATTAAACTGGAAATTATGTTTCACCTTGTTTGAATAATTTAGATAATTGTTTTTCATATATTCCTTAGTCACAAGACACTTTGTTCAAGCTAGATCTTCCTCAAAGACCAATATACAAAATTCCTGTTTAAAAATGGGGATCCCCATCAGCGGCCTTTCAGGCAGCTCTGTGGGTGTCCCCAGGGCTCTTCCGAGTATATTGAGAAACTTCCTTTAAAGTCAATGTGTTTGAGAGTTAGATATATAATTATCTTTTGCATCTTCTTCATGTAGTAATACTACACCCCCCTTTAAAATTTACAGCATTGTGTATTTGCTTATGCTGTAAACATTGCTTGAGCACCTACTGTTTGCCAGACCCTAGAATAGACAGGAGGAGGAGGTGACTTAAACGTGGTAAGGTCTGAACAAAAGGTTGAAATGTGAATAGAAAACAACCAGGAGGGCATTCCAGGCCCAGTAGACTGCAGGGGAAAGCTGGAAAGCTGGGAGGAAGCAGGCTGGCAGATCGGGAAGATGGGGGTGGGTGCACCCAGTGCACATAGATGCACGGGGCATCTGTTGGTCCTAGCAGGTGCTGAAACTGGAGAGGGAGGGAGCAGTAAGTTATTATTGCCTGGTGGATCTTTCTAAGTTTGGACTTGGCAGGCCATGAGGAAGCGATTGAAGGGTCTTAGACAGGAGATTGACACAGTCATATTTTGCTTTGGAATGATTGCTCTGACCTAAGTGAGCATTGCAAGGGGACGTGATTAAGGCAGTGAGACTGGGTAGGGAGGTCTTCGCAGCCACCCAGGGAGGAGATGATGATGGACAGACTTGAAGGCCTGGCAGAGATAGAGCAGAGGGGGTGACTAAGACGGAATTAACTGGATGTTGGTGGGAGGCAGAAAAGGGATGTGTCTAGGAAATTTCTGGAGTTCAGGTTGTATAACTCAGTGGGGTTGGATAACTGGGGCCATTCAACAAAGCAAGGAAGACGGGAGAAGGGATTTGGGCAATAGATGATGAGCTTCACTTGGGGGAAGGTGTTGATTGAAGTACCTGTAAGACATGAGGTGGAAATGTCCAGTAGGCAATCAGATAGCCGATCTGGGATGGAGGTGAAGGCCTGAGGCCATCCTCAGTGAGCTGATAATAGTAGTCAAGAAGACACTTTTAATCCCCAGGAGAATGTGAGCAATGAGAGAGGAGAGGCCCACATAGGCAGATCTGGGATGGAGAGGAGAGGCCCACGCAAGCAGTGGATGGTTCGCGTGAAGCCGGTTGAGATGGCGGTGCAGGGAGGAAGAAAGAGAGTCAGGGAGAGTGGGGGTCAAAGAAACCAAGGAGGGAACGAGGATAGGAGGAATTATTAGCAGGCTCAAACCCTGCACAGAGAAGAAGCTTAGGGACTGGAGAACTCATTGGACATAGCAACTAGCAGCTCACTGGAGAGAATGAGGAAAGGCAGTTCCCAGAGACGTGGGCAGCGGGGAAGCCATACAGCAGGGCTTGGGGAGTGAATGGGCAAGGAGAAACTGGGGAAAAGTCGCGTATGACCACTCTCCAAAAACGGCGATGATGAAGGCAGTGTCAGCCACCTCCAGGTGGGCCTGCTTCAGTCCTCTGATGAGCAACACAGAATGACTGGACCCCCGCCTCTCAATTCCAGCTGCGCTTCTAATTCCAACCGCACAATAGAAGCACCTGGGGAAATTTTTAAAATAAAAAAGTACCAAAGCCGGGGCCGCAGATTTAATTGGTCTGGGGTGGGGCCTGGGCAAGGGTATATTTTTAAAGCTCCACAAGAAAGTCTAATGTGCTGCCACCATTAGGACCATGGCTCCAGTTATTCCCTATTTTGAGCAACAAAGGATTGAATGAGCTTGCTTAGGGAGAAGTCAGAAGTGGTCCTCTGACATTGATCTGTCTTGTCGGGACACAAAGGAGAGGTTCGTGAAAGAAAGAGTCCTGCACATTTAAATGTGTCTGTGTGGACCCAATTCTTTTCAGTAGAGATAGGCCCTGAAATTAGGGGAGCACCAAAAATGTGTTCTCCATTGCTGGAGAGTAGGATTTCGCTGGGCTTTTCTAGAACATAAGAGACCTGTCCCCCAAATCATTCTGAGTCTATACTTGCCAAACCTCCTTTTGATTAATAATTAAACTCTACCTGGTGATTGTTAAAATCATACCCGTTTTCCATCATTTCCAAGAAATACATGCATAGGATGAAAAATAAAATGCTACAGAAGTAACCTTCTACCTCCCACGTCGCCTCCACCTGCAGCTGCTTCCCAATGCCAACCACCTGACTGTTTCTGCTTTTGTTTTTTCTGGTGGTTACCTCCATAATCTTAAATCATATGCTTACTCTTCTCCTTCGTAATTTACCAATAGTATACATCATCTACCTATTTTGAAAGGTAAACGTCTACTAACTCTGCCTCCACTTCCGCTTCTCCCTTCCAAAGTTTGGTGGTTTTAGTATTATTTTTAATCCTTCCATTGGTTACTTACATAATTTTAAGTAATATACTTAAAATTCCAGTTCTCACTCCATGAACTTACCTTATTTATTTATTTTGAGACAGGACCTTATTCTGTCACCCAGGCTGGAGTGCAGTGGCGTGAACATGGATCATAGCAGCCTTGAACTCCTGGGCACAAGCAATCCTCCTGCCTTAGCCTCCCAAGTAGCTGGGATTACAGGCACATGTCAACACACCTGGCTAATTTTTAAGTTTTTCTTTTTGGAGAGATAGGATCTTGCTGTGTTACCCAGGCTGGCCTCAGGCTCTTGGCCTCAAGTGGTCCTCCTGCCCCAGCCTCCCAAAGTGCTGGGATTTCAGGCATAATCCACCACGTTTGGCCTTATTCCATGAACTTTCTTTTTTTTTTTTTTTGAGACGGAGTCTCACTTTGTCACCCAGGTTGGAGTGCAGTGGCGCGATCTCGGCTCACTGCAAGCTCCGCCTCCCGGGTTCATGCCATTCTCCTGCCTCAGCCTCCAGCTGGGACTACAGGCGCCCGCCACCACGCCCGGCTAATTTTTTTTTGTATTTTTAGCAGAGACGGGGTTTCACTGTGTTAGCCAGGATGGTCTCGATCTCCTGACTTTGTGATCCGCCCACCTCGGCCTCCCAAAGTGCTGGGATTACAGGCATGAGCCACCGCGCCCGGCCTAAACTTTCAACAATATTTCTTAACTCCACACAGTATGAGATGGAGATACCAGCTCCCCCACTTTCCCCTTTCAACTTCTTCCAGCTTGATCTTTGTTTTTCCATTGTTCTGACTGGTAACATTACATTCTGTTCTGCAACCATGATGAGTCCTCTGTGCTTGGTCTACGGGTTAATTCTACTAGTTTGAAGCCAATGAACTGCATTAACATTATTGTGGGTGGGTAAATATCGTTCCCTGGAGAGCCAAGGACTGCGTTAGGATCACACTTCTTTCTCTTGCGTTCCGTGTCACCACCTTTTGGGTGACTCAAAGGAGTATGTTCCCAAGAGCACAGCGAAATTGATTTTCTTTTACTACGTCCCTGCAGTTACTCAAAATTACGATTCATTTTATTTTGCCTTTATTTGGACCATGATTTTCTTGTACCTTTTTGAGTTTTTCCTAGACTTTTTTTTTTTTTTGTAGAGAGAAGAAACATATTTTGTCCTTGCCACATCACGAATATTTTCTAGCTTCTTACTCCTTCCATCTGAAGCATCGAATACCTTCCATTTTTCTTCTTACAGAGAGATTTATTGGACCATGCCGACTTCCTGCTTTAACTCTGACTTAATGACTTTTAGACCTCTACACAGCTACCATCTTTCCCCTGTGTTGATACCGGGAAATGAATATTAGAGATAAAGAACACAAACTTGTTTCCATCAACTTTTAAGTTCCGGGCTATATGTGCAGGATGTGCAGGTTTGTTACATAGGTAAACATGTGCCATGGTGGTTTGCTGCACAGATCAACCCAATACCTAGCTAATGGGTGCTAGGTATTAAGCCCAGCATCCATTAGCTATTCTTCCTGATGCTTTCCCTTCCCCCACCCTCCCCACACAGGCCACAGTGTGTGTTGTTCCCCACCATGTGTCCATGTGTTCTCATCATTCAGCTCCCACTTATAAGTGAGAACATGTGGGAACACAAGCATTTCGATCGCTGCAAAGAGACAGTCTCATTGTAAACAAATCCATTTGTCATGTATTCATTTGTCTTGCCTAAATTTAATTAGTGTGATTTGTCATAGAAAGACTGATCAGCTATGGATATATAAAGAAAATTCATGTTCTGGGCCTCAGAGATTAAGTATTAGACCCTGGAGGTAGCCACTCAACCACCCTGAGAAGTCTCACCATAACCAGCCCAAATCCTTCAATGCATCTGTAGTGGGAACTGGAACGTGCTGCCTGGAGACACAAAGGACTCAAAGGACTAAGGCACTCAGTCCCCTGCCTCAATCCCAGACGTCTCTGAAGGACCAGCCATCTTCAGAGGTCCCCATGGGGTGAGCTGAGCCCTCTCTCACAATTGCCAAGAAGTTCAACTTCTTTCTCTGTCCAATCCTTCTTCCTTCATTCTCGTGCAGGTTTCCCCCAAAACTCTCCCCCAGAAACATCTATCTCAAAGTCTGTTTCCTGAGGATCCACTCCTACAACCACACCTTTATCCCATACCCCAGAATTGTAATATCAACAAACACACAATAAAAGGTCAATTGCCTATGGGGATAATGAATTATTGTGGGAAGCGGTTGTTTGACAGGCAGGAAATGAGATGAGGATTGGGTTTCAGTCCTAGGGGAGGCAGGAGAGGCTGGGATTCAGGGCACCTAGGGAGGGGAGCAGGAACTAAGCTTTGTCAGAGGTAGGAATGGAAGACAGAGCATGAGATGCAGATCACCACTGCAGGTATTAGAATGGGGTACAAAGCTGAGGAAGTGCTAATGATGGTTGTGACTCTAAATTTTCTTGGGGAGAGGAGCTCTCTGTACATTCAGTTTTTCCTTCTATTGTACACGTACCTTGAGACCCTGGTGGGTGGATGGGAGGGTGGAAGGTACGGGAGTGGATGAGGACCTGAACTGAAACAACTGCAGCAATTACAACATGTTCTGGAATATTCAGGTTGGTGAACGTGTTTGCGCTCATTCACTTAAAGTAACTTTAAATTCCTATTAATTCAAACTAGAATGAGTTTATATAAAATCTATGCTATAGGAAGGGAGTTGGGAGGGGGAGCCAGGTTTCTAAGGCCAGCATTAGAAAATGTCCGTCCTACTAATGCAGAAACGGAAATCCAAAAACTGCATGGTCTCACTTGTGAGAGTTAAACATGGGGACACACAGACATAAAGATGGGAACAACAGACACTGAGACTCCAAAAGAGGGGTGGGAGGGAGGGGGGAAATGGCTGGGAAGACTTCCTATTGGGTACCATGTTCACTATTTGGGTGATGGGATAAATAGAAGCCCAAACCTCAGCATCACGCAATATACCCTTGTAACAAATCTGCACGTGTACCCCCTGAATCAAAAATAAAAACAGGCCAGGCATGGTGGCTCACACCTGTAATCCCAGCACTTTGGGAGGCTGAGGCAGGTGGATCACCTGAGGTGAGGAGTTTCAGACCAGTCTGGCCAACATGGTGAAATCCCGACTCTACTAAAACTACAAAAATTAGCCGGGTGTGGTGGTGGGTGCCTGTAATCCCAGCTAGTTGGGAGACTGAGACAGGAGAATCGCTAGAACCCGGGAGGCAGAGGTTGCAGTGAGCCAAGATCACACCACTGCACTCCAGCCTGAGCAACAAAGAGTGAAACTCCATCTCAAAAATATAAAAATAAAAATAAATAAAAACAAAAAACGAATATGTCAGTCCTTGCCAAGATAGTTAAAATTAATTTCAGCTTAATTAGAAATGATAGAAAACCTCAAATAATAATAAATTTAACAAGATACACATGTAATTGTCTAATAGAAACCAAGTCTGGAAGTAAGCAGAGGGGAGACTGTCCTGGTACCTGGCAGTTTTGCAAACGCTAGGAAGCCAGTCTCCATGTTCTTGCTCCACCAATCGTAACAAGAGTACCCAGCTCATGGTCTTTTTTTTTTTTGAGACAGGATGTCACTCTGTCACTCAGGCTGCAGTGCAGTGGCTCAGTTATAGCTCACTGTAGTGCAGCCTCAACCTCCTGGTTCAAGCAATCCTCCCACCTCAGCCTCCAACGTAGCTAAAACTACAGGCACACGCCCCCATACCTAGTTTATTTATTTTTTGTAGAGTTGGGCTCTCACTATGTTACCTAGGTTGTTCTCAAACTCCTGGGCTCAAGTGATCTTCCCATCTCAGCCTCCCAAACTGCTGGGCTTACAAGCATGAGCCACCACCACACCTGGCCTTCAAAATTCTTATTACACTGTGTGGACCAACAATTTCTGTAGATGCATTTACACTTTGGTTGCCCAGGCTGGTCTCAACTCCTGGCCTCAAGTGATCCTCCCACCTTGGTGTCCCAAAATGCTGGGATTACAGGCATGAGCCACCATGCCAAACCCACCTCATGGTCTCAAATGGCTGCTGGAGTTCCGGCCATTGCATCCCTACCAGAGGAAGGATAGCAGGAGAAGAAGGGCATGGTCACACTGAGCTGCAAGGGAGGTTGGTGGTCATGTGTCCAGTTATTAATATGAGAGCTCTAGTACCAAGGCAGAAGGGAAGAACAGGCATTGGGGGCAACCCACAGCTTCTACCACACCTGCCTTCCCTACTCCAGACACCTGGCATCACCTCTACCCTTCATCTGCCAGCTCAGCCCCCCTCTAGGGCTGACCGACTCCCACACAGAGTAGTTAGTGAGTTAATGTCCATGGTCATGCTGTAGGACTGCTGCTTGGCACTTCTGTGCCTGCACACCAAAGAATTGCACTTCTGAATCAGTTTCCCTCCCAGCACCCCTCTTCCATGATGGTGGCCTGTCCAGCTTTTGCCAATGCCCTCTCTATGGAGTCTAGTCTCTCTCTGTCATGCCCTCAATCTCTCCAGACACTGGCTGGGGCCCTTTTCTGATGGACCCACCACCCAGGTCCCAGTATCAGGCCCCCCAGCTTCCAGGGTCGCTTCCTGCCTAGACCTTTGCTTCACCTCTCTCCACCTCTTCATTGAGTTGCTCAAACTACACCTGAACTTGACATGCTTATTAGCTTCTCACCAATGACGATGGTGAGCAAAGTCTTTTTTTTCCTGGAAAGGACTAATTCCAAAAAACTATAATTCTTAGGAGCTATATATTTTTCTTTCAAAATAAGAACTTGAATCCCAAGAGAATATGTACACCCTTGTAGTTCAGATCACAAGGGCATGACCTGTCAACCCAGAGAGTGGCCTACAGCCTTGGTTCCATCTCTTGCTAGCTGTGGGACTTAGGCATATAACTTACCATCTCCGAGCTTCGGATTCCACAACTGGAAAGCTATCGTAAGCACAGCACCTACCTTTCAGCACTATAAGGAAGATTATGGAAGATTAAATGAGATACACCGCCCGGTGCATGGTAAGCACAAACTAAAGTTACTTATAATAATAATTGATTTGTAATAACATGAATTTTAAATATCAGTAAATTGGCACTGATTTTTTAGTTGCTAAAATGTTACTGCCTGGGCTTTTGTGAGAAGTAGTTCAGTGCAGCCAGCGTTTTAATTTTTCATTCTGAAATCTTGTCTAACTCCTTACTTCCTCCTTTCCCTGGTGAACTCAAGCAGTGGAGGTCCCACGGTGCCTTACACCTGAGGAGGTGTGGTGTGTACATCAAAATCAAGCCTGCTTCCTTTTGGTAGATAGTTACACCACACCAGGCAAGGGCCTGCCTACTCCAGTGTGACAGATGTATTTTTCCAAACCCATCAACTCAAGAGATCGGTTTATTGGCCCAACCACATCTGCTGCCCTTCATATTACATCTTGGAGTGGCAGTTGAGGGCCTGGCCAAGTAGAGAACTTGTCTTTTGGGGATGAAGTAGCATTCTCCCCCAAATTTCACTTTCTTTTCTACACCTGGATTTCTTTCCACAGTCTCATTTTATCTTTGTCTTTTTGGCTTTCTTTGTCTACACAATTGTTTTATTTATTTATTTGCCCCATCCCCCTACTTTTTTTGCAATGGGGTCTCTATGTTGCCCAGAAGCATCTGGAACACCTGGGCTCAAGCGATCCTCCCATCTCAGCCTCCCAAGTAGCTGGGACTACAGGCCTGAGTTACCACACCCAGCCCCACAATTGTTCCTTTTTACATATTAAATAAATAAATAACCTATGCTTAATTTAGAAAATGCACAAAAATGAAAAGACGGGGAAAAAAAACAAACATGTAACCCCTGCACCTTGGTGTGTACCTGTCCAGAACACTACACAGGGCACACAGTTTTTGTTTTCTCGGAAATAAAATCATATGAGCTAGACCAGTGGTTCTCAATCAGGGTGATTTTTCCCCCACAGAAGACATTCAGCAATGTCTGCAGACATTTTAGGTTGTCAAAACCGGGGCAGATGGTGATACTGGCATCTAGTGGTTGAGGCCAGAGATACTGCTAAACATCGTAAAATGCACAGGCCAGCCCTCAACAACAACAAATTACCTAACCCCAAATGTCAAACGGCCCAAGGTTAGGAAACTCTGGTCTAGACCACGGTTAAGCAAACTATAGTCCTCCTGGTTGGCTACCTGTTTTTATAAATAAAGTTTTATTAGAACACAGAGATGTCCATTCATTTCTATGTCATCTATGGCTGCTTTGACTTACAAGGCAGGTGAGCAGTTGTAACAGGAACTGTGTGGTCACAAGGCCTAAAATAAATATGAGCCACTATGAAATTTTAAGTTTTTCTAGTGGCCACAATTTTTAAAAGTACAAAAAAAGCAGGGGAAATTAATGTTAGTAATATGCCCCAAATATTATCATTTCAACCTTGAATCAACATAAAAATTAATGAAATATTGTTATATTCTTTTATTTCCATATTAAGTCTTCACTTACAGCACTTCTCAATTCAGACTAGTCACATTTTTTTTTTTTTTTTTTTTGAGACGGAGTTTTGCTCTCATTGCTCAGGCTAGAGTGCAGTGGCACAATCTCAGCTCACCACAACCGCCTCCTCTCAGGTTCAAGCGATTCTCCTGCCTCAGCCTCCTGAGTAGCTGAGATTACAGGCATATGCCACCATGCCTGGCTAATTTTGTATTTTTAGTAGAGACTGGGTTTCTCCATGTTGGTCAGGCTGGTCTCGAATTCCGACCTTAGGTGATCCGCCCACCTCAGCCTCCCAAAGTGCTGGGATTACAGGCACGAGCCACTGTGCCTGGCCCAGACTAGTCACATTTTAAGTGCTCATGTGGCTGGTGGCTATTGTATTACACAATGCAGGTCTACACTGCATTTTTCACTAAACTGCTTTCTTTTATTATTTTATTTTTTATTTTATTTTATATATATTTTTGAGACGAAGTTTCACTCTTGTCGCCCAGGCTGGAGGGCAGTGGGGCAATCTTGGCCCATCACAATCTCTGCCTCCTGGGTTCAAGTGATTCTCCTGCCTCAGCCTCCCTAGTAGCTGGAACTACAGGCACATGCCACCACACCTGGCTAATTTTTTTTTATTTTTAGTAAAGACAGGATTTCACCATGTTGGCTAGGCTGGTCTCGAACTCCTGACCTCAAGTGATCCCCCTGCCTCGGCCTCCCAAAGTGCTGGGATTATAGGTGTGAGCCACTGTGTCCTGCCACTAAGCTGCTTTTTTTACTTAATGTAAATAAAAGACTTCTCATGTCCACCATGTATTTTTATATCACTTTTAAAGTGTTCAATTTTTTAAAAAGATTCCCATTTTCTGGATATTTATATTGCTTCTGAGTTTCACAATTATGAACGATTCTGCCACGAACATTCTTAGATAAAACTTTTTCACCTCATCTTTAATTATTTCCTTAGGATAAACTCCCAGACGTGCGTCAAAGTGCAAAGAAACATTTTTAAGGGTTTTGAAATATATATATTTTTAATAATAATAATAATAACTTCCCTACAAGATGATTACAAGAATTGAGTTAGTATATGTAAATCAAATTTTATTAATTCAAGTAAGGTCAATAAAACTTAAAATAGTAGTGCCTGGCACATAAAGGCACTCTATAAATACCATCTATTATTGGTATCGGTATTGCTCCTGAATTTATCTCCAGCACTGTGGTTCTAATTATACCTCCATTAACAATGCCTAAGAATGCTTGTTTCTGGTATACTCTTTCTAATACTATTATTTTTATAGCTCTTGCAAATTTTATATACAAAATTGGCTTGTTATTGTTGGTTTAATCTGACTGTAGTTCATTCGTTTTCTTCGATTTAGGATGTTTTTCTTGGGTAGAGTTGTTACAAGCTCAGTCTATAGCCACATGCTTAAGAGTTGGACCATTTGGCCGGGCGCGGTGGCTCACGCTTGTAATCCCAGCATTTTGGGAGGCCGAGGCGGGCAGATCACGAGGTCAGGAGATCGAGACCACGGTGAAACTCCGTCTCTACTAAAAGTACAAAAAAATTAGCCAGGCGTGGTGGCGGGCGCCTGTAGTCCCAGCTACTCGGAGAGGCTGAGGCAGGAGAATGGCGTGAACCCGGGAGGCGGAGCTTGCAGTGAGCCGAGATTGCGCCACTGCACTCCAGTCTGGGCGACAGGGCGAGACTCCGTCTCAAAAAAAAAAAAAAAAAATAAATAAATAAATAAAAGAGTTGGACCATTTTTCACCAGAATGACCAGGACAATAAGTGACCATTTGTATCAGTCAGCTTCCACTAGGTTATGTGTTGTAACAAGTGCCCCTAACATCTCAGTGGCTCACAATAACAAGTATGTATTTCTCACTCACACTGCATGTGACAGCCCAGGCTGAAAGAGCACGCCCACTGGGGACATGCCATTCCCATGGTAGAGGGAAAGGAATACATGAGAAAGAAAGCAAAGGTGAAGTCTCCAAAGCTTCAGCTCCTACCCGCACAGACTCCCTTCTGCTTGCATCTCATTGGCCAGAGCAAGTCATGGTGCCAGGTCCAATACCAATGGAGCAGAGAAGTGTATTCCCACCATAGGAGACACTGCAAGCTACATGGCAATGTGTGGGAACTGAGATAGGGAGCAATCCACCAGTAAAACCGATGCAATTAACTAATTGCGTGCCTCTACTTTGCCTCAAGTCAGGATTCCCCCTATATGATTCATTACAGCTCTCATAGAAATGATAAGCCCCATCCCCGCTACCCACTGCGGGAACAGACAACAGATACTGAGCTGCTGTACTGCTTCCAATGGGCTCTGAAGACAAACTGGTCTGGAGAGACTCAGCCTAAACCAAACATGAGGACATCTCCCACTCCCTGCATGAAGGGGCAAACTTGCCTATCAATGAAAAGAACTTTGTGCCTAAAGTCATCATTATATCACCAACAAGTAGGAAACAATAAATCTCTGATCTGATCTCACCGTCATCAAACAATCATCCATCATACACAGACAGTGTAATGGTTCCCTTAGAATAAAGAGGATGGGGTTTATATTGTAGTTGGCCTCACCTGTGAGATCAATAGTTGCTATCAGCAGCAGCAGTAGCATAGTCACCACCATCACCTCCAGCACCTTTTAAGGTCAAGCCAGTTACCATACCCCTGAAACCAGCCAACAGCACCCTGGTTGGCACAGGATGTTTACAGACAAAAGGACCGACCCCTGTCCTAAAGAATTGAGCCCTTGGCTCTGCTAGCATGGCTGGCTGGAAAATTATTATGCTACTTGAATCCTCATAAAAATGTATTCCTAAAATCCTAACACTAGACAGTTTTAGCATTAATAAATGTATATTAAAATTACAAGCTGTTGTACCTCAACCCTGAAAGAAACCATTCTAGGAACATGAAAAACAAAAAAGAGCGAGGCATGTTTCCTAAGGTAAGTCACTTCCTATTTGAATCATTTATTTATATAACAAGCCTTTCTGGACTGATTAAGGAAACTGCCAGTTACACTTACCAGCTGTTCCTCAGGTTGGGGAGAAGCATGGCGTTTTCCTCCTGCCTTACATGTGAGCGCCTGTGTTGGAGATTTTTGTCCTCGTATCCAAATTCTCCCCCTTTCTGTCAGTCTCTGGAAGGACTTGATGCTCAAAGAAAAACACTTCTCATCCTGAACCAGTGGCAAAGGGAAGAAAACCAACACGATCCTTTACATCCCCCTGGGCTGTTAGCGTCCTTGAGCCTTAGAAAATGATCAGGAATGAAAGTACAGTATTTTCTTCTTCCTCCGTTTTTTTTTTTTTTTTTTTTTTGAGACGGAGTCTCGCTCTGTCACCCAGGCTGGAGTGCAGTGGCGCAATCTCGGCTCACTGCAAACTCCGCCTCCCGGGTTCACGCCATTCTCCTGCCTCAGCCTCTCCGAGTAGCTGGGACTACAGGCTCCCGCCACCACGCCCGGCTAATTTTTTGTATTTTTAGTAGAGACGGGGTTTCACCGTGGTCTCGATCTCCTGACCTCGTGATCCGCCCTCCTCGGCCTCCCAGAGTGCTGGGATTACAAGCGTGAGCCACCGCGCCCGGCCCCTTCCTCCGTTTTTAAACTTTAGGTCTCCCAACGCCCAGCTCAAATCCTACCTCTCCTGTGAAGGCATTCCTAACGACCTCAGCTGAGAATGGTTTTCCTTCCCTGAACCTCAATTGCAGCTTCCTGATTTTACCCCCCACCAACACTGTCTTCACTGCCTAGTAATGTTGGTTAACTTCCCAAGTGGGCTGTAACAGCTACTGATTTTACAGGTTCATTCTAACCTCCCTTCTTCTGAGGTTTGGAGTGATTGGTTCAGGGTGAGCCTGTAACCCCAGAGGGACCGTTCTGCATTTCCTCTTCATAGTTAAGTATGCCTTGAGAGAGAGAAGCTCCTGTTTTCTCCTGGGTCATGAGCTAGAAGGGAATTGTGAGCCTGGAACTTCTCAAAGCCATCTTCCCTGGACTCCTGCAAGAAGCCAATGTTGGGAGACAGAGAATCCTAATGACATACTTTGTGGGGTTTTTTTTTTTTTTTTGAGACAGTCTCGCTCTGTCGCCCAGGCTGGAGTGCAGTGGCGCAATCTCGGCTCACTGCAAGCTCCGCCTCCCAGGTTCACGCCATTCTCCTGCCTCAGCCTCTCCGAGTAGCTGGGACTACAGGCGCCCGCCACCACGCCCGGCTGATTTTTTGTATTTTTTAGTAGAGACAGGGTTTCATTGTGGTCTCGATCTCCTGACCTCGTGATCCGCCTGCCTCAGCCTCCCAAAGTGCTGGGATTAAAGCGTGAGGCACCGCGCCCGGCCCGACATACTTTGAACCCTTAGATCCAGTTATGCCTGAAACTGTTAGCCTGAACCTCCCAATTGTGGGAAAAAATACATTCCCTTTTCTGCTTAAGTGAAAAGTCTTTTTCTTTTCTTTTCTTTTCTTTTCTTTTCTTTCTTTCTTTCTTTCTTTCTTTCTTTCTTTCTTTCTTTCTTTCTTCTTTCAGACAGGGTCTTGCTGTCTCTAAAAGGAGACAGGCTGGAGTGTGAAATGGCACCATCATAGCTCACTGCAGCCTCAAACTCCTAGGCTCAAGCAATCCTCCTGCCTCAGCCTCTTGACTAGCTGGAACCATAGGTGCACATCACCATGCCTGGCTAGTTTTTGTATTTTTTGTAGAGACAGGGTTTTACTATGTTGCTTAAGCTGGTCTCAAACTCTTGGGCTTAAGCTATCCTCCCGCTTCAGCCTCCCAAAGTGCTGGAATTACAGACATGAACCACTATGCCCAGCCAGTTTCAGTTGGTTTTCATTTTTTTCCTTCCTTCCTTCCTCCCTCCCTCCCTCCTCCCTCCCTCCCTCCCTCCCTGCCTTCCCTCCCTCCCTCCTTCCGTCCCTCCCTTCTTCCTTCCCTCCCTCCCTCCTTTATTCCTTCCTTCCTTCTTTCCTCCCTCCCTCCCTCCTTCCTCCCTCCCTCCTTCCTCCCTCCCTCCCTGCCTTCCTTCCCTCCCTCCTTTATTCCTTCTTTCCTTTTCCTTCCTACCTTCCTTCCTTCCCTCTCTCTTTTTCCTACCTTCCTTCCTTCCTTTCCTCTCTCTTTTTCCTTCCTTTGTTCTTTCCTTCCTTCCTTTTTTAGAAACGAGGTCTTGCTATGTTGGTCAGGCTGGTCTCAAACTCCTGACCTCAAGCCATCCTCCTGCCTTGGCCTCCCAAAGTGCTGGGATTACAGGTGTGAGCCCCTGCATCTAGCCTCAGTTGGTTTTTATTATTCACGACCTAAGTGACTAAGAAGCTCACTCAGAACTCCTTAGGAAAAAAGAAGAGTACGATGCAGGTGCTTTAGGGTGTAAAACCTCCAAGATCTCTCCATCCTGCTGCTCTGTTCTTGTCATCGTGTGATTGAAGCTGGGTTGCCTCAGATTTGGGTTCCAGCTGATGGGAAGGGGAAAGAGCAGGTGGAGGAGTATGCAGCTGGCTTCCACAGGTGCACTCTGGAGCCAGCACACCCACTTGCCCAAACATGCATGTGATAAGTAGCAGTGATACAGCCACCCCTAACTGCATGGGAAGCTGGGACATGGCTCTGTCTGGGCAGCTGTGTGTCCAGCCACAACTGTATTTCTGAAAGAAAGATGTGGATGCACACCAAGTGTTTGTGGATTAAAACAATTGCAATAGCACATCCAATTTCAACGCATGAGAAGTCTGGAGTGAGGTGAAGAAAACACCGCTTCACAGGTGTAAAGAGCTGGTGAGCAGAGCCCCTCAGAGTCTACTGTGGGGGGCTTGGACTATGGCAACTTAGCGAACCTGGAACTACATTTTCTAGAGTTCCTTCCCTGTAGGATTTCAAGTTAGGGCTGACCAGGAGAGAAATTTGCATGAGATGTGGAAGGTGGAAGTGAAGCAGCAGCTCTCACGCTCCGCAGATGGGTGCGGGGCACTGTGCATTGTTACTGTAGCTCCAATGCGTTGCCACTGATCTGCTGACTCACCCAGGAGCTTGGGGCAGCCAGCCCTGCAGTTCCTCAGCAGCTGCCCCATATACCTCTTCAGCATCTCCAAATCCTCCCAGGTGCAAGTGTTCTTCAATGATAAGGGACAGCAACTCCTGCTTCGGGTTATCTGATCACTGAGGGGGGCTGCAAGAGGCAGACATGGCTTATAGGTTGTGGCCTTTCTTCACATAAGGGTCTCTCAGCCTCAGCACTGTTGCTCTTTCAAGCCAGATAACTCTGTGGTCAGAGGCTGTCTTGTGCATTGCAGTGTTTAGCAGTGTTCCTGGCCTCTTCTCACTAGATAGTTGTCACTCTCACCTAAGTTGTGGCCACCCAAACTGTCTCCAGACATCATCTCCAAATGTCTTCTGGGGGACAAAATCATCCCAGGTTGAGAACCACAGCCTTCACATCCGGCTTGTTTTCTCAACTGCCGGCTTTGTGACCTAGGGTAACCTCAAGCCCATCTGCAGATACAGAGGTCTAGCAGCTCTGCTGAGACCTCTCCATCAGCTGCCACAGTCACAGAAAAGCCAATCCTTAGACTCAGTCCCTTATTCCATGTTACTCACAGCAGTTCTGCTCAGAGATGAATTGTGACTTCTATGTGCTGAGCCACTTTGCCTTCATGGACCTTCTTCTACTGTTAAAACATTAAAAAAAAATTATAGTTTAGGCCAGCTGTGGTGGCTCACACCTGTAATCCCAGCACTTTGGGGGGCCGAGGTGGGTGGATCACCTGAGGTCAGGAGTTCAAGACCAGCCTGGCCAACATGGAGAAACTCCATCTCTACTGAAAATACAAAAATTAGCTAGCTGTGGTGTCAGGTGCCTGTAATCCCAGCTACTAGGGAGGCTGAGGCAGGGTAATTGCTTGAACCTGGGAGGCCACTGCACTTCAGCCTGGGCAATAGAGCAAGACTCCTCCCTGCCCCCCCCAAAATTATATTTTGTAACTATGTTGGTATAAAAAAGACTACCTAGGCTGGATTCATTATTATGTATTCACTATTATACTCATTTTCCTCCAATCTTAAAAGAAATTATAATTAAAATTGTGCCCTGCAAGTATCCAGGGCTGTAGACATTGTGTGTCTGATGGAGAAGTCGGTCTTGGGTCTGCTCCTTTTGCCAAAAACCTAATGACACCTGCATTAACTTCACATGATTATCGTCTCTGTAATCAGAACAAGAATTCATGCAACAATGATTTGTTGCTTTCAAGGCCAACCTGAGTTTGGGGAAATCACTCCGAGTCCTCGGTGCTATATTCAATGGCAGCAGAGCCAAAGTGAGTGAAGGCCCTTGGTGAGCTGGCGATGAGCTTACCAGCTGGGTCAATAGGAACAATAGTGGCTGTATAGGGAATTCAAGGGAAAAGATGAGTGTGAAATAAAACTCCCTTTAAAAAACACATCAAAGAAAACAAGTATGTCTCAAAATGAAATGGCAGACATGTGTTTTCAATGTATTTCCCATTATATTCTTAATAATAGGATGTAAATCATCAACTGGAGTCAGCTGGACCAATCCCGGGGCCCTGGTCCCCACCAGTGATGGCTGTTTCTGATTAGCTTGGAGCCTACTATTCTCAGGAACAATGAGTGCTTCTTGGGGTCTGTGAGGTACAGGAAATTAAGCCATCAGGCTTCTTGCCTATTATTTCCACACTTTCCTCAAGTTGGAAATCCACCAACTTTGAAAGAAAGACAAATAAACTGGTCAAAGTGGAAGGAAGTTGGGGATGCAGTTTTATTCCACACTCCCCTTAACAAGCTTGTCCACAAGGGCTAGATATTCACTCCAGAATTAAAACACCTGCCTTACACCAGATGTTTTATAGATGGGTACCATAGTGGATGTTAGAAAGTTTGTATCAAAACACCAAATTTTTCCTGTAGCAAAAACTCTGCTTCTTTTATATGGAAATATCAGGAAACCATTTTGCAGTTGAACAACCAAACCAAAGGCAGTGGAGTTTAAGATAAATGTTATGAAAATTGCATAAAACATTATATCAAAACCCTTGGCAGTGTCGAAAAGCAAGATTTCTGAATCCAATGAGTAGCCGAAGAAGAAAATTCAATTCCATTTTTTCACTTTGCCTGCCAATTTTTATAGCACTTCATTGAAAATGGAATCTCTAAAGAATCAATTCAAATTAGCTTTACAGTTTTCCCCAAAGAATCCGCTTTAAAATAAATTGAATTGGAGCATGTGACATAATAAGTGGGCATAAAATTCATGTTAACTAGAGTCTGAAGGAAAAACTTCTCATAATAAGGAAACAAATAATCTCACTTGACTGAGCTAAAAATAGTCTTTAGATCGTCAGTTTCAAAATTGAACAAAAACAGGGGGAGTTGTTGTAATAATGACATGGTGCATTTCCCCCTAATGAAATGGCCTTGAATTTTGTAATAAATTACAAAAAGAGAATTCTTTGGGTGAAAAGGAGATACCAGACATGAGTTACTTTCATAAATATAGTGACAGTAATGAAAAAACCTTCCATCTGGGAATGAGCGGCTTTGGCCACTCTCCCCAGAGGCCCCACCATCGAACCCAGGGCAGAGCTGGGATTAGAGTGGGGATAAGCCATAACAGGCTGCTTCTCCTGTTCAGAAAACAGCTTTTGCTGGCCGGGCGCGGTGGCTCATGCCTGTAATCCCAGCACTTTGGGAGGCCGAGGCGGGTGGATCATTTGAGGTCAGGAGTTCGAGACCAGCCTGGCCAAGATGGTGAAACCCCGTCTCTACTAAAAATAAAAAATTAGCCAGGCGCGGTGGTAGGCGCCTGTAGTCCCAGCTACTCTGGAGGCTGAGGCAGGAGAATCGCTTGAACCTGGGAGGCGGAGGTTGCAGTGAGCAGAGATCGTGCCACTGCACTCTAGCCTAGGTGACAGAGTGAGACTCCATCTCAAAAAGAAAGAAAAAAGAAAATAGCTTTTGCTTCTGCATTTGTTTTATTTTGATCAGGTAGAGCTATCATAAGTTTTTACTTATGTTTTTTATAAAGTTTATTTAGATCTTAAGCTCCTTGAGGACAATGACTATATATATACTTTTTTTTTTTTTTTTTTTTTTTTTTTTGAGAGGCAGGGTCTCATTCTGTCATCCAGGCTGGAGTGCAGTGGCATGATCACAGCTTAGTGCAACCTCAAACTCCTGGGCTCAAGTGATCCTCCCGCCTCAGCCTCCAGAGTAGCTAGGACTACAGGCGTGTGCCGCCATGCCTGGCTAATTTTTTATTCTTTTAATTTTTAGCAGAGGAAGAGTCTCATTTTGTTGCCCAAGCTGGTCTTGAACTCCTAGGCTCAACTGATTCTCTCATCCCAGCCTCCCAAAGTGTTGGGATTACAGGTATGAGCCATGGCGCCTGGCCTGACGATATCTTATTTGACTTTGTAATTACCCAGTACCTATCATAGTGTCTGACACACAGTAGTAATTCCATTATCATTTGAGGGAGAAACACAAGACTGAATAAGCCAACGAATCAATTTATTGTTTAAATCATATTAAACTGAGTTATCTAAAACTCTTTTTAAAAAAATCAGTTAATTTGGGAAATGTACAGTTTTTAATTAAGAAGGGGATAGTTGGGTTGTGGTGATTTTTTTTTCCCCTCTATTGAAGTCAAGTGACAAATAATTTGGCTTATCTTTGAAGAAGTCTTGATGGAGATTACTTAAGGCTCTACCTGAAAGTAACCGTAAGTTACTTATAAGTTACATAAGATAACCAAAGTTTGTCTTAAGGGGACTCAGTATCTTGAAATGCAATTATGTTGTAAAGTATGGGCTATCTCCTCTTTTCACAATACCATTTGGGCTTCCTTGCATTTCCACTATGCTCAATCAATATAACTTAGTAAAGACCGTGTTTTATTTCCTGCCACCTTTACCTGTCTTTCCATCCTTCCACCTATCCATTCATTAGTCCATCCATCTATCTGATTATCTGTCCATCAAGTAGTTAGAGACACAGTGATGAATAATAATAGCTAACATTTATTGAGTGCTTATTACATCCCAAGGACTGCAATAAACACTCTATGCTAATTAACTCATTTAATACTCCCAAAAGTTCTATGAAGAAAGTACAATTATAATTCACATTTTACATACAAGGCAACTGAGGCACAGCAAGGTGAACTATCTTGCCCATATTTACACCACTAGGAAGCAGGGCAGTCGAGATTTGAACCCAGAGACTCTGGCTCCAGAACCACCTGTCTGCTGTATTAATTAGACAGATTTGGTCACCGAACATAGACTTTGCGTTCTAGCAGGAGAAATAGAATTTAAACAACTAATTATGTAATTTTAATAATAACAATTGCTTTGAAGGAAAAGTACAGCGTGTTATAAGAGTCTCTGAAAGATGGCTGGGTGCAGTGGCTCATACCTGTACTCCCAGCAATTTGGGAGGCCGAGGCGGGTGTATCGCTTGAGCCCAGGAGTTCGAGACCAGCCTGGGCAACATAGCAAAACCCCATCTCTACTAAAATCACAAAAATGGGCCAGGCATGGTGTCGTGCACCTGTAATCCCAGCTACTCTGGAGGCTGAGGCATGAGAATCGCTTGAACCCAGGAGGCAGACGTTGCAGTGAACTGAAATCGCGTCACTGCACTCCAGCCTGGGCGACAGAGCAAAACTCTGTCTCCAAAAAAAACAAAAAAACAAAAACAAAAGGTAAGAAGCACTGAGCCTAGTCTGAGGAAATTAGGAAGGCTTCCCTGCTGAGGAGGTTGACCCTTGGGCTGAGATGGGCTGAGATGTGGCCTGTGGACGGGCAGTGAAGTATAAGCAGGAAAGAGTCTTCCAAGTAGAACGGCACATGCTGGAGAAAGAGGTATCTGTGTTGAGGAACAAAAAGTGGCCAAGTGGCCATTAGTGTCTACTGATGTCAATATGACTAAAATTCAGCTCAAACGAGGGCCTATTCTGGAGCACTCGACCCCACTGACCTTCTGTACCCAGTTATGGAAGTCAGAATTCCAGGAGAGAACTGGTCATCTCCCCCCTCACCAGTGCCCACCACACCTCACCTGTCACCAACTCTTGTCTCCCGGTGCCCCCATATCAAATCAGTTGCCCCTCATAGATCTATCAAATCCACTTATTTCTTTCCCACCCTGTCCCACCTCCTGAATCCAAGCCACTTTCACTTCCTGCTTGGATGTCTGCACCATTTCCCTGTATCTGATGCTCTGCGGAACGTCCCCAGATCCCCATATGCCTGCCCTCTGCCCTTCAGCCAGACTGATATTGCCACCTCTGCTGTGACTTAGAAACCTTCAGTGGTCTTCCATTGCTCTTGGAAAAAGACGAAACTCCTGACCATGGTCCCTGAGGCTGAGCATGGCCTGTTCCCCACCTAGAAAGTCAGCTCTGTCCTGGGCCCCACGCTCTGCCTCACAGAATCTCAGCCGCTGTGGCCTTCTTGCTTTGGTCTCTCTAGTGTGACCGGCCCCACCTGCTGTAGGGCTGTGGCGCCTGCGCTCACCTCTTCCTGGAAGACACTTTTTCTCCTCTGTTTAATTTGCTCTTACCCATCCTGCAGATCCCCGCTGAATAGGGAAGCCTATCTATGTCCCTGCTCGGTTATCTGACCTGTCCCCATTACAATCTCTGTCCAGCTACCTCTCTGTTACGGGTGAAATTAGGTTTCCCCCAAATTCATATGTTAAAGTCCTAATCCCCGGAACCTCAGAATGTGACTATATTTGGAGATAGGGCCTTTAAAGAGACAATTAATGTGAAATGAGTCAGCTAGGGTGAGCCCTAATCCAATGAGTAGTGTCTTTATAAGAGGAAATGTGGACTCAAAAAGAACCAACCCAAATGTCCATCAACGATAGACTGGATGAAGAAAATGTGGCACATATACACCATGGAATACTATGCAGCCATAAAAAAGGATGAGTTTATGTCCTTTGTAGGGACATGGATGAAGCTGGAAACCATCATTCTCAGTAAACTATCACAAGGACAAAAAACCAAACACCGCATGTTCTCACTCATGGGTGGGAATTGAACAATGAGAACACTTGGACACAGGAAGGGGAACATCACACACCAGGGCCTGTCGTGGGGTGGGGGAGGGGGGAGGGACAGCATTAGGAGATATACCTAATGTTAAATGACGAGTTAATGGGTGCAGCACACCAACATGGCTCACGTATACATATGTAACAAACCTGCACGTTGTGCACATGTACCGTGCAACTTAAAGTATAATTTAAAAAAATAAAAAATATAAAAACCCTTTTTCTGTCAAAAAAAAAAAAGACCCTATGGATGGGTGCGCAGAGAGGAAAGGCCACGTGAGGGCACCATAAGAAGGCAGCCATCTGCCAGCTAAGGAGAGAGGCCTCAGGAGAACCAGCCCTGCCTGCACCATGATGTTAGTCTTCTCGGCTCCAAAACTGTGAGAAAGTAAGTCTCCGTGTCTAAGCCACCCAGACTGTGGTGTTTTGTTATGGCTGCCCGAGGGGACTGACATACTCTCTTTCACAGAACCGTCACAGTTGTAATCTGTTTTATTATCATATTGTCATCTTGACAAGAATGCAATCTCTGTGAGGACAGAAACTGGGTCTGGTTTTGCTCGGCCAGCTGTCCCCAGAGCCTGGCACGGGGCCTGGCATGTAGTGGGTGCTTAATAAATAATTACTTCCTCACTGAATGAATGAATGGACAAATAAAAATGTGTGAGTGGGCTGGGTGTGGTGGCTCACGCCTGTAATCCCAGCACTTTGGGGAGGCCAAGATGGGCGGATCACTTGAGGCCAGGAGTTTGAGATTAGCCTGGCCAACATGGTGAAACTCCATCTCTATAAAAAATACAAAAATTATCTGGGCATGGTGGCACGTGCCTGTAGTCCCAGCTACTCGGAAGGTTGAGGCATGAGAATCACTTGAACTGGGGAGGCGGAGGTTGCCAAGAGCCGAGATTGTCACTCCAGCCTGGGTGACAGAGCGAGACTCGGTCTCAGAAAACAAAACAAAACAAAAACTATATGAGTGAAATGGTCACTGAATGAATGAACGGACAAGTAAAAACATGAGTGAACTGATGAACACACACATGAGAGAAGCGATCATTACTGATACTAGTGGGTTTTACCTCTGGGAAGATTCACTTTAGGCCTGGCTTGCATCTAGAAGCAAGGGCACCTTGTATTGACTAATATGGGTATTAGTATGCATTTATGTAATTTGACTAGATACAGCCAATTCCTGGAATTTCAAGTTTTTAGCCCCTGAGAGAAATACTATTTAATGAAATTTAATCTCATGGATTTTATTTTTAAAGAGGCAAATCTCTCTCTCTAGGGTTAAAAAAGATCATTCTCACAAACATAAGTCCAACATCCTCACAACGGGAAGAAAATACAAAAGTGAGAGAAACGTCCTCATTCGTATCTAGCCGGGTCGATTTATGGCTCGCTTGCCTTTGGCTTGGAAAATGTCCTTGCTGGTTTCCGTGGGGGCAATGACACCATGAGAACACTGCAGAATCGCTAGGCGGGAAGGAGGGAGGGTGGAACACATACACGATAATTTCTATCAAAGTCTTTGGAGGAACCTTCTTTTCTGAGAAACTCATTATTCACTTAATTATTCATTCTGTTTATTTACTGTATAGTTATTACACATAAATATGGTGCAAATCCCCAGAATCCTCAAACACCAGATGCCAGTTTCCCTCCGCAGTCCCAAAAGACATAGCCAAGCCATCACTGTGAGAATTAAAACAACAACAACTAAAACCCAATTAAAATTGTGCCAGCATGTTCATTTCCAAAAGAAAAACCCTGCAAATGAATAAGCTTTAGTCACTCTCCCGACTGCTGCTGCAAAGAAACAAACAAACAAACCTTAACACGAAAACTGAAATATCGTTAATATTTACATCACAGCTACATTGAACTTAGTATCTGCACGGAAAGGGCATTGGCGAAATCGATTTTATATCATTTCTTCCATTTTTTAAATCAGATGATTAGGAAAAAAATGCTGTTTTGCTTTTCAAACTTTCAATGTGTCTGGCAAAGCCCAGTGGTGGTGGGGAAGAAGCCAGGTAGTGCTACGTTACTGATGGGGTCTTGGGATTCTCCGATTACACAACCCCTCCTCTTATTGATCTGAGATGGATGAAATGGGTGCATCTTGCTCACCTGAGTGCATGAGAGGGCATCCTGAGGAGGTGAGCCTGCAACGTGAGCTCTTTGGACAAAGTCTAACGACGTATAAGCCAAATGCCGCCAGTCAAGGAGGCCTCTTGTGAGAAATGGTGGGAGGTGCAGAGAGGACCCCAAAAACAGAGGGCAGTGCAGGGCTGACAGCTGGGATGGAGGAGGCATGTAGGTGTGCAGGGAGGAGGGGAGGGGTGTGTGTGGGTGTCATTGTTTACAAGTCTGCAGTCCTCTGGTGACATTGGCTTCGTGAAGAACAAAGTGGTCTCTTAGATGAGTGTGTGATGGTGGCTGTCCCTAATCAAGAGTCACGCTGTACCTGGGAGATGTGTCTAGACTGTTCCACCCACACCAACATGTCTGCCTGAGGGACCACTGATCAGACACACAGGGACCTTTGAGACACAGGCCACTGGTTCTGCTACTGGAAACACTTGAAGCTCCTCTAGATCTGTGGTGCCTCCCCAAACCTAGAGCTCAGACCTGAAAGGCCAGGGGTCTCCAGCCTCAGTGTTGAGGGTCTGAGGATGGACTCTGGGCCAGACTATCCAAATTCAAAGCAACAGGTCTCCCACTTACCATCAGCAGTCTTCATCCTTCCTCCTGAGAATCAAGACTGTGTCTTGATTTTTATAGTTGCCACAAGAATTAAATTCTATGGCCAGGCGCAGTGGCTCAGGCCTGTAATCCCAGCACTTCGGAAGGCTGAGGCGGGCTGATGACTTAAGGTCAGGAGTTCAAGACCATGCTGGGCAACATGGCGAAACCCAATCTAAAAATACAAAAGTTAGCTGGGCGTGGTAGCATGCATCTGTGGTCTCAGCTACTCGGGAAGCACAAGGATCGCTTGAACCTGGGAAGAAGAGGTTGCAGTGAGTTGCAATCGTGCCATTGCACTCCAGCCTGGGTGACAGAGTGAGACTCTCTCTCAAAAAAAAAAAAAAGGAATTACATTCTATAATGCACGCAAAGTGCTGAGAACAGTGTTGACCAATGGCAGGCATACAATAAACCAGCACTCCCTAACCTTTTTGGCACCAGGGACCAGTTTCATGGAAGAAAATTTTTCCACAGATGAGATGGGAGGATGGTTTTGGGATGAAACTGTTCCACCTCAGATCATCAGGCAATAGATTCTCTTAAGGAGTACACAACCTATATCCCTCTGCACATGCAGTTCACAATAGGGTTCATACTCCTATGAGAATCTAATGCTGCTGCTGATCTGACAGGAGCAGAAGCTCAGGTGGTGATGTCTGCTCATTCACTGCTCACCTCCTGCTGTGTGGCCTGGTTCCTAACAGGCCATGGATTGGTACCATGGATTGGTCCCCACTGGGGACCCCTACAGTAAACATTGGTTTTTTTTTTTTTAGACGGAGTCTCACTCTGTCACCCAGGCTGGAGTGCAGTGGTGCAATCTCGGCTCACTGCGACCTCCGCCTCCCAGGTTCAAGTGATTCCCCTACCTCAGCCTCCCGAGTAGCTGGGATTACAGGCACCCACCACCATGCCCGGCTAATTTTTTGTATTTTTAGTAGAGATGGGGTTTCACCATGTTGGTCAGGCTGGTCTGGAACTCCTGACCTCAGGTGATCCATCCGCCTTGGCCACCCAAAGTGCTGGGATTATAGGCGTGAGCCACAATGCCCGGCCTAAACATTGGTTTTTAATAAGTTCAGTTAATAAGTTCAGTGCATGTGGCAGTTTAGCACAGCACAAGGAAACCCTGTTTTTCCTGCTTTTTATCCCAAAGCAGCTGACATGATTATTTGTTTTGTTCTTTAGCATAAGAATGTTGCTATTCCTGGCATCTCTGATTGAAATAAATTTAGCACCTCCTGTCCCACAATGCCTCATGGCCATTTTGGTTACCTGTTGCAAATATTCTCTATTCATGTAGCCTAATTTGGGACCCTTTTACTAAGAAGGCAAAAACATTTCCAATCTGTTTGGCACCCATGTTATAAAGTATCAGACCCACCAAAACACAAAAGGTCTTCATTAATAATATATGGAATATGAACTCTGTAGAATATTTCGTTATTGCATTCTTATTAACATAACATTGTTAATCTGTTGCTGCTTTAAGAAATTCATATGTATGAAAGCCTTGTATATTAAGTTATTGCTCAAACTAGATATTTTTTTATGAAAGAAATGTGGTAGAACTGAAAACATCAATTTTAAATTAAAATAAAATCATTCTCCCTGTCTTATGCTTTGATTTTCAAAGCAGCTGCTCTTTCAGATTAGCACCGACTTTACTTCCATATCAGAGGTCAAAGGTAAATATGCATGCACCCCAGCCCTGTCTCTCCTGACAGACATGTGAAGTAGAGCTGCTCCAATGTCTTTTTTTTGGGTGGGGCAGGGAGTGGAAGGGAGCTGAGGAAGCAGGGGCTGACGGAGCAGAAGGTGAAGTGTATGGCTCTGTGAGTTCTTAGTTACAGCACTGTCTAAGTCAGCCACAGGGACTGTAAGATTCTGGAAGGCATCTTCATAAAAATGCAGAACTGGAAGATTCTGCAGGGGTCAGCTAGTTAACTATTTCCCAAGATATGATCCATGGCATGTCAGTTCTTTATGATGGCGCCCTCTACATACACACACATACATAGGCACCCACATACAATGTGGTTCCATGGTTCATGAAATAAGTCTGAAACTCTGCGCATTCTACTCATTTCTTGGAATGCCATAATGGACTTCAGCATTTCAAAAGTTCTGTGAACCCCTGTATTAAAAAATACCCATTTATCATCTTTGACCAAGTATTTCCCCAGCTTCCCAGGCCATGACACTCTCTGCTCATATAATGCTAATTCATGTATAATGGTGCAATGGAACAAATGTTTGTGTCTGTCCAAAATTGGTATATTGAAATTCTAACCCCCAGTGTGATGGTATTAGGAAGTAAGGCCTTCAGGAGGTAATTAAGTCATGGAGTCCTCATGAATGAGAGCAGGGCCCTTACGAAAGAGACCCCAGAGAGATCTCTCACCCCTTCTACCATGTGAGGACACAGTGAGAAGAAGGGTGTCTATTAACCACGAAACAGGCCCTCCCCAGACACCTAATCTGCTAGTGTCTTAACTTTGGACTCTCTAGCCTCCAGAATTGTAAGAAATAAAGGTTTATTGTATAAGCCACCCAGTCAGTGGTATTTTTGGTATAGCAACCCGAATGGACTAAGACAAATGAGGAGTGAGCAATCTTATCCAAGTCAACCACTTCACTGAAATTTATGAAGAGGAGGAAATTGAAGCCCAAGAAGTGGTCGACTTGCCAAAGAGTACAAGAGATAGGAATTGAGTGGAGCGCAGAATTCTGGCTTTCTGATTCTTAGCTCTACACTGCACCATCTTGCAGAGAAATTTCCCTTTAATTCATCAATGTACCAAGATCTGTCATTTATGAGGCACTGTGCCAAGGATTAAGGACACTGGTCCCCAGGGAAGCTGGGGAAATACTTGGTCAAAGATGATAAAATACAAAAAAAGACACATAGCCTTAGCCTTTGGGAAGTTCATGATCAAGAGTCAGAGACAGATATGGAAATATGCCAATCACACTACAACATGGAATCTCTTCTGTGAGATTCCAGAAGAAAGTATGACCACCCCCTAAAGGAGCTAGGAGAGTTGTCCTACAGGGGGTGATGTAGGCATGGGGCCTTGAAGGATACTATAGTTTGTTTGTCTCCTCCAAAACTCATGCTGAAATTTAATTGCCATTGTAACAGTATGAAGATGTGGGACCTTTAAGAAGTGATTAGGCCATGAGGGCTCCACCCTCGTGAATAGATTAATGCTGATATTTAGGGAGTGGGTTCATCATCAAAAAGGTACGTTTAACCCCCTTTTCTCGCTCTCTCATCCTCTTGTTCTCTGCCATGAAATGACGTGGGAAGAAGGACCTCACCAGATGCTGCCCCTTGATCTTGATCTTGGACTTCTCAGCCTCCAGAACTATAAGAAATAAATTTCTGTTGTTTATAAATTACCCAGTCTCAGGTATTTTGTTACAGCAGCACAAATGAACTAAGACAAAGGATGATCAGGCATTTTCCAGGCAGTTTGCTGCAAAGTGTTTGTCTCTCCCTCAATCCCTTTCTAAGGAGTTCCCACAATAGCTCTCTTACATGGGGTACTGTTTGCACACATCACCATGCTAGTGCCATAGGACTCTGTCCGCTGATTGGACCAGGATGGGCTGCTGACCCCAGAGCAGTCAATCTAAAATCTGACTAGCATTGCGCAGGAGCACCCAGGGAGTGCTGTCTAGGCCAACAGAACTTGCTGCAGTGATGAGAATGTTCTATTCTGTGCTCTTCAGTTTGGCAGCCACTAACCACATGCAGCTATTGGACACTTGAAGTATGGCTCGGGATATGGCTGTTCAGCGGTGAACTAAATTTTAAGTTTTATTTAATTGTGTTAAAAATTAAAATTAAATAATGACATGCACTGTTGGCTACTGCATTGGACAGCACAGCCTCAGACTGATGAACAGATTTACTTGGTGATTCTAATTTAAAATACAAGTTGTCTTAGATTTACGATTTTAAGTTGAAATCCAAGCTTACAAATAGTGTTGGAACATTCAAGAGAACTAAGACAATAGATTACAGAGTTTAACTTACTATTCTTAAAAACTTGTTGAAATACATGGGAAGATGTCTTTGTTCATTGAAGAACCAAAGGTCTTAAAAGAGAATTGATTGAAAGATTTGAAAGATTCAGAATAAGTCTTCTGGTCACAGTGAAATTAGCTAGAAATCACCAAAGAAAACTAGAAAACCCACAATTTTTGAAAATTTAACATTTCATTTCTGAACAGCGCACGTGTCAAAGAAGCAATCGCAACAGAAATTAGAAAATATGTTTTATAATTATAAAGAAGATAAAATGTATAAAAACTTCTGAGATGCAGCTAAAGCAGTACTCACAGGAAATTTATAACCTTAAATATATATATTAGAAAACAAATACTGGAAGTCAATGATCTTAATTTCTCAAGCAGCGAAAAAACAAAGAGCAAAAAAGAAAGGAAATAATAATAAGAGCAGAAATAATGAAACAGAAGACAAACAGAAAAGAAAAGCAACAAGACCAAAAGTTGGCATTTTGAAAAGGTTAATGAAATTGATAAATTCCTAAAAAGATCAATCAAATAAAGTGTGATGGTTAATATTTAGTGTCAACTTGACTGGATTGAAGGATGCAAAGTATTGTTCCTGGGTGTGTCTGTGAGGGTGTTGCCGAAGGAGATTAACATTTGAGTCAGTGGACTGGGAGAGGCAGACCCACCCTCAACGTGGTGGGCACCATCCAATCAACTGCCAGCACGGCTGGAATAAAGCAGGCAGAAGAAGGTGGGGGAAGCCGACTTGCTGGGTCTTCTGGTCTTCATCTTTCTCCCGTGCTGGATGCTTCCTGCCCTCCTTGGAACATCAGACTCCAAGTTCTTCAGCTTTTTCACCAGTGGCTCTCGGGCCTTTGGCCATAAACTGAAGGCTGCACTGTTGGTTTCCCTACTTTTGAGGTTTTGGTACTCGGACTGAGCCATGACCAGCTTCCTTGCTCCTCAACTTGCGGACAGCCTATCGTGGGACTTCTCCTTGTGATCATGTGAATCAATTCTCCTTAATAAACTCCCCTTTGTATATACACATATTCTATTAGTCCTGTCCCTATAGAGAACCCTGACTAATACAGAAAGATAACTGAATATATATTTTATACGTGTAGGTAAAATGTATGGAAATGTAACAGAATTATGAAAGACACCTTAGAGTGATTCATACAATTTTCCGGATTTATAAATAGAAGAATAGGATCTGTCTATAAAGTAAAAGCTTAAAGGAAGAATTAGGCTTGTTAACCATTACAACTTTAATGTAGAAAACATGAACTTTGTAAAATCACATTAGTCCCTGAGTAATCTCACAATGACCATGCTGGTTTTCCAAGGCTATGACTCAGTGCCAAGCTGAGGCCAAGCCACCAGGACTGCAGAGAGAACAGGGGGAGGGCTCCTCCCAGCATGCGGGTGTGCGCCACTCATTAGCAGCCCTTTCAAGACCTGTTGCAGGGCGAATCTAGGGACTACACCTTATGGGTGGATGGCACCTTACAGTTTTCTCAGCACTGTGAGAAATTACCAAGTTCAAAAGAAGTAGAAAGGCCTTTCTTTTCAATAGATCCAAAGCTAAGGGATTTCTTTCCTTGAAATGTATATTGAAAGCAGTATAATAGAAAGCTGGAGACTTTCTTTTTTTGAATGTTTTCAAAATGCAAGTCAAAAATACTTTAAACTATATGAGGTCTCTTCTTTGTCAGAAACCAATCCAAGTCATATAAGAGGCTGTGAACACACTTCCCTACGGCAAAGGCCTGACCACATTAGGGAGGCCATCGCTGAGGGTGCAGTCAGAGGGTCCTATAAAGGTGCTGTAAGTGGCCGGGCGCGGTGGCTCAGGCCTGTTATCCCAGCACTTTGGGAGGCTGAGGAGGGTGGATTGTCTGAGCTAAGGAGTTCGGGACCAGACTGGACAACATGATGAAACCCCATCTCTGCTAAAAATACAGAATTAGCTGGGCACGGTGGAGCATGCCTGTAATCCCAGCTACTCAGGAGGCTGAGGCAGGAGAATTGCTTGAACCCAGGAGCGGAGGTTGCGGTGAGCAGAGATCGCGCCACTGCACTCCAGTCTGGACAGAAGAAGTGAAACTCTGTTTCACAGACCAAAAAAAAAAAAAAGTGACGTAAGTGGTGCTTTACACACATTTTTTACTAAGTATTACATAACATTATTCTGAAATGTACTCCTTTTTCCATATTTTTAATTGACACCTTCAACTTTTATTATAAATTTAAATAGTGGCAAGGTATAGAAGTTCCACCGTAAAGTAAGATCTGATTTTTTTTTTTTTTGAGATGGAGTTTCGCTCTTGTTGCCCAGGCTGGAGTGCAGTGGCATGATCTTGGCTCATCACAACCTCCGCCTCCCGGGTTCAAGCGATTCTCCTACCTCAGCCTCCTGAGTAGCTGGGACTACAGGCATGCACCACCATATCCGGCTAATTTTTTGTATTTTTAGTAGAGACGGGGGTTTCTCCATGTTGGTCAGGCTGGCCTTGAACTCCCGACCTCAGGTGATCCGCCCGCCTCGGCCTCCCGAAGTGCTAGGATTACAGACGTGAGCCACTGCGCCCGGCCAGATCTGAATTTTTTAAAAAAACTTTTTACTTTAGAACAGTTTTAGGTTTACAGAAAAATTAAGATAGTATAGAAATTAATATATATCATGCACTCGGTTTTCCCTATTATGAACATTGTATGTGTATGATACATATGCTGCAATTAAAGAGCTAATGCTGGTACATTATTAACTAAAGCTCATACTTTATTCAGATTTCCTGGGTTTCCCATAATGTCCTTTTCCTGTTCTAGGATCCCATCTAGGCTATTGCATTACATTTAGTCACCATGGCTCCAGAGGTTCCTCTTGGAGTTGTTTTTTTTTTTTTTTTTTTTTTTTTTTGAGACGGAGTCTCGCTCTGTTGCCCAGGCTCGAGTGCAGTGGCGCAATCTCGGCTCACTGCAAGCTCTGCCTCCCGGGTTCACGCCATTCTCCTGCCTCAGCCTCTCCAAGTAGCTGGGACTATAGGCGCCTGCCACCACGCCTGGCTAATTTTTTTGTATTTTTAGTAGAGACGCGGTTTCACCGTGGTCTCGATCTCCTGACCTCGTGATCCGCCTGCCTCGGCCTCCCAAAGTGCTGGGATTACAAGCATGAGCCACCGCGCCCGGCGTCCTCTTGGAGTTTCTTAGGCTTTCTTTGTTTTTGATGGGCTGGACAGTTTTGAGGAGGATTGGTCAGGTATTTTGTAGAAGATCCATTCACCTCTTAAGAACATATCTTGGTTGCTTCTAGTTTTTGGTGATGATGAAGAAAGCTTCTATAAACATTCATATGCAAGTTGTTGTGTGGATGGAATTTTCAAACCAGTTGGGCAACTACCTAGGAGCTTGATTGCAGGGTCATGTGGTAAGACTATGTTTAGCTTCGTAAGAAACTGCCAAACTGTCTTCCAAAGTGGCTGTACCATTTTACATTGCCCCTAGAAACAAATGAGAGTAGAAATTATCCAACTGAAACAGGGAGAGAAAGGAGGAAGAGGAGGAAGAGCATGAAGATGTGGTGGAGAAGAACAGAGAATGAGAGACGTGTCAGATAATATTATTGATATAAAATACATACAACTGGAGTTTGAGAAGGCCATTCTCTTCAAGATTGTGATAAATGGAGTATTTGAAGAAATCATGGCCAAGAGATCTCTATGTTTGATGAAAGACATAAAGTGTTCTGGAATTTTGGTTTCAATTTGTAGTAAGGGGGAAAAATCTGCTCATAGAAGTTTGAATGTCAGCCAAAGAGCAGGTCAGATCGAATGAACTTTAGATGGTCCAATATATGCAATTCTAGGAATTAAGGAAGGAAAGAAGAAAGGGAACAAGGAAGGAAAAAAAGAAAGAAATGAACAAATCCTATCCCATGGGCTGTCCAAGACAAGTAGCAATAGTGAAAGCTTGGTAAGGAAATGGACTCAAGAACTCTCTCTGACACATTTGACCTTAGAAAAGTTATTTAAAATTAAACTTGGCTTCCTTATTTAAAATTAAAAAGATGTTCAAACCTGACTTCTACCTTAAAATGACTGTTGCTATGACAATACACACAATATATTTCCAGCCCCTTGGTCAAAAGTTTTTTCTATAAATTCAATATTACTGGAATTGCTCTTTCTGAAGTCACATACTTTAGCCAACTTAACTGTTTTGCTCTCTGTTGAAATTTTTTTCAAGGATCAGTAAAGCATAAAATAGGGAGTATATTTGGATTTCAGTTTATGTTTTCACATAAATTAATCTGCATTTTCTCTGAAGTTAGAATAAATTCTTTTTTATTCACATTTCTGAGTATTTCATCAACTTAATAATCTAAGAAACATTTTGATTGGACACTCTATATTTTATTATGTTAAATTGTTTTAAGCTACTTTTCAATCCCTGTGGCCAATCCAATTTAAGCCTGTTTTATAAGAAAGGTTACTTTGTGAGCTGCTATCCCTAATGCCATTGAATTTCAATTTGAGTGTGTATATGAATTTTTTAACTGACTAGTTCTGCAGTTCCAAACAAATTTCTCTAAAGTTATAAGCTACAAAAAGGAAAGTAGTCAACAGTTCATTTTTATTAATCCTAAATTACAATTCTGTAAGTGAGGTGTGAATACCAAGTAGGCTGATTGGTGAAATACAGTTTAGAATTTATATATATAAGTGAGCGTTGCTCAGTGGGAATGCACACCTATTTCAAAGATGCTTCAATTGTTCACAGCATTTCTGAAACTCCTCTTTGAATACTGCCTTTAGAGCTTGCAGCACATTTTAATCTTTGTCTTTTGAAAGTGGGTTTAATAACCCAAAGTAATTTTGGTTAAGTTTGGTGATGCAGAAGATGGAAAATAATTTTTTTTTTTTTGAGAAAGAGAAAGAGTCTCACTCTGTTGCCCAGGCTGGAGTGCAGTGGCACGATCTTGGCTCAACCTCTGCCTCCCTGGTTCAAGTGATTCTCCTGCCTCAGCCTCCCAAGTAGCTGGGATTACAGGCATGCGCCAACACGCCTAATTTTTATATTTTTAGTAGAGATGAGATTTCACCATGTTGGCCAGGTTGGTCTCGAACTCCTGACCTCAGGTGATCCACCCAACCCGGCCTCCCAAAGTGCTGGGATTACAGGCATGAGCCACCAAGCCCAGCTTGGAAATTAATTTTTAATACCTACTATGTGCTAAAGGCTTGTCTTGGATTGTCCAGTGAATCTGGGTAAATTCATTTTAGACTGAAAATGAAGAGTCACCATAGAATGTGAATCAATGTCATAGATGATTTTCCCACTGCAGGTAATAATGTAGCATTGTAGGAAAGGCATATGTTTTCAGTCAGGCTAACAGGTTTGAATCCCCACCCTAACACTCTTCTTCCATCACCATCACTTAGCCTGAATCAAGTTACTTAGATTTTCCGGGACTTTTTCCTCATTTATAAAACAGGATGACTAATATCTATCTCAATAATTAAAAAAAAAACAAATATACAAAATACCTGGCATAATTAGTCCCCCTTCCCAAGGTGACAAAGTGAAGGGAAAAATACTCATTATGATGAAGATGATCCCGGATGTTTTTCAAAGTGAGTTTTATTATTTTATGGTTGCATTTTCCTATTATCTTGTCAGATATTCATTCCAAGAGTATTTGTTACTCCTCTATTTTGGGCAAAGATGTCTTGTTTTTGGTGTATTTAGGAGAAGGGACTGTGTGTGTGTGAGTTTACCTGGTTGTGGGGTGGTATGGCAGAGGTAGTTGCGAACAATGGGACTGAAAATATAAATTGATACCCAATTATGGAGGGCTTTGAATGGCATATTACAGGGTTCGACATTATCCAATAGAAAAGATGGCCACCGAAAGCTTTTGAGCAGAGACAAAGTAATTTTGTCTGTGCTTTGGGAAGATAACGGACATGCTAGATTAAAATTTGTTGACAGCAGGGTTTGCTTCTTACTTGCACATCTTTTACTCATCTTTATATCAATGAGTAGAAGAAAAAATGACTAGGTGGAAGGATGGAAGGGGGAATAAGGACAAAGGCAGAATGATCAGGAGGGGATGGAAGACAATGCCGTGAAGGGTTTACAGAGCCAGGCTCAAAAGGATTCAGCAAGTGTCTGGATGACGGAGCTAAGGAAGATGGGGGAGACTTGAAAAGAACTCTGCGGCAGCTGGCTTGGATGACAGCTCTGGGCGAGGGGGTGGGGCGGCAGCTAGGAAAAAGAAACACAGAATGGGAAAATCGTTTTGAAAATGAGAGGAACAATGAGTCTGATTTTAATTCAATGAGTTTGCATGGCAGTCCGATAGGCAAATGAAAACACAGGTCTGGAGTTGAGCCGAGGTCAAGATAAAGATTTGTTTGTAGAGTCATACCCATAAAGATAATAGCTGAAATCTTGGTGGTGATGAAATCATCCTTGGAGAATGTGTGGATCAAGAAGATTGGCCAAATACAGGGCCTTGGAAAATGCTAATACTTACGGGATGGCTGTAGGAGAGGAAGCAGGAAAAGACAGAGGGGAAAAAATGGGCATAGAAATACCAGGAGAGACCCATGTCATGGAAACTGAAAGGGAAGGATTTCAAAGGTGCAGCTGTCAGGGCAGACCCAGGAGAAAGGACAAGTATGATGAGGTTGGAGAAGGGCTGGTGCGTTTGGCCATTCATTAGCAGCTCACTGGTGACCCCTTTGAGAGCTGCTGCCATGGGGAAGATGGAGCTGGGTTACAGGGAGAGGGCAAGTCGGGGCAGGGGAATCGTAGACAGAAGGGGGCAACAGCTTCTGCTTCCACCTTCAACTGCTTCTTCTTAGTCTCGTTAGAAGACTTTTCTCTGCTGTCCTAGTAAATGTTAACGTTGCCCAAGACTCTGTCCTTGGCTCGATGCTTACAACAGTTAGGGTTCTCTTGGTTTCAAATAACACAAAGCAACTCCAGCTGGCTTGAGCAGAAAGATTTATTGGGAGGATACAGGGTTACCTCACAGGACCCAGAGGGTTATGACTGGGCCTTGGACACAAGCTTTAACCAGAAGCCAAGCACCACGGGGCTTCTTGTCTCCTTTCCTGTTCTCCTCTCAGTGTCTTTTTTTTTTTTCTCCACTCTCAATGCCAACTAGCTGCCTTGGGTTTCCAGGTCATGTGGTAGAAAACATGTGTGTCACTCACTCCTGAGTCAGACACACTTACTCAGCCCCTCAGAGGGGCACTGCTCTCTCTCACTCATGCCCACGCTTGGTGTTTCCCAAGGGAAGAGATTGAGTTGGTCAATAGATGTCCACCTTGGGCCACTCAACTGAAATCAGATCAACAAAGTCACTCTGCACAGACAGTAGCATGTGGACTGGGGACAAAGACAGGGACTAGGACCTGGAAGTGAGAAGCTGGGGAAAAAGCCTACGGGATGAGGATTTGGATTGGGCCCAGGGCAAGTGAAAAGAAGGGGAAGGTGACATGAGTGGCTTCTCATTCTCTCTTTCTGTATTCACCCTGAGAGCCTGGATCTTCCTAAGTAGCAAATCCGAGGAGCACTCTCCCTCCTAGACTATAGTTTACAGCTAGACAGACATATGGTTTTCTTCTAAGAAAGAAAATGGGATGTCTGCTCAGATCTTACAAACTTCCCCTCCCTGCGACCAGCGCTGGGTACACCTGGGCGAGTCCCCAGTGGCCATGTCCATACCCCTGGGTGAACCAGAGTTGATTGCTCCAGGGGGCCAGAGCCTCTATGTGGGGTCTCTAGACTTGGAATTGGATGAATCGTGAGCCAATTTGTTTTCAGGATACTGTGAGGCTGTCTGTGACTAGGGGAGAGAGGCAGAATCTGAAGGTGCTGGTATGGTTGGTTCTGGTTATCTTGGAAACCCACTGCACCACTGCTGTCTCTATGTTGGTTCTATCAGATAGCCCAGTGTTTTCCAGTACATTCTCTTGCAGTCTAAGCTAGTTTGGGTGGTTTTCCGTCATTGAGACAAAAAAGAGCCTTGACTAGCTCAGGGTCAAGGGAGTTGCCCAACAGCTATCCCCAATGTGGCTTCTTGCCTGCCGCATCAACTGTGGGAAATGACCCCTCCCTTTCCCTTGTCATGTTTCCCGGGAGAAATGAGGTCCGAATAGTGACTGGTATAGGAGGTTATGGCTGTCTGGAAATTCTGAATAATGCCACTTTGTTCATGTGTTACTCTAATTTTGATATTTTAAAAAATCTGAAGTATGCATCATTTATGTTCTGAGATCAGGATCAACGAACGACTCAATTATTCAACTTATGATGAAAATACTTGCTGAACAAAACTCTACCCAAAATCAGAAAGGAACAATTCATCAACTTTTCATCAACTGGAACAATTCGTACATAAACACAAAAGCTACTCAATGATACCATTGATCCACTTTGTTTTTGAAATAAGATCTTATTTTTACTTGATTTTCAATGTCTTCTTCATTTTAGATAAAGTTTAGTTTATTAGGTTTTGAATAAGACTTTATTTTTTAAACAAACTTTTAATTTTAGAATAGTTTTAGATTCATAGAAAAACTGTGAAAATAGTAGAGGGTTCCCATATACCTCATCCAGTTTCCCTACTATCAACATTATATATGAGTAGGATACATTTGTCACAATTAATGAACCAATAGTGATACATTATTATTATTAGCTAAAGTCCATCCTTGATTTGTTTCTACTCAATGTCTATTTTTTTTTTGAGATGGAGTCTCGCTCTGTCACCCAGACTGGAGTGCGGTGGCACCATTTCGGCTCACTGCAAGCTCTGCCTCCCAGGTTCATGCCATTCTCCTGCCTCAGCCTCCCGAGTAGCTGGGACTACAGGTGCCCTCCACCACGCCCAGCTATTTTTTTTTTTTTTATATTTTTAGTAGAGACGGGGTTTCACCATGTTAGCCAGGATGGTCTCAATCTCCTGACCTCGTGATCCGCCTGCCTCGGCCTCCAGAAGTGCTGGGATTACAGGCATGAGCCACTGCGCCTGGCCAATGTCTATTTTTTATTCCATGATCTCATCCAGGATACCAAATGACATTTAGTTGTCACATCTTCTTAGGCTCCTCTTATTTGACAGTTTAAAACTTTATTTTTATTGGCCAGGCATGGTGGCTCAAGCCTGTAATCCCAGCACTTTGGGAGGCCGAGGCAGATGGATCACTTGAGGTCAGGAGTTCAAGACGAGCCTGGCCAACATGGTGAAACCCCTTCTCTACTAAAACTGCAAAAATTAGCCAGGTGTGGTGGCGCACGCCTGTAATTCCAGATACTCAGGAGGCTAAGGCAGGAGAATCACTTGATCCTGGGAGGCAGAGGTTGCAGTGAGCTGAGATTGTGCCACTGTACTCCAGCTTAGGTGACAAAGTGAGACTCTGTCTCAAAAAAGAACCCATAAGCATTTATTTTTATTAACATTACCTGCTAATAATTTGTATGATAATGATGCTTAATGTTTCTATATTACAAATTAATAATTTTACTTGACCTTTAAATTTTAACACTTAAAAAGTGAATTATATTAAAAGTTCTTTGACTAATGTTCATGTTATGCATTCCATACACTTATAAATAAGAGTACTGATACCAGTATTTTGGAATTACCTTCAATAAATGCTGAGTGTCCAGCATTGCTGTTCTTGCTCCAGTACAGCAGTTACTGGAGCCCAGCAGGACAGGCAAGGCATGGGGAATGTGAACACATATGGCTAAGGCTCTGGGTGCAGGACATGACTGCTAGGAACCAGGGGGTATGGAGCAGAGGGAAGCTGAGTAGCTCAAGGCTTGCTTCTCTGAGGTGAGACTCCCAAGCCTAGGCCATCCTAAAGGGTTCTGCAAACATGTCTCTTGCCCCCAGTACCCTTACCACTCTGTTCTTCCTCTGTATAAAGCCCAAGAGGGCTTGCTCGTGTTAGCCCAATCTGGTTTCTTTGTCTTGCACAGACGGTGCCCTGTGACCACTGTACAGTGATGATTTGGACTCAAGGACATTATCTTAGAGAAGTCTTTATATGTTTTTTTTTAATTGAAAGTGTTTTTTTAGAGACAGGATCTTGCTCTGTCATTCAGGCTGGAGTGCAACAGTGCAACCATGGCTCACTGAAGATTCAAACCCCTGGGCTCAAATGATCCTTCCACCTCAGCCTCCCAAGTAGCTGGGACTACATGTACACACCACTAAATCCAGATAATTTTTTATTATTAGTTTTTTGGTAGGGATGGGGTCTCGGTATGTTGCCCAGGCTGGTCTCCAATTCCTAGGCTCAAGTGATCCTCCTGCTTTGGCCTCCCAAAGTGCTGGGATTGTAGGCACGAGCCTATCTTAGAGAAGTCTTAAGCCTATGCTTCCCAAGGCCTGGCTCATTGCTTGGAACATAGTAAGTATTCTGTATGTGTAGGTGCTATTATTTGTTCAACCAATGTTGAGCAAATGAAGGAAACTGGCACCATTGGCAGGAAAAGGCTGCCCCTCTGCAGATATTAGGAGATGATGAGATTCAGGGTGGGATGGTGAGGACAATGAAGTGAGTGAGTGGAGCACCGTGGCTTGCAGCGTGGAGAGGGTAGGGAGCAAGAAGAGTGAGGAGCAAGGGGACCACCAGTGCCATCCCTAGCCCCAGCTCTAGCAATGGCGACCTGACTCAGGGCTGCTGGCCACACAGAAGGAGACCCCTGGCAGCAACTACCTCTAGGATTCTGAGGTGCAAGTCCATCATCAGCATCCAAAAATTATGATTGAAAGTTTAGTCAATTACTTATTGCATGCCTGTGCCAAAATATCTCCCGTAACCCATATATGTGTGTGTGTGTATATACATATACACCTACTATGTACCCACAAAAATTAAAAATTTTTAAAATGTTTAATCACAAGTCTGTAGCATGACATCATTAGCAGAGTCTGCTGACATTACAATCTATTGATCTCCCCAGAGTTACCTAAAGTAGTTCATAATAGTTAGGCTTCTTTCTGTCCATAGTTCAGGGCATATTCAAAGTCTCTAAAGCTGATGTGACCATCTGAGTCTCGATCTACTTCCCTGGAAAATGAAACAAAAAGTCATTTACACATTATTCTCATTAACACCTATGTACCAAGAGCACATTAGAATCTTTATTTATTTGCATGTCTATGTGAGAGAGGAACCTATTTTATCTACTTGAAGGCTGAGATTGATGCCTGTTTTTTCATTGGTAATAAAGGTTTGCAGGAAAGAAAGGGTATTTATTAAAACTTACAGAAATAATATATTCCACATATTTAAAGAGATGAAGCCAAATATACAGATTATATAAGAAAAAAAGAAATGGCTCTTTCTAATTATCTTACACATGTCTTTCTGTGATATGTCAAAAACATATGCAGGCCAGATGCAGTGGCTCACACCTGTAATCCCAGCACTTTGGGAGGCCAAGGTGGGTGGATCACCTGAGGTCAGGAGTTCCAGACCAGCCTGGCTAACATGGTGAAACCTTGTCTCTACTAAAAATACAAAAAATTAGCCAGGCATGGTGGTGGGCCCCTGTAATCCCAGCTACTTGGGAGAGTGAGGCAGGAGAATCGCTTGAACCCAGGAGGCGGAGGTTGCAGTGAGCCGAGATCACGCCACTGTACTCCAGCCTGGGCGACAGAGCAAGACTCCATCTCAATTAAGAAAAAAAAAAAGTGTGTTTGAAAGCATAACTGATGAGCAGTGGTGCCAACTCCTCTTTGGGGGCATTCTAAAACAATGCCTTACAAGTAGCTTCTGCAGTTGATGCCAATTATATTTTGTTCAAACATCAAATTCGTATCAACCATGACATTGGACTTTTTAAAGCAAAACTGGCCCAAGCAAGAGAGCCACTAATCACTGTAATAGTTTTAAAGCAGGCTTTTAAAATATTGAATTCTAACATAAACTTTCTGAATATTTTATGCCAAAGTCTCTGAAGTCTATAATGGTTCTGGATAGAGTGATGATAATTTTTCATTCTTTTGAAGTAGAGAAAAATCCCTACTTCTCTGCCCCAGGGCAAAACCATGTTGCAGTGTGTTCATATAAAATGACTGCAGACTGCAGAGGCCATTATTCTTGTTATTTCTTTTGGTAAAATATACATGATGATTTCATGCTACACAGGACCAAAAGCATAGTGTCAGATCTCTTCTAAGGGATTAGAAATAATCAGTATCATGTTACTAACTACAGAATATAAATCACCCCTTTTATTAAATTAGATAATTGAGGATTCTTAACATTGCCTAAGTATTTTTTCCCAAGGAATTGGATTAGATAAACGGCCTTTTTTCTTTCCACTCTGAACTGGTATGGTTGAACTATAAATCTCAGAGGGTGAGTTAAGTGAATAACCTAGAAAAATAATGTTTAGAATAAACTGCTTCTGATAATATTTTGTGTGTATGCGAGTGTGCTTATTCACTTATTGAGATGCTGAATGCTTGTAGAGAAGCAAATCCCTTTGCCTGACTTTCTCAGTAAAGAACCTCATTGTTATTGTATTAACTTTTTGTTTTTTGAGATGGAGTCTCACTCTGTCACCCAGGCTGGAGTGCAGCGGTGTGATCTTGGCTCACTGCGACCTCCGCCTCTCCGGCTCAAGCAATCTTCCCACCTCAGCCTCCCAAGTAGCTAAGACTACAGGCACACGGCACCATGCCTGGCTAATTTTTGTATTTTTTTGGTAAAGATGGAGTTTCACTATGTTGGCCAGGCTGGTCTCGAACTCCTGAGCTCAAGCCATCCCCCTGCCTCAGCCTCCCAAAGTGCTGGGATTATAGGCATAAGCCATTGTGCTCCGCCTGTTATTGTATTAACTCCTAATTTTTCTTGCTGCCTTTGCTAGAGCTTTCCATCATAAAATGAGTATAGTATAACCAAGCACTGTTAGAACTGGGAAGTTTATTCATAACGTGTGGGGTGGCATTTTATTCACATAATGAATGGCAGGGCATCATCATTTTAAATTTATAGTTCAGATCAGACATGCTGAAATACTTTATGTCTTTTGACTTTTCGTCCTCATCACATATATACAAGCAGGTCTGGTCATCTCACGGACAGTGCAGAGGAAATTCAAGTTCAGAGCTATCATTTTAAAAGCTAACAAATACTGTTTTTCATTGCAGACAGAATTGTTCTGAAGAAGGAAGGTCTCATAGCACCCACACTCAAATCACTGTGACAGAGAAGATGTCCAGTGGGTAGAATTAGTGACTGGCTGAGGAGAGGAAGGAAACGTCATCAGGTTAAAAAGCCCTCTTGTTTCTGTTACAGCATTCAACCCTAATGTGAGTTTGCTCTAGTTTTGAAACTAGAATGCGTTGTTGTGGTGTCATCAACAAACCCTCAGCACTAAAAAATTCAGCTCCCCCAACCCCCCAACCCTGACTCGAAAGAAACTTTAGGAGGGCAAGACCTTTGTCTTGTTTGCTGCTGTGGCCCCACTTCTTGCCCCACAGCAGAGGATGAATGTTGAATGAATGAATTTGTGGAATAAATGAATCTGAGGAAACAGCTGATAATATTACAGAAAATCTATCACCTCCTGGGAGGTACTAGGGAATTAAAGAAAGAAACTATCACCTCATTGTCTTTACCGAGTCTAAAAACACTAGTGGCCGGGCATAGTGGCTCATGCCTGTAATCCCAGCACTTTGGGAGGGAGACCCAGGCAGGTGGATCACCTGAGGTCAGGAGTTCGAGACCAGCCTGGCCAACGTGGTGAAACCCAATCTCTACTAAAAATACAATAATTAGCCAGGCGTGGTGGTGGGCACCTGTAATCCCAGCTACTTGGGAGGCTGAGGCAGGAGAATTGCTTGAACCCAGGAGGCAGAGGTTGCAGTGAGCCAAGATGGTGCCACTGCACTCCAGCCTGGGCGAAAAGAGCAAAACTTAATCTCATAAACAAACAAACGCACGCCTGAGAAACACCTTAAGACCCATCATTCAGGGACGCATAAGTAAGTCGATTACGGCTTCCATGCTCAACCACATTTTGCAAAACATAGACTAGGTACAGACAAGACCACATGAGAGACAAGCTTTGGAAAATGAGGCTCAAAACATGGGGCAGTGGAGTGAGGGAACCCGCTGAATGCAACTCCTCTTTTACCAGACACAGGGATATAGTATTGACACATATACATACTATCTCAGAAATGGCTTTTCAAAGGAATTAGTTTATGCAGATGTAACAGAGGAGAATTAATTGTTATTAACAATAACTGCTTCTAGAAATGTAGGCCCAATGAAATTAAAGGCTTTTTTGGTGTGTTTGTTTTTGAGATGCAAAAGGGAGACCTGGAATTGATTTTGGGAGTAGAGACTCAAGAGAGCAGAACTGGGCTGGGCGTGGTGGCTCACACCTGTAATCCCAGCACTTTGGGAGGCTGAGGTGGGTGGATCACTTGAGGTCAGGAATTCGAGACCAGCCTGGCCAACATGGTGAAACCTCATCTCTATTAAAAAGGCAAAAATTAGACAGGCGTGGTGGCATGTGCCTGTAATCCCAGCTACTTGGGAGGCTGAGGCAGGAGAATCGCTTGAGCCTGGGAGATGGAGGCTGCAGTGAGCTCCAGCCTGGGTGACAGAGCCAGATCCCATCTCAAAAAAGAAAAAAAAAAAAAGCAGAACTGCTTTGTATTACTTGGTATGAACAATTTAGGGCCATCTGGGAGGAAGGAGACGACAAGCCAAGACAAGAGAGGGTACAGGCACAGGGAGAGGCCATATAAGAACAGTCATGAAATTCCCCAATGATGTGATGATCAAAAGTTCTTCGATTAACTGTTACGTTTCCTATGTACTTCCAAATTGTTCGTATTACCTGTTCTAACCTCTCTCCTATCTTCACCAAGGGGTGTGCCAGGCACACACACTGTGGGGGATGGTGACTTTGGGGTGTCAGTGTTGAGTCAGGGGCTGAAGATTGAGTCAGGAGATGAGCTCTGTCTGAAAGTGCAGCAGAGAGCAGGAAAAGCAAGCAGGGAATGGCAGGATGATCCATCCACTGAATTCTTTCAGAGAAATGAGAACTCAGAGCCATAAGCCTTCTAGGGATTTGCAAGAATCTTGGGAAGTGCTTCATAATCCCCCAGGTGTAGAATGGAGGTTCCAGGCAATACTCTATGGACTTCAAAGTACAGGAAGACCTCAGATGACACAGGATACATTCCAAATTTGCAGAACTAGACTCAGTCCATTCAGTTGAATTCCAACAGTTTTTAAATTTAAATTTAAATATTTAAAGTACAAATATTTTGATTCATTGTATAAAAAGTGGTTATAGGCCAGGCACGGTGTTGCACACCTTTAATCCCAGCACGCTGGGAGGCCGTGGCAGATGGATCATTGGAGGTCAGGAGTTCAAGACCAGCCTGGGCAACATGGTGAAACCCCATCTCTACTAAAAATACAAAAATTAGCCGGGCATGGTGACGCATGCCTATAATCCCAGCTACTGGGGAGGCTGAGGCAGGAGAATCGGTTGAACCCAGGAGGTGGAGGTTGCAGTGAGCGCCACTGCACTCCAGCCTAGGAGACAGAGCAAGACTCCGTCTCAAAAAAAAAAAAAAAAAAAAAGAAATAGTGGTTATAATTACTTTCATCAGCATGAACTTTAGCATTTTTCTCTCTCACATCCAGATTTTTTACACAAGATTCTAATTGCTCTTTTTGGTGGCGCTGTGTGGGCTTCAACAGCCCAGACTGGATGCTTCCCTGACCCAGAGCTAAGAGGTTGCAACCCTGAAGGAGCCAAGGTTTTACACTGGGAATCTTTTATTAAGATTATTAATAAAAGGGTGGGAACGTATTGCTCTAATACATTCTGAAGGAAAACCTACGGTTTTTTAAATTTAAAAAATGTCAATAGTTGGCTGGGTGCGGTGGCTCAAGCCTGTAATCCCAGCACTTTGGGAGGCCAAGGTGGGCGGATCATGGGTCAGGAGTTTGAGACCAGCCTAACCAACATAGTGAAACCTCATTTCTACTAAAAGTACAAAAAATTGGTTAGGCATGGTGGTGGGCGCCTGTAATCCCAGCTACTTGGGAGGCTGAGGCAGAAGAATTGCTTGAATCCAGGAGGCAGAGGTTGCAAGTAGCCGAGATCGCACCACTGCACTCCAGCCCAGGTGACAGTGCGAGACTCTGTCTCAAAAAAAAAAAAAAAAAAAAGTAAATAGTCAATGTTTCTCACAAGGAGTAAATGTTTCTTGTATGAAAATGTTGACATCATAACAATTTCTTAGAATGTTCTGAAAGTGGTTATTTCTTGGAAAATCATTTTTCTTGTAAAATTATTCAGGAGTACCCCATGTCTAAGTCTCCAAAGCCAGGCTTCAGACTAGAGTATTTGCTTTTACCCAAGTTACTTAAAAAAAAAAAAAAAAAAATGAAAGAAAGAAAAAGGAAATGGCTTAAATTTTATTACATTGAAACAATGGAATCTTTTCTATTAAAATGACATAAAGACTACGAAAGTGATATTTTTAAGTGGGAGCAAGAATACAGAATGGTATACACATCATCATTGCAATGTTTTCATTTTTTAATTTTAATTTTAATTAATTAATTTATTTAGAGACAGAGTCTTGCTCTGTCCCTCAGGTTGGAGTGCAATGGTACGATCTCGGCTCACTGCAACCTCTGCCTCCCAGGTTCAAGTGATTCTCCTGCCTCAGCCTCCCGAGTAGCTGGGATTACAGGCATGCGCCACCACGTCCAGCTAATTTTTTGTAGTTTTAGTAGAGATGGGGTTTTGCCATGTTGACCAGGCTGGTCTCAAACTCCTGACCTCAAATGATCCGCCTGCCTTGGCCTTCCATAGTGCTGGGATTATAGGCGCGAGCCACTGCAGTCGGCCCCATAATTGCAATTTTATAAACACTTATATTCTTTTGGGCAGAAGCTGAAGGTTATATGCTACACAGAAACTTGTCTTATGAAGATGGTAGGGTTTTGGGTAATTCTGTCTTAAGATATTCCTTAATATTACTTACATCTTTTTCAACTGAAAGAATATTTTCTTTCAATTTAGTCTGAATTTTCCAAACAATTGGCCTTATTTCAAATTGTATAAATCCACAACAGCTAGTGCTGGGCTTCTCAGCGTCAGCACAATTTATATTTTGGACCAGACAATGCTCTGATATAGCAGAGAGGGGGCTGTCCTGGGCATTGCAGGACGTTTAGGCATCCCTGGCCTCCACTTGCTAAATGTTGGTAGGACCCTCTCCCACCCCTCATGCCCAGTCGTGACAGCCAAAAATGTCTCCAGAAATTGCCAAGTGTCCCTTGGGGAACACAATTACCCCAGTTGAGAACCATTGAGCCAGAGGAATCACAGTTTAAGGCAATCCTTTTGAACATTCCCGCTAAATCTATAATTGCTAATATAATTGCTTTAAAGACTTTTTCTTAAAAAAAAAAAAAAAAAGATTTCAGGGTCAGTTGAGGTACATGTTTCTCAGATCATGCAGATGATTGTCCCAACACACTAAGGTTTTGAAACGAGCCCAGAGAAGACCCCACTGGAGAGGCAAACTCTTGCTAGTGGTAACAGGGCCTGTGCCAGACATATCTGTGTTCCCAACAAAAGTACTGACAGATAGTAATTAGTCAGAGTCACTGTGATAATCACATGAGATTTTGAAAGTTGATGCCCCTCTGCCCGGCCGCCCCGTCTGGGAAGTGAGGAGCGCCTCTGCCCGGCCGCCACCCCGTCTAGGAAGTGAGGAGCGTCTCTGCCTGGCCGCCCCGTCTGGGATGTGGGGAGCGCCTCTGCCTGGCTGCCCCGTCTGGGAGGTCTACCACGGAGGCCAGACGCAATGTGGGGGCTGGACGTGGTGGCTCACGCCTGTAGTCCCAGCACTCTGGGAGGCCGAGGTGGGGTGATCACTTGAGGCTAGGAGTTCGAGACCAGCCTGGGCAACATGGCGAAACATATGAAAAATACAACAGACAGACCAACCAACCAACCCAGCGACAACAAAACAGGTCTACCCTGGAGTCATACTCTAATTTTTTCTATTTTCCTCCCTTTCTGATCCTTTATCCCACTTTCTTTTTCTTCCTCTTCCTTCTCCTTCTTCTTTGTCAAATAGAGGGTTGAGTTATTATCATTGATCCATACAAAGTCCCTCTCTCATTTATTTTCTTTAATTCCCACCCCCCATTTCTATTCCCCGTCTTCCCATGTGCAACCTTCCTAATATGTTTGATATGCATCTGTTTGTTTGTATGTATTTTTAGAAAATGTTTATTGTTTTGTATGCAAAAAAATTAATAAAATTCCTTCTAGTCCAAAAAAAAAAAAAAAAAAAAAAAAAAAAAATCAGCCAGAGAACCAAAAAAAAAAGAAAGTTGATGCCATATTTGCTGCACCTGAAATGTGAATGAGAAATTTCATGTGGAGGCCAAGATTTAAGTGAGAAAAGTTTTCTTAGTGGAATTTTTGGGGTGGGGGAAAAGGGAGAGAGCAGTTTTTTCTCTTTGATTCTTTATGGAATAATTTAAACCAAAGTCAAAACTGCCATTACGTTAGGGACAAAGCTGTCATACTGACTGAACAGTGAAAGTAAAAATTACCCTCCAAGCAAGGAGCCCCTGCTGGGGATGAGAGGACCCGCCAATTGAAGATGTAATGATGACAGCCTCTCCTGCAAGCAGCCTTCTCTTCTGAGGAGCCCGCTGCTTCTTCCCACTGGCGTGCTTGCCTCTTTGTTGATGAGAGTCCTACAGGGCTCTACAGCAATTCAGCTGGTAATGTGTTTATTAATTTCACCTTTTTAAAGACGTGTGTTAAGAAAAGCCATTCGGATACACAGGAAAGACTAAAGAGATACGCAGATGATTTCTGGTCTTTTCTAGGCTCCGACATGACTTTGGCAGATGCGCTGCTTTCTCTTCGGTGTGTACTGGGGTCCCTTTGTGCCCGTCCCACGCTATGCAACCTTCTTTGACTCCAGCCATTGCTGAGATAGCCTCGCCCGAGCCAGTAACACTATCCTTTGCTGTTTGGGACTGCTCTGACACCTGGGGTGGCACCCCCTACCCCCCAAACGTGGAAGCATGAGAAAGAGTGTTAAGGCCTTCTTCAGGCACAGAGCAGGTGGAACCTCTTGACCAGTTTACACTCCAGCTCACTCTGCTGTTCTCTCTTTCCTTCACTGTGCATGGCTCCAGTCTCAGGCTGGTAATTAACACTTAAAAGCCTGTGCACGAATTATTGAATCAACGTACCAAAGGAGCACAGGACTGTTGTGGAGACTGCACCCTTATGGTAGGAAAAGGCTGTGGCAATACCGAGCCTCACCTCTGCATCCCAGATGTCCACATGTGGGCAGAACAGAGCAGGTGGCACCCCTTCATCAATGCACAGAGCATTGGTCAAGCACCCCTTGACCAATGAGGCATGAGGACCGGGGGATAATGGCTCTCTGCTTTGGTGCTTCACGTAGACAACTCTGAGGTCATTCTCTTGGCTTGTCAGAGGTTCTGGTGGGATCAAGCTCCAATGGCCCATAGTAGTAATGAGCTTGGTGACAGACACTTGCACTCCCTCATTCTCTGTTTCACAACAACCTGTACACAAGCCCTCATGAGGCTCTGCTTTCAAGAAGAACCCAGGTTAAGACACAATGGAAAGTCTATTTTGAGAGATGAAACTTCACACACAGCATTTAAATTGCCATCAGCAATAGCATGTCATATCAGATTCTCATTCAAGTAAGAGAGATCTCACTATTTGAAAGAGATCAGACTATTCCTCTATTTGCAAAATGCTTTTTTTTTTGGAGGAAATTAAATATTGCCTTTAAGAAGAGCTCTGAAGTTTGAAGTTCCAAGCAATTAAAATGCCAGAGTTAACCAGAAAAAAAACACTGCAGCAGTCTTTTTACTGTCTAATATACATGTCTTATTAATAATATTTAGTCCATTAATAATAAATAGTATTATTGGACTTTAAGTGCTCCTTCAGAGTGAGGACAAGGTATTCTTGAATATAAGATTCGTACAGGGTCCTTTTGAATGCAGAGGTATAGTTATGATCTGACCATAAGCAAGTGGTGGACCTGGCTGTTTAGGATGAACTGTGAAGGATAAGAGAATGTCCAGATCAGGCCAGGAATAAAGAACGACATAAGCCAGGCAAAACGGTGGCCTCATTAGCACTCGGCTCAGCCTACTAGCCTAACAGTTCCATGGACATTGTTTGTTTCTTCCCCAGCTTCTATCTTACCTGCTCTGTGCCATGTAGCAGCTGTGTGATTGTGGGGGAACAGACCCCCACCCCAAGCTCTCGAAGTGGGATCTCACTGGCCTTAACCAATGACTGCAATCCCACTCTCCTTGATTGGCTTAAGCCAGTTAACACATGTCATTCCTCCCCTGGCCACTACTGATTGGTAAAGAATTGGTACAAACATAATAAAGTCTAGGAATTTTGTATGCAAGTTGAGAAGCTCTTTCAGTGTGGACATCTGAGATGCAGAGGTGAGGCTTGCTATTGCAACAGCCTTTTCCTACCATAAGGGTGCAATTTCCACAACAGTTCTATGCTCCAATGGTACATTGATTCGATAATTTGTGCACAGGCTTTTAAGTGTTAATTACCAGCTTGAGACTGGAGCTATATACAATGAGGGAAAGAGTCAGAGAACAGCGCAGTGAGCTGGACCCTAAACAAACCATGCCTGAAGCCTCCCCTATGTCAAGACTCTTAGTCACTGACCCAATAAATTCCCTGTGTTGTTTAAGGCAGTCTGAAATGGATTTTCTGCTACTTGGAAATGAAAGCATCCTGACATCCTACAAAGGATTCTGTCTGAAATCTTTTCCAAACCTTGCAGTATTTGGAACTTGATGGACAGACAGCAGATACTCAATGAACATAGTATTTTTGAAATGATTATTCCATTTTAAAGAAACCATAAATAATTTAGATTTCTCCTTGGATGCTAGCTCAAGATTCTGGATTATTCTCCTCAGCTCTGCATTCTAAAGAAGTAACTTGCCTGCTGTATCCAACAGAAAGTTCTGTTTATGGTGCCTTAATTGTGATTCTTAATGCACTGAAGAGGCTATTGAGGGGACTAATACATATTTTCCCTAACAAGTGACAGAATAAATTCTCCAGTCCAAGAAAAAAGGAAAAATGGATGTAAAATACAGTCAGAGCTTACCAAAGTGATTAACTATAAATAATGACTCACTTTTTCCTATTTACTAAATTTTAAGAATGAGGAATCTCATTGACAGCTAGAAATATTTTAAAAGGAAGAAAATATAATTTCAGTATGTCATTTCGGATTATTGACTACTTGTAGACATGTGGATAAATGCAATCAACAAATAGCCCAAGGCCCTGGGCTATATTTCCAGGAAATAATTTGATATTCCTTCTCTATCAAGTGTTTTAACAGAGCTGCTAATAAACAGGGATATGATCGTGTTTCTAACTTTGATTCTCTGGAAGAGAAATGACAATGTAAGAAAACAGCACAGATCAGACAGCTTTCAGGATAAAGTGCAAAAGTCAAAGTGAACATCTTTGAACTAATCATAACAAATCTGTTTCCTACACTTCTGAGTCCCGTCACTAAGATCTTCCATTCTTCCCCACATGCCGTAAATGTGCAACTACCACAGGCCCACTCTGAATATGGCAGGGAGACAGTGTGGTCTAGCAGAAATCCCCCAGGAGGGAGCTCTCTGCTCAGCCAGGCTGCTGCCAAGCCCTGGGCAAGTTTCTCAACTGCTATGACTTTGAAGCTCCTCACTTATTAAGCTGAACGGCTAGGCTAGATGATTGCTAAGATTTGGTCCAGTTCTCAATTTTGATGAATCTAAGCTGGATCTTAGTTATACAACTAGTGTCTTTGTATGCAGAGAATTGGAAAATGCAACCCAACTCCTGTTAGCCATGTTTAGCCTTTTAAAAAAAAAGTTGTTTGAACCTTTGACCCCGTGGACATTTATAAGGAAACATAAGCATATATAAATGTAAAGAAAAAAGATCCTACCATCAACAATATGAAATATGAATGGAGATAAAGCCATTTCTATTTCAAATATATAATCACTTCAGCTGAGATACCCAGGTATCATCTTGAACTTGATTATGAGATAAAAGAAATGGGACAGAGATGGCAATCATTTAATCTCTTAAGAACAGCTATTCTGAAGAGCTTTTCACTCTATGCTCAATAGATTTCTAGCAGGTTATGATCTGGCTAGAAAGAAAGCATAATGATGAAGAAAATTATGTTTTCAATAACACAGGCTTTTTACAGTACAAGTCCTTCCACAAAGGAGGCAATAAAATGAACTCTGACCACTTTAACAGATGGCATAATGGCTCAGTGCACAGATGTGGCCTCTCTGAAAGCAACAAGTTCATCTCCTTGACTGGAGGTTTAGGAATGAGCTGAACTTTCAAGTGTAATGTAGGAAAGATTACAGATTTCCATACAAGAAAGCTGAGTATTAGTGGGTTCAGAAGCTTGGAGAGATGGACTAGAAGAATAAGGCTTAATGAGTTTCATTTTGCTAATGCAACAAATAGAGTTGAAGTTGAAATGTGAACTATAAATATCAAGCCATTTGTAAATGCCCTCCTAATTACATTGTTAGCCATTGTTTAGACGGAAGCTTGCCTTTTAAAAAGCATACTTCCTCAGAGTCAGAAAATACCAATTGTCAAATAATGCTTATTTTCTTTAATAGTATAATATTTTGAGTGGGATATATTTTTAATAATACGTGATAGAAGGACTGTAGAGTTTTCTGTTTACTTTCTTTGGGAAATTTGATAAATCAAAAGTTTATCTGGGAAAATAAATATGCCACAAAATTCAAAATATTTTTAAAAATAATAATATTATCAAAACAAAAGATAAATCCTCAATTCAGTAATTAAAACAGTGTGATTATTACTCAGGAATCAACAAGAATAATGTCCAGAAATATGTATATATAGGAATTCTGCAAAAATCAAATGAGGCAATTCAAATGAGTGGGGATGGAATAGGTTGGCAGGAAAAGAAGCTGGGATAATTGGCTATCCATTTGGGGATGGGTGGAGTTTGACTCCATGGTAGAGCCTGCTTTGTGTTCAACAAAATTTACTTCCCTCTCTTCCAGGAAACATAGCTAGACTACATTTCCCAGCCTCCCTTGCAATGAGATGCAACCGGGAGTCCTGGCAATGAATGTTAATAATACAATGATATAGGAACAAAGACTAGCCGTTGCTCCATCTAATTAAAAGCGTAATATTTCAAAGGCCTGTATAGGACCTTATAATCACCCTAGGGGCTGTGACATGGCCAGATCCTGAAGGATATTCTCATACAGTGTTAGCAAGTAGTCACCAGTAAGTGAGTAATTTACTCTATAGATCTTGGTTATAGAAAAATTACTTTAAAATTCTGTGAAGACAGTTTTTTTTTTTTTCCATTAAATGAGAGTGCAGGAACTTATATAAAAATTAAGATTTGTTTCTAACAGCTTGTACTTTAGTTTTGAATAATCCATTTGGGAAAATAAGATTTTACATCTCAGCCCATTTCTCACTGATGCGATGTGCATCACTAAGCCACTAGGAAATCTGGCCTTAGTTCAGCATGGCTACAATAAATTATTTATGTTTTCATTTACAACATGCTCCTAGCATTTAAAACCTCTGGATCTGTGGACAGTAATACATGACATAAAAAATGAATAACATTTGATAATGAAACAATTCTCTCAAATTATCAAAAGCACTCGATTAATGGAGTCCACTCACAATAAAAAAGTCACACCAAATGGAATGACCAAAAGGGCTTTTAACAAGAGAATTTCAGTCTAAAGAGATAAAGGTTCAGAGGGCCATATACAAGCATTTAGAAAATTATGAAATGCATGAGGAGTGTGAATGTGGGCAAATCAATCAAATCCTAGGATTAAAACTCAAGGACTCCAAGTGAAAGTTCAGGGGGGACATTTGAGGACTCAAACCTGGAAGTGCTTCTTCATCTAACAGTTAGAATTTGTTTTCTATCTCTGCACTAATTCTCAAAGTCGGTATGGAGATGGGAGAAGAAAAAGGAACATACTGTGAGGGAGGTCTTACAAACTGCATATGACATCCTCATTCCCCGACCCTGTCCACCTCTCTCCCTCTGCCCAGCACTAAGCATTACTTCCAAGACAGGTGACCGTTGTGCTGAAACTGGTGTGCCATTTGCCTTAGTGAGTGGGGGAGGCAAAGAGTCCTCAGAGGTTTCAGGCCAGGAACAGACGCTTGCTCATGAGGGATTTCAATAATGCGTAAATCACTAAGGGACACAAGGATGTTGCGGAGCTCTTCCTACCCTTGGGAAGAAACTGCTCTCCCATAAATTGCCACACTAATACCAATTTCAGGGATTCAAATTACTGGCCCAATCCAGCAAGACATTTTCTGCCCATTATCTAGTTTCTCCTGCCTCCAGGCAGGGCCACATCATTGATTACGGAGCATTTCAGCCACTAAAAAAGATCACGCTCATCATTAAAGACATTAAGTGTTGATCTGTGCCAGCTAAGTGACTTAAAAGGTTCGTGCCCTTCTAGTAACAACTCAAAGAGGCTATTTCAGGATATTTATTAAACAAATTAAGTATTTACATTATGCTCAAGCACAGAGGCACAGTCACTGAGTGTAGAAGTGTAAGAAGACAAAACCAAGAGAATTTATGTTGGAGAGAACTCGGCATTTTTAGTTCTTAGAAGTGGGGGCTGAGGAACCTCCAAATGTTTGAGATAGAGAATGAATTGGGCAGGGAAAGGGTTCTACCTCCCTCTCCCCCATAAATGGCATCCCAATGACCACCTCTTTAAAAGAGGATAAACAGTGATTAAAGACTGCAGAGACAATTTAGAAAATCTCCTTCAAGGCCTAAAGACTAAAGGAAACAGGTATATTAACCCTACAATTTTCCCCCACAATTTAAAATTTTAGGACCCTAATAATGATGACCCGGAGTTTAGAAGTATTTTCTGTAGCCTATGGTACACACTATGGTGAAGGAACCCATGTTTTCTTGAATACAGCTGCAGCCCATGAATGCTGGACCATCAATATGACTGTGATTAGTGTTCCTCCTCACCTGCCTATGAACTTGCAGTGAGCAGAGGCCACCTATATTGTGTTCACTGTGCTGTTCCCAGTATTTGGCACAGTGTCTGGCACACAGTGGTGTTCAATAAGTATCTGCTGAATATATGAGCATGTGAATGGGAGACTTTGGAGATGGAAGAAAGAACTCACCACCCCATGATCTTACATCAATTGCTGTGAAAATGTTGGCACTTTTCCTTCTGTCAGCATAAGAACATTTGGATCCTGCTATTTAAATGTAAGACAGATGTTTCTCCCCATTGTTATAGTCTTTATAATTTTCATTTTTAATGGCCATATGCAATTTTATCAAATGGATTTATAATAAATTATTTTTTGTTGGACTTTTGGGCCAATCCAGTCTTTTCACTTTTATAAATGTATCACTGAATACATTGAGTAACTATGCAGAGGTGAGTGGATCACCTGAGGTCAGGAGTTTGAGACCAGCCTGGCCAACATGGTAAAACCCCGTCTCTACTAAAAATACAAAAATTAGCCAGATATGGTGGTGGGCACCTGTAATCCCAGCTACTTAGGAGGCTGAGGCAGGAGAATCACTTGAATTCGACAGGCAAAGGTTGCAGTGAGCTGAGATCGCGCCACTGCACTCCAGCCTGGGTGAGAAAGTGAGACTCCGTCTCAAAAAAAAAAAAAAAAAAAAGAAATGGATTCCTGAGTTCAGTTACTCATTCACCAGGCAAACACTAAGAGCCCATTATGGTCCATGCACAGTAAGTTCTGAAGATACATGGGTGAGCAGAAAAGACAAGAGTCCCTTTGAGCTTTTATCCAATCCTGCGAGAGAATTCTACAAGCAAAATTAAATAATTCTATTAATACAAGCAAAATAATATTACCAGTATACTAAGTGCCCTGAAGCAGTGACAGAAGGTTCTAGGAGAGGGTGGGACATAGGGGCGAGAACTGGGCAGCAGGTTGGGGGCGCAGGACCTGGCTGAAATCTGAGAAGCATGGAGCTAGTAAGGGAGGTGCAGGGGGGGAAGAGTTCTCCAAGCAGAGGGAACAGCATGTGCAAGGTCCTTGTGGCAGGACAGAGCAAGGTACATTCAAGGAACTGAAAGAAGGCAACTGTGACTAGGCACAGAGTGAGGATGAGCATGGAGCCAAATGAGGCTGTGGGGTGCATGGGCTGGAACTATTCAGGTCCTGGAAGTCTATGTAAGGACCTTGGTCATGATCCAAAGAGCGATGGGAAGTCATCAAAGTGCTTCAAGGAGGGGGCTGACGTGCTTGATATAAATTTTTGAAGTTTATCTTTGCTTAATAACACCGTGCCGCAAAGGTATCCATGTCCTATCCCCAGCACCTGTGAATATGTTGTATTATGTGGGGAAGGAAAATTAGGGTTGCAGACAGAATTAAGGTTGCTCACTCTAAAATGGGGAGATTATCCTAGGTTATCTAGGTGGGGCCAATGTAATCTTAGGGGACTTTAAAAGCAGGAGAGGGCGTACAAGCATCAGAGGAGCCAGAGAGATGTGAAGATGCTAAACTGCCAGCTTTGTTGATGGAGAAAAAGCCACGAGCCAAGGAAGGCAGGGGCCTCTGGAAGCTGGAAACAGTAGACATGGCTTCTCCCCTTGAGCCTCCAGCAGGAATGCGGCCCTGCTGACACCTGGATTTTAGCCCAATGATGACCATTTTGGATTTTGGCCTCCAGAAATGTAAGATGATAAATTTGTGTTGTTTAAAGCCACCAAGTTGGTGGCAACTTGTTATTGTGGCAATAGGAATCTAATACAAAGGAGATGATCATGAATTTAGTTTTGGATATTTAAGTTTTACAAGTCTTTGACACAAAGAACACGGACATTTGGAAGTATTATTCATCTACAGCCACTCTCCTAATGAGTAATACGATCTTTATTTAATTATTTTTACCTTTTGTGACTTCAGTGTTATCATATATAAAAAGAAAATAGATTTAAGGTTGGTTCCAGTTCTAAATCTCTGAGCTTATAAGCCTGGAAAGGAACAAATATGCTTTTCACTTAGATTCCTGTCAGAATTTGGCAATCAGTAGGGAAAAAGTGATATGAAAAATAGTGATCTAAACTAAACGGGGAAAAGATTTCATTTTTAAAAAGTACCCAAAATATGAAATAACTAGAAATACCTTAATAAGAAATGTGTTGAATTTATATAAAGAAAACTACAGAATTCCTTCGAGACATATAAAAGGATATTTGAAAATGTGCAGGGACAAGCCACGTGTGTATTCCTGGATGGGAAGACTGAACATTGTAAAGATGCCAGATCCTTCCCAATTAATTTATAGGTTGAATGCAATTTTCATCAAAACCCCAAAGGGAGTTCTTGGAACTTCACAAAAATGATTTTACCATTCATCTGGAAAATAAACAGGCAAGAAGAGCTGAGAACAAATTTGACAACAAGAAACACTAGGTTTCAGAACATATTGTAAGAACTAGGGGGGGAAAGGTGTGTCCCTGGAGTAAGAATAAGGGGACCAAGGGAATAGGATAAATGTCCTGGAAAGGTCGCCTCATCTGTAAAAGGAATCAGTACAGCACAAGGTGATAAAGGCATATATAAATGGGGATTATTTGACAAAGGATCATGGAAAAACTGGCTATTTGGAAACAAAAATGCTTAGATCATCACCCCATGCTATATACCAAAATAAGTTCCAAATTCATTAACATGCTAGATTGTCCTAAAATTCAAACCAACTAAAAATATGGAAGCAGATATTAATCTGGTTTCTAGACAAGGAAAATTTTCTTAGTACAAAAGCAATTAAAGAAATTGTGAAGGAAAAGATCACAGATTTGAATACATGAGAACTTAAAATCACTGCACATCAAAAATTATAATAATAAAACAACAAGCTGGAAAAAAAGTTGTAATAAAAATAGAAACAAATAAATGTTTTCACTATAGAAAATGGGCAAATGGTATGAACAGATAATTCACAGAAAAGAGAACAGAAAAGGCTAATAAACGTAAAAATGTTCAAAGTTATTAGCAATTGGAGAAATAAAACAAAAAAATGAGATACTCTTTCCACGTATTAGATTCGTAAACATTTGAAAAATAACACTCGGTCATTGGTGAGAACTGTTAGGTAACAGGAGCACCCTAATGGCGCGGGTTCCGGGTTCTTCTTCCTCCCCAACACAGGCCCGCCAAAAAGGAGCCAACCAGAGGTCATGCCTTCCCGCCTCGGCCTAGGCACAGCCCCTCAGCCAATCAGCAACCCCCACATAACGTCCGCGGCCATAAAAGACGGAGGCCACAGAGCTCTCTGTCTTCCCTTCCGCTTCGGCTCTCCCTCGGACTCCTCCAATAAAGATCTCTTGACTGCAACCGGTGTGGCCTGGTCTTAGTCTGAGCCTACAGAGCCACTCTTTCAAGAACAGGGCAAGAAGGGCATATACAGTGAGGGGAGCAGAATTTGTTTATTAGGCAATTGGGTAAGAAGAACCAGGAGCTGTAAAAATGATAAAATAACTTCATACTCTCTGATACGATACCTTGATATCTAGGAGCAACTCCTAAGAAGATAAAAGTGAAGGCAAATTTGTTTATTGTAGGGTTATTTATAAAGGAAAATGGCAAAACGATTGAAAAGCATGGGATATAAAACTCACACTCAACAAAAACAGAGAGAAACAGGGAAGAATCAGTACCAAAATATTAATGATGATTATCTTTGGTTTGATATGAATATGGTTGTTTGTTTTGTTTTGTTTTGTTTTTCTTTCTTCAGACCTTTCTCTATTTCCAACATATTCTATGAGGAGCATTTGTTACTTCAGACAGATCTCCTCCCAACCGTCCACCTCCCACCCCCTGCCCCACCTTCTACCTACCCTCCACCCCCTATAAAATGCCTACGTGCTCAGGACACAACCACTTCTCTATTTTGTGAGTTTCCCACTGCGTGCAGCTGATAGCTGAGGGAAAAATTCATGCTTGATAAAATCATCTTGTGAGTGATGGCCAACCAAGGAAAACCATTTCACACTTAGAGAGTTTACATAATGTGAGTTTATAAGAAAGGAATGAAAGAAAAGATGTTACGGGCAGAACTTTTAGAGAAACAACCGTGCTTGACTCTGCGGAGAAGGAATGCAGTTCCAGGGTGCCCGGTGTCTGCGCGCATTCCTCGGCTGCTGCTCTTTCAGTGACTACATGGTCTGACTATTTGACTCGTTTGACACTCTTTAGTAATAAATATATCCCCATATGGAAGTTTTACTGAAAATAGCTCCCTGGGGGGAGAAAAAAAAACTAACCTTTTTTTTTTTTTCCACTTTGAATCGAACCACAGGTATAAAATAATTCTGAACTTGGTGTTCAGTGCTACAACCTCTAGAGCACTGTACAGAACAAATGCCCTGAAGTGAGAACTTTTCATGTCTTCTTTTCTTCCCCCTTTGTTTTCTGTCCCTCGCTGAAGTGAGCTGTGGTGAGGGCTTCAGACCTGCCGCCTGCGAGCAACACACGGTCTGGTCCACTGGGAGAAAGGGCTCTACTGACCTGCCCACCATGCTTCCAGAGTCCAAGCCTCTCCCCAGAACAACAACACGTAGTCATTTTTCCTTCAAGGGACTTTAAAAATCACCCAGCAGGCTGGGCGCGGTGGCTCATGCCTGTAATCCTAGCACTTTGGGAGGGCAAGGTGGGCAGATCAACTGAGGTTGGGGGTTCGAGAGCAGCCTTACCAACATGGAGAAATGCTGTCTCTACTAAAAATACAAAATTAGCCTGGCGTGGTGGTGCATGCCTGTAATCCCAGCTACTTGGGAGGCTGAGGCAGGAGAATCACTTGAACATGGGAGGTGGAGGTTGTGGTGAGCCGAGATCACGCCATTGCACTCCAGCCTGGGCAACAAGAGCAAACTCCCTTTCAAAAAAAAAATCACCCAGCCCCACTCTTTCATTTTACAGATGGGGAAATGGAGGCTCAGAAGCACGAAGCTGCTTTCCTACCTAGCATAGCAGAGCAGGTCTCTGGATTCATGGCACAGTCCTACACCCAGCTAATAACTCTGGGCTTTCAGAGATTTTGAGGGTCTTCGCCAAAAACCCAGGTTGGTCCCATTGGACACAGAAAGGAACGCCAATTTGTAATACACTGCCAACTCAAAGCTGTGTACACACTGCAAGCAGTACCAGGAACAAGACATTGGGACTCCCCATTTCAACTGCTTGATCATTTCCAGCTTATGTGGGAATATGGGATAAACTCTAGGATTAGGATGACTTTGGTGTGCCGTTAGCCTAAACTTTTCACAGTCACGCAGAATTAGGGGCTGAATAAGACGTGAAGATCTGTCCCTGGAATATGTGGAAATTATGACATCACAATGAACATCCTCCCCAGAGCCCCGCAGAATAGCCCAAGAGAACATCGCCACAATTTGGGGGTGGGAAAAGAAGGCACAAACACTTTTCAAAATATTAGTCTTTCAAAAATGTTGTCCTAAGTGTACATTTGAAAAATTTGTTTAAGTTCTTAGTTAGGTTTTCCCCCCACGGATGCTGGGTTGGGCTTAAGAAAAAAGTCTTTCACAAAACCTGAGTTTAATAGGAGCACTGGTATCATAATTAGAGGAATTTCATTATGAAATCCTTTTTTTTTTCTTTTTCCCAAGATGGAATCTTGTTCTGTCGCCCAGGCTGGAGTGCAGTGGCGTGATCTCAGCTCACTGCAACCTCCGCCTCCCGGGTTCAAGCAATTTTCCTGCCTCAGCCTCCTGAGTAGCTGGGATTACAGGTGCACGCCACCATGCTGGCTAATTTTTGTATTTTTAGTAGAGACGGGGTTTCACCATGTTGGCCAGGATGGTCTCGAACTCCTGACCTCATAATCCACCCACCTCAGCCTCCCAAAGTGCTGGGATTACAGGCGTGAGTCATCGTGCCCGGCTGAAATCCTTTCTAATTAGTACTATATAGATTGCTGTAAATTTGAGTTTTGGGCAATGGTGAGGAAATAAACTGATGGAGGAAAGTGAGCACTTCCAGAACATCCTAAAGATTAGGGTTTTGACTCATTTGTCGGGTTCAACTGGAAAAATAAAAATCAAGAAGAAAAGAATTTTAGCATTTTTAGCATTTTTTCCTATTTTTGTGAATAATGTCATTGGTATTGCGGTAGGCATTACATTGAATCTGTAGATAGCTTTGGGTAGTACTGACATTTTCACAATATTAATCCTTCCAATCCATGAGCATGGGGTATCTATTTTTTGTGTGTCCTCTTCAATTTCTCTTATCAGTGTTTCATAGTTTTCCTTATAGAGATTTTTTATTTCTTTGGTTACATTTCTTCCTAGGTATTTTATACTTTTTTTGTAGCTATTATAAATGGAGTTGCTTTCTTGATTTCCTTTCAGTTTGTTCACTGTTGGCATATATAAATGGTACTGATTTCTGTAAGCTGATTTTCTATCATATAACTTTACTTAATTCATTTATCAGTTCTAATAGTTTTTTGGTGGAGTCTTTAGGTTTTTCTAAATATGTTGTCAGCAAACAAGGATAATTTGACTTCTTCCTTTAGGAACATGACAAAGTACCAACATCTCCTTAAAAAGAAAGTCTTTGAAACATTAGAGCAAAAGACAAAAAATTTGTGAACATGAAAAGTAACCATAAAAGAAATAAGTCCTTCTCATAATACAGTTAATTCACTCCTAGCACACTTTGCTGGCCCTCACCATTATTTGTATGTTAAAAGGCTTAAAAGGGAATTTTATAAAATAAAGCATACATTCCTAATCTTTAACTTCTGAAAACTAAACAAAGCAAAACCCTTGGTGGAGATACAGATATTAGTGGCATGTTTCCTAAAGCAAACTCAAAACAGAGATACTCTTTATTTTACATTTTATTTAGTAAACTAGAAGAGGGTCTTGCCATGGTGAAAAGACAAAAAAAAAAAAGAAAAATTAATAGGAAAGAAACATCATTAATTGCTACAGCTGCGATTATATAACCCAGAAAACTCAAAGGGATCTACTAAGAATTTTAGAAGTAAAATCATGCAAGGATAATTATCATATAAAACATGCTCTAAAAATAATAACATTCCTTTTCAACAACAACTATCAAACTTTTTGTTTCAAAATTAGATTTCTCATAACAAGGAAAAAATATATCTGTATTTAATACACATTTATGGAGTACCTACTTGGTAATTAAACTAAGGTGGAATATATCAGTCCAATAATAAAAGTATAAATATTTTATAAAAGAAAAAAATAAAAATAGGCAATACTTCAAGGTAATTTGTAGATTTAATACATTTCTAAATAAAATAATAATAGGATATTTTATTATGTAAAAATTCTGAAGTTCATATCAGAGATTAACTGGGACAATAAGGGGCAACTTAAGAGAGATCAGAATGTATCAAAAAGCAACCCACTTTAAAAGAAACAGGAGCACTGACTAACACCTGTAACCCCAGTGCTTTGGGAGACCAAGGTGGGAGGACCGCTTGAGGTCAGGAGTTCGAGACCAGCCAAAAACTGGGCAACATAGTGAGACCCTGTCTCTACAAAAAATAAAAAATAAGAAAATTAGCTAGGTATGTGCCTGTAGTCCTAGCTATTCAGAAGGCTGAGATAGGAGGACCACTTGAGCCCAGGAGTTCCAGATAACAGTGAGCTACGATCATACCACTGCATTCTAGCCTGGGTGATAGAGCTGAGACTCCTTCTTAAAAAAAATACATATATATAAATATAAACTTAGATCCTTACTTTATGCCATAAAACAGAATACATACATTGTAAATAAAAATTTAACATACAATTTCCCAAAGGCAGATGAAAATAATAATATATTTATCCCAGGTAGGTATTTAGATTCACTATTTAAAACACACGAGAAAATTACAAGTAAAATGCAGTGGCAAGGCCAGGCGCAGTACCTCACGCTTGTAATCCCAGCACTTTGGGAGGCTGAGGCAGGTGGGTCACTTGAGATCAGGAGTTCAAGACCAGCCTGGCCAACATGGCGAAACCCCGTCTCTACTAAAAATACAAAAGTTAGCCGGGTGTTGTGGAAGGTGCCTGGAGTCCTAGCTAATCAGGAGGCTGTGGCAGGAGAATCACTTGAACCTGGGAGGCAGAGGTTGCAGTGAGCCAAGATCACGACTCTGTCTCAAAAAAAAAAAAAAAAATTGCAGTTGGGGTAGGGAGTAAACCCAGATAAAAGGTAAATATGGATATGAAATTGTGATAAAATTATATGTAAATGTTGACATCTAAAATATATGAAAAGCTCTTATAACTCTATAAGAATAATTCAAAATTACCAATGACAAATGGTTAAAAGTTACAGAAGGAAAAATATTTTAAATACCAAATTTAAGTAAATGTTCAACTTGCCAGGTAAGTGAAGTGAAATATAACTGTAATGTCACACTTTACACTCACCAAAATAGCAAGTAAAGACAAGTGAGAAAGACCAGAGTTGGCAAGCCTCCAGGGAACAACATACTATGATTCAGTGATAGCGTTTCAAATTCTTTGCAAGACAGACAACAAGTAAGGAGAACTACAAAAGAAAGAAACAAGAGGGAAAGAGGACGTAGGGAGAAGGGAAGGAAGGAGGGAGGAAGGGAGGGAAGAAGGAAAGAAGAAAAGATTAGGTTTTTGACCCATGAATCTTATTTCTGAAAATGTATCCAAAGAAAATATACTTTAAAAATTTCTGCTCTTCAACAGAGGTAAGGCAATGAACAGGCAAGCTGCAGCCTAGAAGAAAAATCTTTGCAAAGTACATACCTGATAAAGCAATACGTAAAGAACTCTCAAAACTCAATAATAAAGCAAATACCACAGTAAAAAATAGGTGAGAGATTTGAAAAGATACTTCACTAAAGAAGATATGATGGAAAATATGCACATGAAAAGATATTCAACGTCATTAGTCATTACAAAAATACTGACTGAAACCACAGTGAGAGATACCACTACATCCTATAAGAATGGCTAAAATTACCAAGATCGAGTGTTAGTGAGGATGCAGAGCCCCTGGAATTCTCTTTCACTGCTGGTAGAAATGAAAACAGGTACAGCTACTTCGGAAAAATTTGGCAGTTTTGTAAAAAAACTAGACATATAATACACCTACCATACGGTCCAGCCATTCTACCCCTAGCTACGTATCCAAGGGAAAAGGAAGCACATATCCATTCGGACTTGCACACCAATGTTCACAGCTGCTTTATTTGTTTAATGGCCCCAAACTGGAAACAAACCCAACGTCCATCAACATGGCACATTGTTACAATATACTCAGCAATGGAAAAGGAATGAACTATTGATACAGGTATCCCATGGATAAATCTCAAAATAATTACACAGGGTCAAAGAAGCCAGACCAA